>NW_027012384.1:152500-498978 GCF_036934945.1 Oncorhynchus masou masou
TACAGCACCATCCCAGCCTGTCAGGGTACAGCACCATCCCAGCCAGTCAGGGTACAGCACCATCCCAGCCTGTCAGGGTACAGCACCATCCCAGTCTGTCAGGGTACAGCACCATCCCAGTCTGTCAGTCTGTCAGGGTACAGCACCATCCCAGCCTGTCAGGGTACAGCACCATCCCAGCCTGTCAGGGTACAGCACCATCCCAGTCTGTCAGTCTGTCAGGGTACAGCACCATCCCAGCCTGTCTGGGTACAGCACCATCCCAGCCTGTCAGTCAGTCTGGGTACAGCACCTTCCCAGCCTGTCAGTCAGTCTGGGTACAGCACCTTCCCAGCCTGTCAGTCAGTCTGGGTACAGCACCATCCCAGCCTGTCAGTCAGTCAGGGTACAGCACCATCCCAGTCTGTCAGTCAGTCTGGGTACAGCACCATCCCAGCCTGTCAGTCAGTCTGGGTACAGCACCATCCCAGTCTGTCAGTCAGTCTGGGTACAGCACCATCCCAGCCTGTCAGTCAGTCTGGGTACAGCACCATCCCAGCCTGTCAGGGTACAGCACCATCCCAGCCTGTCTGGGTACAGCACCATCCCAGCCTGTCAGTCAGTCTGGGTACAGCACCATCCCAGCCTGTCAGGGTACAGCACCATCCCAGCCTGTCTGGGTACAGCACCATCCCAGTCTGTCAGTCTGTCAGGGTACAGCACCATCCCAGCCTGTCAGGGTACAGCACCATCCCAGCCTGTCAGTCAGTCAGGGTACAGCACCATCCCAGCCGGTCAGTCAGTCAGGGTACAGCACCATCCCAGCCTGTCAGTCAGTCTGGGTACAGCACCATCCCAGCCTGTCAGGGTACAGCACCATCCCAGCCGGTCAGTCAGTCAGGGTACAGCACCATCCCAGCCAGTCAGGGTACAGCACCATCCCAGCCTGTCAGGGTACAGCACCATCCCAGCCAGTCAGGGTACAGCACCATCCCAGCCTGTCTGGGTACAGCACCATCCCAGCCTGTCAGTCAGTCTGGGTACAGCACCATCCCAGCCTGTCAGTCAGTCTGGGTACAGCACCATCCCAGCCTGTCAGGGTACAGCACCATCCCAGCCGGTCAGTCAGTGTGGGTACAGCACCATCCCAGTCTGCTAGTCAGATGGATGGATGGATGAAGGGGATTTAGAGGTAGAGGTCTTTCTGTACTGAAATCCACCCACGCTGTGTTCAGAGCACCGAGGCACACTCTCTTTAAACCCCCCACACACACACACTCCCTTTAAACCCCCCCACACACACTCCTGAGCTGGGTGTGTCTCTATAGTGATAAGCTCCATAATTGGAGACTTCCTCTTGGGGACGGCTTCTCTACGCATCACTCTGTAATCCACAGGAAATAATCTGGAACATAAATCACACTATCCTGCTCTACTTTTCTCTCTGCTCATTCACCATCTCTCTCTCCCTCTCTCATTCACTCTTTCGTTCTCTCTCCAATTCACTCAGTCTCTCCCCCCCCTACGCTATAATTCTCCCTCTCTCTCTCCAATTCACTCACCCCTTCACTTTCTCTCTTGCAGTCCTGCACGTATGCAGGGATTATAGCCCCTCTCCCCACACAGCAGGACTGGCCCTGAGCAGGGAGATATGAGAAGGGGGGTGTGAGATGGAGGAGAGGACTGTAGTGTATATGATGGGTTAGGGTTTATCTGTCTGTCCTAATGTAGAGATCATCTACCAGAGAGGTGGTGGTGGGCCGTAATCCCAGCATGACATCACACAGGGAACACTTCCTGCCTTCCGCTCAGAAGAGACGGAGCGGTGAAACACGCTCTGATCAGAGAGGGTGTGTGTGGGGGGGGGGGTTTAAAGGGAGTGTGTGTGTGTGTTCACGTGTCTGCTGTTCAATCCCACTCGTTGGTTTCGACTCGTGATGTTAACCCAACAGTTCTGTAACGACTTCCTGCCTCTCTGACGGTCACAATCTCTGAACCAAGGCCTCCTAGTTCTAGCCTGGGTTCTAGTTTTACACTGCAATTGAGTTAGAGCACAAACAGGTCTGGTACCGGGCTATCCTCGTTCTGTTTCAGACCTGGGACCAGGCTATCCTCGTTCTGTTACAGACCTGGGACCAGGCTATCCTCGTTCTGTTACAGACCTGGGACCAGGCTATCCTCGTTCTGTTTCAGACCTGGGACCAGGCTATCCTCGTTCTGTTTCAGACCTGGGACCAGGCTATCCTCGTTCTGTTTCAGACCTGGGACCAGGCTATACCCGTTCTGTTTCAGACCTGGGACCAGGCTATCCTCATTCTGTTACAGACCTGGGACCAGGCTATCCTCGTTCTGTTTCAGACCTGGGACCAGGCTATCCTCGTTCTGTTTCAGACCTGGGACCAGGCTATCCTCGTTCTGTTACAGACCTGGGACCAGGCTATCCTCGTTCTGTTTCAGGTCTGGTACCGGGCTATCCTCGTTCTGTTACAGACCTGGGACCAGGCTATCCTCGTTCTGTTACAGACCTGGGACCAGGCTATCCTCGTTCTGTTACAGACCTGGGACCAGGCTATCCTCGTTCTGTTACAGACCTGGGACCAGGCTATCCTCGTTCTGTTACAGACCTGGGACCAGGCTATCCTCGTTCTGTTTCAGACCTGGGACCAGGCTATCCTCGTTCTGTTTCAGACCTGGGACCAGGCTATCCTCGTTCTGTTACAGACCTGGGACCAGGCTATCCTCGTTCTGTTTCAGACCTGGGACCAGGCTATCCTCGTTCTGTTACAGACCTGGGACCAGGCTATCCCCGTTCTGTTACAGACCTGGGACCAGGCTATCCTCGTTCTGTTTCAGACCTGGGACCAGGCTATCCTCGTTCTGTTACAGACCTGGGACCAGGCTATCCTCGTTCTGTTTCAGACCTGGGACCAGGCTATCCTCGTTCTGTTACAGACCTGGGACCAGGCTATCCCCGTTCTGTTACAGACCTGGGACCAGGCTATCCTCGTTCTGTTTCAGACCTGGGACCAGGCTATCCTCGTTCTGTTTCAGACCTGGGACCAGGCTATCCTCGTTCTGTTACAGACCTGGGACCAGGCTATCCTCGTTCTGTTACAGACCTGGGACCAGGCTATCCTCGTTCTGTTACAGACCTGGGACCAGGCTATCCCCGTTCTGTTTCAGACCTGGGACCAGGCTATCCTCGTTCTGTTACAGACCTGGGACCAGGCTATCCTCGTTCTGTTACAGACCTGGGACCAGGCTATCCTCGTTCTGTTTCAGACCTGGGACCAGGCTATCCTCGTTCTGTTACAGACCTGGGACCAGGCTATCCTCGTTCTGTTTCAGACCTGGGACCAGGCTATCCTCGTTCTGTTTCAGACCTGGGACCAGGCTATCCTCGTTCTGTTTCAGACCTGGGACCAGGCTATCCCCGTTCTGTTTCAGACCTGGGACCAGGCTATCCTCCTTCTGTTACAGACCTGGGACCAGGCTATCCTCGTTCTGTTTCAGACCTGGGACCAGGCTATCCTCGTTCTGTTTCTCACGTCAGTTTGTTGTTTTCCTTCCAGTCCTAATTTAGACTGTCCTAAATGGTCCTCTATTCCCTATGTAGTGCACTACTATTGACCAGAGCCTGTGCACTATAAAGGGAATAAGGTGCCATTTGGGACGTAGGCCTACCTTACTGTATTATCCTTATCTGATGTAGTAGCTATATAGCTTACTAGTGGAACATGTATTTTCTTGGGAACGACCGAGCTGATGGAGAAAACAGGGCTGATGTGGTTCATTATGGTCACAGAATGTAGAAACGAGGGGGAGAAGAGAGAGAACCAGGGAGAAGCTGGACGAGGTTCAACTATGTGTGTGTGATTACTCAACTGAAACAAAGACATCTGGCCCTGAGCCAATACAGCTGTCAAACAACCGAACCAATCAGACGAGGAGCCCTAGGATCCCTGCCTTGATGTTCAGATCATTTCCAGGTTTTTCTACTCTCCCAAGGAAGCATTTTGTGTTTTTTGAAAATAGTTTGTTTTGTTCACAATGAAGTGTTAATTGAATCCAAGCGTGAGTTGTGACTCTCTCTCCGTGCAACAGCAAGATTATCTCTGTCTAATGCTGGAAACAGTTTTAATAGAACATAATGAATTCCTGGGTTTGGCTTCAACAACTAGTCTAGAAACCCCCAGGCCCTCTCCCTGCCTCTAATATATACTATAGTCTGTATAAACCCCCAGCCCCTCTCCCTGCCTCTAAAAGATACTACAGTCTGTAGAAACCCCCAGCCCCTCTCCCTGTCTCTAATAGATACTATAGTCTGTAGAAACCCCCAGCCCCTCTCCCTGTCTCTAATAGATACTACAGTCTGTAGAAACCCCCAGCCCCTCTCCCTGTCTCTAATAGATACTACAGTCTGTAGAAACCCCCAGGCCCTCTCCCTGTCTCTAATATATACTACAGTCTGTAGAAACCCCCAGGCCCTCTCCCTGTCTCTAATATATACTACAGTCTGTAGAAACCCCCAGGCCCTCTCCCTGTCTCTAATAGATACTACAGTCTGTAGAAACCCCCAGCCCCTCTCCCTGTCTCTAATAGATACTATAGTCTGTAGAATCCCCCAGCCCCTCTCAGTCTCTAATATATACTACAGTCTGTATAAACCCCCAGCCCCTCTCCCTGTCTCTAATAGATACTATAGTCTGTAGAAACCCCCAGCCCCTCTCCCTGCCTCTAATAGATACTATAGTCTGTAGAAACCCCCAGGCCCTCTCCCTGTCTCTAATATATACTACAGTCTGTAGAGACCCCCAGCCCCTCTCAGTCTCTAATAGATACTACAGTCTGTAGAAACCCCCAGCCCCTCCCCTGTCTCTAATAGATACTATAGTCTGTAGAAACCCCCAGGCCCTCTCCCTGTCTCTAATATATACTACAGTCTGTAGAAACCCCCAGCCCCTCTCCCTGCCTCTAATAGATACTATAGTCTGTAGAAACCCCCAGCCCCTCTCAGTCTCTAATAGATACTATAGTCTGTAGAAACCCCCAGCCCCTCTCAGTCTCTAATAGATACTATAGTCTGTAGAAACCCCCAGCCCCTCTCCCTGGCTCTTACTAGACACTACAGTCTGCAGAAACCCCCAGCCCCTTCCCCTGTCTCTAATAGATACTATAGTCTGTAGAAACCCCCAGGCCCTCTCCCTGTCTCTAATATATACTACAGTCTGTAGAAACCCCCAGCCCCTCTCCCTGCCTCTAATAGATACTATAGTCTGTAGAAACCCCCAGCCCCTCTCAGTCTCTAATAGATACTATAGTCTGTAGAAACCCCCAGGCCCTCTCCCTGCCTCTAATATATACTATAGTCTGTAGAAACCCTCAGCCCCTCTCCCTGCCTCTAATAGATACTACAGTCTGTAGAAACCCCCAGGCCCTCTCCCTGCCTCTAATATATACTATAGTCTGTAGAAACCCCCAGCCCCTCTCCCTGCCTCTAATAGATACTATAGTCTGTAGAAACCCCCAGCCCCTCTCAGTCTCTAATAGATACTATAGTCTGTAGAAACCCCCAGCCCCTCTCAGTCTCTAATAGATACTACAGTCTGAAGAAACTCCCAGCCCCTCTCCCTGTCTCTAATAGATACTATAGTCTGTAGAAACCCTCAGCCCCTCTCCCTGTCTCTAATAGACACTACAGTCTGTAGAAACCCTCAGCCCCTCTCCCTGTCTCTAATAGATACTACAGTCTGTAGAAACCCCCAGCCCCTCTCCCTGCCTCTAATAGATACTACAGTCTGTAGAAACCCCCAGCCCCTCGCCCTGTCTCTAATAGATACTATAGTCTGTAGAAACCCCCAGGCCCTCTCCCTGCCTCTAATAGATACTATAGTCTGTAGAAATCCCCAGCCCCTCTACCTGTCCCTTACGAGACACTACAGTCTGTAGAAACCCCCAGCCCCTCTCCCTGTCTCTAATATATACTACAGTCTGTAGAAACCCTCAGCCCCTCTCACAGTCCCTTACGAGACACTACAGTCTGTAGAAACCCCCAGCCCCTCTCCCTGCCTCTAATAGATACTACAGTCTGTAGAAACCCCCAGCCCCTCGCCCTGTCTCTAATAGATACTACAGTCTGTAGAAACCCCCAGCCCCTCTCACTGTCTCTAATAGATACTATAGTCTGTAGAAACCCCCAGCCCCTCTCCCTGTCTATAATAGATACTATAGTCTGCAGAAACCCCCAGCCCCTCCCCCTGTCTCTAATAGATACTATAGTCTGTAGAAACCCTCAGCCCCTCTCCCTGTCAATTACGAGACACTACAGTCTGTAGAAACCCCCAGCCCCTCCCCCTGTCTCTAATAGATACTACAGTCTGTAGAAACCCCCAGCCCCTCTCCCTGTCTCTAATAGATACTATAGTCTGTAGAAACCCCCAGGCCCTCTCCCGGCCTCTAATAGATACTATAGTCTGTAGAAACCCTCAGGCCCTCTCCCTGTCTCTAATATATACTACAGTCTGTAGAAACCCCCAGCCCCTCTCCCTGCCTGTAATAGATACTACAGTCTTTAGAAACCCCCAGCCCCTCTCCCTGCCTCTAATAGATACTACAGTCTGTAGAAACCCCCAGCCCCTCTCCCTGTCCCTTACTAGACACTACAGTCTGTAGAAACCCCGAGCCCCTCTCCCTGCCTCTAATAGATACTACAGTCTGTAGAAACCCCGAGCCCCTCTCCCTGCCTCTAATAGATACTACAGTCTGTAGAAACCCCCAGCCCCTCTCCCTGCCTGTAATAGATACTACAGTCTGTAGAAACCCCCAGCCCCTCTCCCTGCCTGTAATAGATACTACAGTCTGTAGAAACCCCCAGCCCCTCTCCCTGCCTCTAATAGATACTACAGTCTGTAGAAACCCCGAGCCCCTCTCCCTGCCTCTAATAGATACTACAGTCTGTAGAAACCCCGAGCCCCTCTCCCTGCCTCTAATAGATACTACAGTCTGTAGAAACCCTCAGCCCCTCTCCCTGTCTCTAATAGACACTACAGTCTGTAGAAACCCCCAGCCCCTCTCCCTGTCCCTTACTAGACACTAGTCTGTAGAAACCCCCAGCCCCTCTCCCTGTCCCTTACTAGACACTACAGTCTGTAGAAACCCCCAGCCCCTCTCCCTGTCTCTAATATACACTACAGTCTGTAGAAACCCCCAGCCCCTCTCCCTGTCTCTAATAGATACTACAGTCTGTAGAAACCCCCAGCCCCTCTCCCTGTCTCTAATAGATACTACAGTCTGTAGAAACCCCCAGCCCCTCTCCCTGTCTCTAATAGATACTACAGTCTGTAGAAACCCTCAGCCCCTCTCCCTGTCTCTAATAGATACTACAGTCAGTAGAAACCCCCAGCTGCTCTCCCTGTCTCTAATAGATACTATAGTCTGTAGAAACCCCAGCCCCTCTCCCTGGCTCTTACTAGACACTACAGTCTGTAGAAACCCCCAGCCCCTCTCCCTGTCCCTTACTAGACACTACAGTCTGTAGAAACCCCCAGCCCCTCTCCCTGCCTCTAATAGATACTACAGTCTGTAGAAACCCTCAGCCCCTCTCCCTGTCTCTAATAGATACTACAGTCTGTAGAAACCCTCAGCCCCTCTCCCTGTCTCTAATAGATACTATAGTCTGTAGAAACCCCCAGCCCCTCGCCCTGTCTCTAATAGATACTATAGTCTGTAGAAACCCCCAGCCCCTCTCCCTGTCTCTAATAGATACTACAGTCTGTAGAAACCCCCAGCCCCTCTCCCTGCCTCTAATAGACACTACAGTCTGCAGAAACCCTCAGCCCCTCTCCCTCCCTGCCTCCTTCTAGACAATAGTCTATATACCCAACCTCAGTCCCGCTCCCTGTCTGCTTCTAGACACTAGTCTATAGACCCAACCTCAGTCCCGCTCCCTGTCTCCTTCTAGACACCAGTCTATAGACCCAACCTCAGTCCTGCTCCCTGTCTCCTTCTAGACACCAGTCTATAGACCCAACCTCAGTCCTGCTCCCTGTCTCCGAGACAATAGTCTATAGACCCGACCTCAGTCCCTCTCCCTGTCTCCTTCTAGACACTAGTCTATAGACCCAACCTCAGTCCCGATCCCTGTCTCCGACTAGACACTCCTCTATAGACCCAACCTCAGCCCCTCTCCCTGTCTCCTTCTAGACACCAGTCTATAGACCCAACCTCAGTCCTGCTCCCTGTCTCCGAGACAATAGTCTATAGACCCAACCTCAGTCCCTATCCCTGTCTCCTTCTAGACACTAGTCTATAGACCCAACCTCAGTCCCTATCCCTGTCTCCTTCTAGACACTAGTCTATAGACCCAACCTCAGCCCCTCTCCCTGTCTCCTTCTAGTCACTAGTCTATAGACCCAACCTCAGTCCCGCTCGCTGTCTCCTTCTAGACACTAGTCTATAGACCCAACCTCAGTCCCTCTCCCTGTCTACTAGACACTAGTCTATAGACCCAACCTCAGCCCCTCTCCCTGTCTCCTTCTAGACACTAGTCTATAGACCCAACCTCAGTCCCTCTCCCTGTCTCCTAGACACTAATGTCTCTAAACCCAAATAGGGTTTAATATTTCTGAGATTGTTTCTGATTGTTTCTGAGTACCTATAGTGAATTGTATGTAGGCCATATCTAATTGTAGCAGACTGGTTCTCAAGACCCAGCCAAACAAATGTATAATAGCATTTTACACACACATTTAGGCTACAGGCAATGTCAAATAATCTGGGAGGCCTAACCTTGCAAACAAAAGAACAAACAAGTCATTTTTATAGACCACACCTGTTTAACTTCCATTTTTCCTGCATTGACTCATAAAAAGCACAATGCTTCAGTGCTTCCCGGACTCTGATCCTCCTCACAAATTGGCCACTTTTGACCTCCCACTGAGGGGGCCTGGACCCAGTCAGTTTCTGATCCTCCTCACAAATTGGCCACCGTCGGTCTCTTACGGAGGTGGCCTGGATTGTGGCGAGAACCTCAAACAGGGGCTGCGGGTATTTTGGTCTAATTGTTGCTTCAGGCTGAATTTTGAAGGTTGAGGGTTCGCTTCCTGCTTGTTTCATTACACTATGATCAATGATCAGCTAGGGGAAAAATCTGATTTCCAACATTGATGCCATATTTATAATTAAATTAAATATATGCAAAGAATTTCTCCACCAACAGGTTTCTGTGCCAATGCAACACACAACCAATAAACAAGCATGATGTCTACGGGAACTTTAATATCATGGTTTGGATTTGTACCTTGTAGGCCCAGCGAAGGCTTGGCAATCTCCAACAGGTAAAAGGCTGTGATGACATGATGACAGTCTGCAGGTAAAAGGCTGTGATGACAGTCTGCAGATAAAAGGCTGTGATGACAGTCTGCAGGTAAAAGGCTGTGATGACAGTCAGCAGGTAAAAGGCTGTGATGACAGTCTACAGGTAAAAGGCTGTGATGACAGTCAGCAGGTAAAAGGCTGTGATGACAGTCTGCAGGTAAAAGGCTGTGATGACAGTCTGCAGGTAAAAGGCTGTGATGACAGTCTGCAGGTAAAAGGCTGTGATGACAGTCTGCAGGTAAAAGGCTGTGATGACAGTCTGCAGGTAAAAGGCTGTGATGACAGTCTGCAGGTAAAAGGCTGTGATGACAGTCTGCAGGTAAAAGGCTGTGATGACATGATGACAGTCTGCAGGTAAAAGGCTGTGATGACATGATGACAGTCTGCAGGTAAAAGGCTGTGATGACATGATGACAGTCTGCAGGTAAAAGGCTGTGATGACAGTCTGCAGGTAAAAGGCTGTGATGACATGATGACAGTCTGCAGGTAAAAGGCTGTGATGACATGATGACAGTCTGCAGGTAAAAGGCTGTGATGACATGATGACAGTCTGCAGGTAAAAGGCTGTGATGACAGTCTGCAGGTAAAAGGCTGTGATGGCAGTCTGCAGGTAAAAGGCTGTGATGACAGTCTGTAGGTAAAAGGCTGTGATGACAGTCTACAGGTAAAAGGCTGTGATGACATGATGACAGTCTGCAGGTAAAAGGCTGTGATGACATGATGAAAGTCTACAGGTAAAAGGCTGTGATGACAGTCTGCAGGTAAAAGGCTGTGATGACAGTCTGCAGGTAAAAGGCTGTGATGACATGATGACAGTCTGCAGGTAAAAGGCTGTGATGACAGTCTGCAGGTAAAAGTCTGTGATGACAGTCTGCAGGTAAAAGGCTGTGATGACAGTCTGCAGGTAAAAGGCTGTGATGACATGATGACAGTCTGCAGGTAAAAGGCTGTGATGACAGTCTGCAGGTAAAAGGCTGTGATGACAGTCTGCAGGTAAAAGGCTGTGATGACATGATGACAGTCTGCAGGTAAAAGGCTGTGATGACAGTCTGCAGGTAAAAGGCTGTGATGACAGTCTGCAGGTAAAAGGCTGTGATGACAGTCTACAGGTAAAAGGCTGTGATGACAGTCTGCAGGTAAAAGGCTGTGATGACAGTCTGCAGGTAAAAGGCTGTGATGACAGTCTGCAGGTAAAAGGCTGTGATGACAGTCTGCAGGTAAAAGGCTGTGATGACAGTCTGCAGGTAAAAGGCTGTGATGACATGATGACAGTCTGCAGGTAAAAGGCTGTGATGACATGATGACAGTCTGCAGATAAAAGGCTGTGATGACAGTCTGCAGGTAAAAGGCTGTGATGACAGTCTACAGGTAAAAGGCTGTGATGACATGATGACAGTCTGCAGATAAAAGGCTGTGATGACAGTCTGCAGGTAAAAGGCTGTGATGACATGATGACAGTCTGCAGATAAAAGGCTGTGATGACAGTCTGCAGGTAAAAGGCTGTGATGACAGTCTGCAGGTAAAAGGCTGTGATGACATGATGACAGTCTGCAGATAAAAGGCTGTGATGACAGTCTGCAGGTAAAAGGCTGTGATGACAGTCTGCAGGTAAAAGGCTGTGATGACATGATGACAGTCTGCAGGTAAAAGGCTGTGATGACAGTCTGCAGGTAAAAGGCTGTGATGACAGTCTGTAGATAAAAGGCTGTGATGACAGTCTGCAGGTAAAAGGCTGTGATGACAGTCTGCAGGTAAAAGGCTGTGATGACATGATGACAGTCTGCAGATAAAAGGCTGTGATGACAGTCTGCAGGTAAAAGGCTGTGATGACAGTCTGCAGGTAAAAGGCTGTGATGACAGTCTGCAGGTAAAAGGCTGTGATGACATGATGACAGTCTGCAGATAAAAGGCTGTGATGACAGTCTGCAGGTAAAAGGCTGTGATGACAGTCTGCAGGTAAAAGGCTGTGATGACATGATGACAGTCTGCAGATAAAAGGCTGTGATGACAGTCTGCAGGTAAAAGGCTGTGATGACATGATGACAGTCTGCAGATAAAAGGCTGTGATGACAGTCTGCAGGTAAAAGGCTGTGATGACAGTCTGTAGATAAAAGGCTGTGATGACAGTCTGCAGGTAAAAGGCTGTGATGACAGTCTGCAGGTAAAAGGCTGTGATGACAGTCTGCAGGTAAAAGGCTGTGATGACATGATGACAGTCTACAGGTAAAAGGCTGTGATGACAGTCTGCAGGTAAAAGGCTGTGATGACAGGATGACAGTCTGCAGGTAAAAGGCTGTGATGACAGTCTGCAGGTAAAGGCTGTGATGACAGTCTACAGGTAAAAGGCTGTGATGACAGTCTGCAGGTAAAAGGCTGTGATGACAGTCTGCAGGTAAAAGGCTGTGATGACAGTCTGCAGGTAAAAGGCTGTGATGACAGTCTGCAGGTAAAAGGCTGTGATGACATGATGACAGTCTGCAGGTAAAAGGCTGTGATGACAGTCTGCAGGTAAAAGGCTGTGATGACAGTCTACAGGTAAAAGGCTGTGATGACAGTCTGCAGGTAAAAGGCTGTGATGACAGTCTGCAGGTAAAAGGCTGTGATGACAGTCTGCAGGTAAAAGGCTGTGATGACAGTCTGCAGGTAAAAGGCTGTGATGACAGTCTTCAGGTAAAAGGCTGTGATGACAGTCTGCAGATAAAAGGCTTTGATGACAGTCTGCAGGTAAAAGGCTGTGATGGCAGTCTGCAGGTAAAAGGCTGTGATGACAGTCTGCAGGTAAAAGGCTGTGATGACAGTCTGCAGGTAAAAGGCTGTGATGACATGATGACAGTCTACAGGTAAAAGGCTGTGATGACAGTCTGCAGGTAAAAGGCTGTGATGACAGTCTGCAGGTAAAAGGCTGTGATGACAGTCTGCAGATAAAAGGCTGTGATGACAGTCTGCAGGTAAAAGGCTGTGATGACAGTCTGCAGGTAAAAGGCTGTGATGACAGTCTGTAGATAAAAGGCTGTGATGACAGTCTGCAGGTAAAAGGCTGTGATGACAGTCTGCAGGTAAAAGGCTGTGATGACATGATGACAGTCTGCAGATAAAAGGCTGTGATGACAGTCTGCAGGTAAAAGGCTGTGATGACATGATGACAGTCTGCAGATAAAAGGCTGTGATGACAGTCTGCAGGTAAAAGGCTGTGATGACAGTCTGCAGGTAAAAGGCTGTGATGACATGATGACAGTCTGCAGATAAAAGGCTGTGATGACAGTCTGCAGGTAAAAGGCTGTGATGACATGATGACAGTCTGCAGATAAAAGGCTGTGATGACAGTCTGCAGGTAAAAGGCTGTGATGACAGTCTGTAGATAAAAGGCTGTGATGACAGTCTGCAGGTAAAAGGCTGTGATGACAGTCTGCAGGTAAAAGGCTGTGATGACAGTCTGCAGGTAAAAGGCTGTGATGACATGATGACAGTCTACAGGTAAAAGGCTGTGATGACAGTCTGCAGGTAAAAGGCTGTGATGACATGATGACAGTCTGCAGGTAAAAGGCTGTGATGACAGTCTGCAGGTAAAAGGCTGTGATGACAGTCTACAGGTAAAAGGCTGTGATGACAGTCTGCAGGTAAAAGGCTGTGATGACAGTCTGCAGGTAAAAGGCTGTGATGACAGTCTGCAGGTAAAAGGCTGTGATGACATGATGACAGTCTGCAGGTAAAAGGCTGTGATGACAGTCTGCAGGTAAAAGGCTGTGATGACAGTCTGCAGGTAATCAGAAAGGCTGTGATGACAGTCTGCAGGTAAAAGGCTGTGATGACAGTCTGCAGGTAAAAGGCTGTGATGACATGATGACAGTCTGCAGATAAAAGGCTTTCATGACAGTCTGCAGGTAAAAGGCTGTGATGACAGTCTGCAGATAAAAGGCTTTGATGACAGTCTGCAGGTAAAAGGCTGTGATGACAGTCTGTAGGTAAAAGGCTGTGATGACAGTCTGCAGGTAAAAGGCTGTGATGACAGTCTGCAGGTAAAAGGCTGTGATGACAGTCTGCAGGTAAAAGGCTGTGATGACAGTCTGCAGGTAAAAGGCTGTGATGACAGTCTGCAGGTAAAAGGCTGTGTTGACAGTCTGCAGGTAAAAGGCTGTGATGACAGTCTACAGGTAAAAGGCTGTGATGACATGATGACAGTCTGCAGATAAAAGGCTGTGATGACATGATGACAGTCTGCAGGTAAAAGGCTGTGATGACAGTCTGCAGGTAAAAGGCTGTGATGACAGTCTGCAGATAAAAGGCTGTGATGACATGATGACAGTCTGTAGGTAAAAGGCTGTGATGACAGTCTACAGGTAAAAGGCTGTGATGACAGTCTGCAGGTAAAAGACTGTGATGACAGTCTGCAGGTAAAAGGCTGTGATGACAGTCTGCAGGTAAAAGGCTGTGATGACAGTATGCAGGTAAAAGGCTGTGATGACATGATGACAGTCTGCAGGTAAAAGGCTGTGATGACATGATGACAGTCTGCAGGTATGAAATTGGTCTCATACACATGTTTAGTAGATGTTATTTGTCTCATACACATGTTTAGTAGATGTTATTGGTCTCATACACATGTTTAGTACATGGCATTGGTCTCATACACATGTTTAGTAGATGTTATTGGTCTCATACACATGTTTAGTAGATGGCATTGGTCTCATACACATGTTTAGTAGATGTTTTGGTCTCATACACATGTTTAGTAGATGTTATTGGTCTCATACACATGTTTAGTAGATGTTATTGGTCTCATACACATGTTTAGTAGATGTTATTGATGGCATTTTAACTGCCTCCTAAAGTAGAATTTTATACTCACTTGAAAACAACATTCATTGTATTGTAGTGTTGTAGGATATGGTGGAGAGAGGGCAGGATAGACAGACTGGTAGTCTATATTGTTACTATGAATGGTGGACAGACAGACTTGTAGTCTATATTGTTACTATGAATGGTGGACAGGGGACAGACTGGTAGAATATATTGTTTCTATGAATGGTGGATAGACAGACTTGTAGTCTATATTGTTACTATGAATGGTGGACAGGGGACAGACTGGTAGTCTATATTGTTACTATGAATGGTGGACAGAGGGCAGACTTGTAGTCTATATTGTTACTATGAATGGTGGACAGAGGGCAGGATAGACAGACTGGTAGACTATATTGTTTTTTATTAATGGTGAATAGACAGACTGGTAGTCTATATTGTTACTATGAAAGTTGGACAGAGGGCAGGATAGACAGACTGGTAGACTACATTGTTTTTTATTAATGGTGGATAGATAGACTGGTAGTCTATATTGTCACTATGAATGGTGGATAGATAGACTGGTAGTCTATATTGTCACTATGAATGGTGTACAGACTGGTACACTATATTGTCTTATATATGGTCTTGCCATATATTTTCAAGCAGATGTAAGTAAAATTGTAACTCATGGTCTTCTTTGTAAACAACCCCACTGTAGATTTGGCCTTGTGTTTCAGGTTATTGTCCTGCTGAAAGGTGCCATTCATCTCCCAGTGTAGATTTGGCCTTGTGTTTCAGGTTATTGTCCTGCTGAAAGGTGCCATTCATCTCCCAGTGTAGATTTGGCCTTGTGTTTCAGGTTATTGTCCTGCTGAAAGGTGCCATTCATCTCCCAGTGTAGATTTGGCCTTGTGTTTCAGGTTATTGTCCTTCTGAAAGGTGCCATTCATCTCCCAGTGTAGATTTGGCCTTGTGTTTCAGGTTATTGTCCTGCTGAAAGGTGCCATTCATCTCCCAGTGTAGATTTGGCCTTGTGTTTCAGGTTATTGTCCTGCTGAAAGGCGCCATTCATCTCCCAGTGTAGATTTGGCCTTGTGTTTCAGGTTATTGTCCTGCTGAAAGGCGCCATTCATCTCCCAGTGTAGATTTGGCCTTGTGTTTCAGGTTATTGTCCTGCTGAAAGGTGCCATTCATCTCCCAGTGTAGATTTGGCCTTGTGTTTCAGGTTATTGTCCTGCTGAAAGGTGCCATTCATCTCCCAGTGTAGATTTGGCCTTGTGTTTCAGGTTATTGTCCTGCTGAAAGGTGCCATTCATCTCCCAGTGTAGATTTGGCCTTGTGTTTCAGGTTATTGTCCTGCTGAAAGGTGCCATTCATCTCCCAGTGTAGATTTGGCCTTGTGTTTCAGGTTATTGTCCTGCTGAAAGGTGCCATTCATCTCCCAGTGTAGATTTGGCCTTGTGTTTCAGGTTATTGTCCTCTTGAAAGGTGTCATTCATCTCCCAGTGTCTGGTGGACTGAACCAAGTTTCCTCTAGGATTTTTCATGTGCTTAGTTTAATTCCGTTTTGTTTTTATCCTGAAAAACTCCCCAGTCCTTAACGATTACAAGCATACCCATAACATGATGCAGCCACCACTTTCCTTGAAAATATGGAGTGGTACTCAGTAAGGTGTTGTATTGTATTTACCCCAAAGACAACAGTTTGTATTCAGAACAAAAAATGTATTGCTTTGCCACATTTTTGCAGTAGTGCTTTAGTGCCTTGTTGCAAACAAGAGAGACAGAATGACTGTCGTTAGTGTCTATTGTGTCAGTGTCCATCCTGGTCCAGACAAAGAGTCATTAGTGTCTGTAGGGTCTGTAGCTGTGTTTAATGTCTGTTGTTTCTCCTGGACCAGACAGAGAGGCTGTCGTTTGTGTTTGTAGGGTCTGTTGTTTCTCCTGGTCCAGACAGAGAGGCTGTCATTAGTGTCTGTAGAGTCTGTTGTTTCTCCTGGTCCAGACAGAGAGGCTGTCATTAGTGTCTGTAGAGTCTGTTGTTTCTCCTGGTCCAGACAGAGAGGCTGTCATTAGTGTCTGTAGAGTCTGTTGTTTCTCCTGGTCCAGACAGAGAGGCTGTCGTTAGTGTCTGTAGAGTCTGTTGTTTCTCCTGGTCCAGACAGAGAGGCTGTCATTAGTGTCTGTAGAGTCTGTTGTTTCTCCTGGCCCAGACAGAGAGGCTGTCGTTAGTGTCTGTAGAGTCTGTTGTTTCTCCTGGTCCAGACAGAGAGGCTGTCATTAGTGTCTGTAGAGTCTGTTGTTTCTCCTGGCCCAGACAGAGAGGCTGTCGTTAGTGTCTGTAGAGTCTGTTGTTTCTCCTGGCCCAGACAGAGAGGCTGTCGTTAGTGTCTGTAGCTGTGTTTAATGTCTGTTGTTTCTCCTGGCCCAGACAGAGAGGCTGTCGTTAGTGTCTGTAGAGTCTGTTGTTTCTCCTGGCCCAGACAGAGAGGCTGTCGTTAGTGTCTGTAGCTGTGTTTAATGTCTGTTGTTTCTCCTGGTCCAGACAGAGAGGCTGTAGTGTTAATTAGGTCCATGTGGTCTGTTATAAGAGCTGTGACGTCATCACTCTCCGTCCCGCCAGCAGCCAGCCCCTGCTACAAATAGCATCCTATTCCCTATGGGTCCTGGGCAAAAGTAGTGCACTATATAGAGAATAGGTTGCCTTTTGGGACCAGCCCCAATCCACACCCAGCCCCTCTATAACAATTCTCCCATTGTCCACCAGCATCCCCTGATAGACTGGTGGTGGTGGTGGTACGCACGCTGAGGAAAAACAACACAAGACGCGCTGAGGGGACACCAGTCCATTCCTCCTCACATCAAAATGGCACCCTATTCCCTTAGTAGTGCAGGGCCCATAGGGATCTATATATGGAGTAGGGTTCCATTTGAGACACATCCACAGTAGACAAT
Organism: Oncorhynchus masou masou; assembly: GCF_036934945.1. NCBI lineage: Eukaryota > Metazoa > Chordata > Actinopteri > Salmoniformes > Salmonidae > Oncorhynchus > Oncorhynchus masou. The sequence goes on from NW_027012384.1 coordinate 169,589, forward strand.
AGTGTAGAACACAGCAATGTACGGAGACAGTAGAGTAGAACACAGCAATGTACGGAGACAGTATAACACAGTAATGTATGGAGGCAGTAGTGTAGAACACAGTAATGTACGGAGGCAGTAGTATAGAACACAGTAATGTACGGAGACAGTAGTGTAGAACACAGTAATGTACGGAGACAGTAGAGTAGAACACAGCAATGTACGGAGACAGTATAACACAGTAATGTACGGAGACAGTAGTGTAGAACACAGTAATGTACGGAGACAGTAGTGTAGAACACAGTAATGTACGGAGACAGTAGTGTAGAACACAGTAATGTACGGAGACAGTAGTGTAGAACACAGTAATGTACGGAGACAGTAGTGTAGAACACAGTAATGTACGGAGACAGTAGTGTAGAACACAGTAATGTACGGAGACAGTAGTGTAGAACACAGTAATGTACGGAGACAGTAGTGTAGAACAAAGTAATGTATGGAGACACTAGTGTAGAAAACAGTAATGTATGGAGACAGTAGTGTAGAACACAGCAATGTACGGAGACAGTAGTGTAGAACACAGTAGTGTACAGAGACAGTAGTGTAGAACACAGTAATGTATGGAGACAGAGTAGAACACAGTAATGTACAGAGACAGTAGTGTAGAACAAAGTAATGTACAAAGACAGTAGTGTAGAACACAGTAATGTACAGAGACAGTAGTGTAGAACAAAGTGATGTACAGAGACAGTAGTGTAGAACAAAGTAATGTATGGAGACAGTAGTGTAGAACAAAGTAATGTACAGAGACAGTAGTGTAGAACAAAGTAATGTACAAAGACAGTAGTGTAGAACACAGCAATGTACGGAGACAGTAGTGTAGAACACAGTAGTGTACAGAGACAGTAGTGTAGAACACAGTAATGTATGGAGACAGTAGAGTAGAACACAGTAATGTACAGAGACAGTAGTGTAGAACAAAGTCATGTACGGAGACAGTAGTGTATGGAGACAGTAGAGTAGAACACAGTAATGTATGTCTGGTCTGGGTGTAGTCTCTCTTCCCTGTAGATATCTGCATCCCTCCGTGCCACTATGTCTCTCTATGTGAGAGTGTCTAGGAGTCTTGTTAAATGTTTGAGAAACAGCTGGAGACAGCTCTCCCATGAGACTCCTGATGCCTCTCTGTTACCATCTCCCCTCCAGAGTCAGGTCTTTACGGGATATTTACTGGATGGGACTGGCTAGGGGCCACTCAGGGTTGTGGGAATATGTAAGGGTGTGTGTGTTTGTGTGACTAGCTAGATGCTGTCTCTGGGAGTCTGGCTGGCTAGGAGCTCTGTAGGGCTGTGTGTGACTGGCTAGGGGCTCTGTAGGGCTGTGTGTGACTGGCTAGGGGCTCTGTAGGGCTGTGTGTGACTGGCTAGGAGCTCTGTAGGGCTGTGTGTGACTGGCTAGGAGCTATCTAGGGCTGTGCGGGACTGCCTAGGAGCTATCTAGGGTTGTGTGTGACTGCCTAGGAGCTATCTATGGTTGTGTGTGACTGCCTAGGAGCTATCTATGGTTGTGCGTGACTGGCTAGGAGCTATCTATGGTTGTGTGTGACTGCCTAGGAGCTATCTAGGGTTGTGTGTGACTGGCTAGGAGCTATCTAGGGTTGTGTGTGACTGCCTAGGAGCTATCTATGGTTGTGTGTGACTGGCTAGGAGCTATCTAGGGTTGTGTGTGACTGACTAGGAGCTATCTATGGTTGTGTGTGACTGGCTAGGAGCTATCTAGGGTTGTGTGTGACTGGCTAGGAGCTATCTAGGGTTGTGTGTGACTGGCTAGGGGCTCTGTAGGGTTGTGTGTGACTGCCTAGGAGCTATCTAGGGTTGTGTGTGACTGGCTAGGAGCTATCTAGGGTTGTGTGTGACTGACTAGGAGCTATCTATGGTTGTGTGTGACTGGCTAGGAGCTATCTAGGGTTGTGTGTGACTGACTAGGAGCTATCTAGGGTTGTGTGTGACTGGCTAGGAGCTATCTAGGGTTGTGTGTGACTGACTAGGAGCTATCTATGGTTGTGCGTGACTGGCTAGGAGCTATCTAGGGTTGTGCGGGACTGCCTAGGAGCTATCTAGGGTTGTGTGTGACTGGCTAGGAGCTATCTAGGGTTGTGTGTGACTGCCTAGGAGCTATCTAGGGTTGTGTGTGACTGACTAGGAGCTATCTATGGTTGTGTGTGACTGGCTAGGAGCTATCTAGGGTTGTGTGTGACTGACTAGGAGCTATCTAGGGTTGTGTGTGACTGACTAGGAGCTATCTATGGTTGTGTGTGACTGGCTAGGAGCTATCTAGGGTTGTGTGTGACTGACTAGGAGCTATCTAGGGTTGTGTGTGACTGACTAGGAGCTATCTATGGTTGTGTGTGACTGGCTAGGGGCTATCTAGGGTTGTGTGTGACTGACTAGGAGCTATCTATGGTTGTGTGTGACTGGCTAGGGGCTATCTAGGGCTGTGCGGGACTGCCTAGGAGCTATCTAGGGTTGTGTGTGACTGCCTAGGAGCTATCTATGGTTGTGTGTGACTGGCTAGGGGCTATCTAGGGTTGTGTGTGACTGGCTAGGGGCTATCTAGGGCTGTGCGGGACTGCCTAGGAGCTATCTAGGGTTGTGTGTGACTGCCTAGGAGCTATCTATGGTTGTGTGTGACTGCCTAGGAGCTATCTAGGGTTGTGTGTGACTGCCTAGGAGCTATCTATGGTTGTGTGTGACTGCCTAGGAGCTATCTAGGGTTGTGTGTGACTGCCTAGGAGCGATCTATGGTTGTGCGTGACTGGCTAGGAGCTATCTAGGGTTGTGTGTGACTGCCTAGGAGCTATCTAGGGTTGTGTGTGACTGGCTAGGGGCTATCTCGGGCTGTGTGAGTCAGATTAGAAACAGATTAATGGTTTAATTAGATCTCAGTAAAGAATCCTCCAGAACAGAACAGACGGACTGGCAAGGTTAGTGAGATGAAGAGATCCTCAGAAAGAGGACAGGGTGGTAGTAGTGCTACCCATCAGTCAGACAGGGTGGTAGTAGTTCTACCCATCAGTCAGACAGGGTGGTAGTAGTTATACCATCAGTCAGACAGGGTGGTAGTAGTTCTACCCATCAGTCAGACAGGGTGGTAGTAGTTCTACCCATCAGTCAGACAGGGTGGTAGTAGTTCTACCCATCAGTCAGACAGGGTGGTAGTAGTTCTACCATCAGTCAGACAGGGTGGTAGTAGTTCTACCCATCAGTCAGACAGGGTGGTAGTAGTTCTACCCATCAGTCAGACAGGGTGGTAGTAGTTATACCATCAGTCAGACAGGGTGGTAGTAGTTCTACCCATCAGTCAGACAGGGTGGTAGTAGTTCTACCATCAGTCAGACAGGGTGGTAGTAGTTCTACCCATCAGTCAGACAGGGTGGTAGTAGTTCTACCCATCAGTCAGACAGGGTGGTAGTAGTTCTACCCATCAGTCAGACAGGGTGGTAGTAGTTCTACCCATCAGTCAGACAGGGTGGTAGTAGTTCTACCCATCAGTCAGACAGGGTGGTAGTAGTTCTACCCATCAGTCAGACAGGGTGGTAGTAGTTCTACCCATCAGTCAGACAGGGTGGTAGTAGTTCTACCCATCAGTCAGACAGGGTGGTAGTAGTTCTACCCATCAGTCAGACAGGGAGGTAGTTGTTCTACCCATCAGTCAGACAGGGTGGTAGTAGTTATACCATCAGTCAGACAGGGTGGTAGTAGTTCTACCATCAGTCAGACAGGGTGGTAGTAGTTCTACCATCAGTCAGACAGGGTGGTAGTAGTTCTACCATCAGTCAGACAGGGTGGTAGTAGTTCTACCATCAGTCAGACAGGGTGGTAGTAGTTCTACCATCAGTCAGACAGGGTGGTAGTAGTTCTACCATCAGTCAGACAGGGTGGTAGTAGTGCTACCCATCAGTCAGACAGGGTGGTAGTAGTTCTACCCATCAGTCAGACAGGGTGGTAGTAGTTCTACCATCAGTCAGACAGGGTGGTAGTAGTGCTACCCATCAGTCAGACAGGGTGGTAGTAGTTCTACCCATCAGTCAGACAGGGTGGTAGTAGTTCTACCCATCAGTCAGACAGGGTGGTAGTAGTTCTACCCATCAGTCAGACAGGGTGGTAGTAGTTCTACCCATCAGTCAGACAGGGTGGTAGTAGTTCTACCATCAGTCAGACAGGGTGGTAGTAGTTCTACCCATCAGTCAGACAGGGTGGTAGTAGTTCTACCCATCAGTCAGACAGGGTGGTAGTAGTTCTACCCATCAGTCAGACAGGGTGGTAGTAGTTCTACCCATCAGTCAGACAGGGTGGTAGTAGTTCTACCCATCAGTCAGACAGGGTGGTAGTAGTTCTACCCATCAGTCAGACAGGGTGGTAGTAGTTCTACCCATCAGTCAGACAGGGTGGTAGTAGTTATACCATCAGTCAGACAGGGTGGTAGTAGTTCTATCATCAGTCAGACAGGGTGGTAGTAGTTCTATCATCAGTCAGACAGGGTGGTAGTAGTTCTACCCATCAGTCAGACAGGGTGGTAGTAGTTCTACCATCAGTCAGACAGGGTGGTAGTAGTTCTACCCATCAGTCAGACAGGGTGGTAGTAGTTCTACCATCAGTCAGACAGGGTGGTAGTAGTTCTACCCATCAGTCAGACAGGGTGGTAGTAGTTATACCATCAGTCAGACAGGGTGGTAGTAGTTATACCCATCAGTCAGACAGGGTGGTAGTAGTTCTATCATCAGTCAGACAGGGTGGTAGTAGTTCTATCATCAGTCAGACAGGGTGGTAGTAGTTCTACCATCAGTCAGACAGGGTGGTAGTAGTTCTATCATCAGTCAGACAGGGTGGTAGTAGTTCTATCATCAGTCAGACAGGGTGGTAGTAGTTCTACCATCAGTCAGACAGGGTGGTAGTAGTTCTACTATCAGTCAGACAGGGTGGTAGTAGTTCTATCATCAGTCAGACAGGGTGGTAGTAGTTCTATCATCAGTCAGACAGGGTGGTAGTAGTTCTACCATCAGTCAGACAGGGTGGTAGTAGTTCTATCATCAGTCAGACAGGGTGGTAGTAGTTATACCATCAGTCAGACAGGGTGGTAGTAGTTATACCATCAGTCAGACAGGGTGGTAGTAGTTCTACCCATCAGTCAGACAGGGTGGTAGTAGTTCTACCCATCAGTCAGACAGGGTGGTAGTAGTTCTACCATCAGTCAGACAGGGTGGTAGTAGTTCTACCATCAGTCAGACAGGGTGGTAGTAGTGCTACCCATCAGTCAGACAGGGTGGTAGTAGTTCTACCCATCAGTCAGACAGGGTGGTAGTAGTTATACCATCAGTCAGACAGGGTGGTAGTAGTTCTACCCATCAGTCAGACAGGGTGGTAGTAGTTCTACCCATCAGTCAGACAGGGAGGTAGTAGTTCTACCATCAGTCAGACAGGGTGGTAGTAGTGCTACCCATCAGTCAGACAGGGTGGTAGTAGTTCTATCATCAGTCAGACAGGGTGGTAGTAGTTCTACCATCAGTCAGACAGGGTGGTAGTAGTTCTACCCATCAGTCAGACAGGGTGGTAGTAGTTCTACCATCAGTCAGATAGGGAGGTAGTAGTTCTACCCATCAGTCAGACAGGGTGGTAGTAGTTCTACCCATCAGTCAGACAGGGAGGTAGTAGTTCTACCCATCAGTCAGACAGGGAGGTAGTAGTTCTACCCATCAGTCAGACAGGGTGGTAGTAGTTCTACCCATCAGTCAGACAGGGTGGTAGTAGTTCTACCATCAGTCAGACAGGGTGGTAGTAGTTCTACCATCAGTCAGACAGGGTGGTAGTAGTTCTACCATCAGTCAGACAGGGTGGTAGTAGTTCTATCATCAGTCAGACAGGGTGGTAGTAGTTCTACCCATCAGTCAGACAGGATGGTAGTAGTTCTACCATCAGTCAGACAGGGTGGTAGTAGTTATACCATCAGTCAGACAGGGTGGTAGTAGTTCTACCATCAGTCAGACAGGGTGGTAGTAGTTCTACCCATCAGTCAGACAGGGTGGTAGTAGTTCTACCATCAGTCAGACAGGGTGGTAGTAGTTCTACCCATCAGTCAGACAGGGTGGTAGTAGTTCTACCCATCAGTCAGACAGGGTGGTAGTAGTTCTACCATCAGTCAGACAGGGTGGTAGTAGTTATACCATCAGTCAGACAGGGTGGTAGTAGTTCTACCCATCAGTCAGACAGGGTGGTAGTAGTTCTACCCATCAGTCAGACAGGGTGGTAGTAGTTCTACCCATCAGTCAGACAGGGTGGTAGTAGTTCTACCCATCAGTCAGACAGGGAGGTAGTAGTTCTACCCATCAGTCAGACAGGGTGGTAGTAGTTCTACCCATCAGTCAGACAGGGTGGTAGTAGTTCTACCCATCAGTCAGACAGGGTGGTAGTAGTTCTACCCATCAGTCAGACAGGGTGGTAGTAGTTCTACCCATCAGTCAGACAGGGTGGTAGTAGTTCTACCCATCAGTCAGACAGGGAGGTAGTAGTTCTACCCATCAGTCAGACAGGGTGGTAGTAGTTCTACCCATCAGTCAGACAGGGTGGTAGTAGTTCTACCCATCAGTCAGACAGGGAGGTAGTAGTTCTACCCATCAGTCAGACAGGGTGGTAGTAGTTCTACCCATCAGTCAGACAGGGTGGTAGTAGTTCTACCCATCAGTCAGACAGGGTGGTAGTAGTTCTACCCATCAGTCAGACAGGGTGGTAGTAGTTCTACCCATCAGTCAGACAGGGTGGTAGTAGTTCTACCCATCAGTCAGACAGGGTGGTAGTAGTTCTACCCATGTTTACGTGCTGCTGTGAGGTTTGTTACTAACATTACTTTGCTAACTGCCAGCTTTACAGTTTTTACTTTATTAATTAACGTTTTATATTTTTATTGTTTCCACTCGCTCAACTTTTTTTTGATTCAACTTTTTCACTCTGGACGCTTTATGTGGACATGGTTCGTCAGGACCTCCAACAGCCGAAGCTCAGTAGTAACATTAACATGATGCCTTCTAATTGCAGTCGCTGTACTCGCCTTACGGCGAGGATAGCTGTGCTACAATCCCGGCTTCAGACACAATCGTTAGGCAGGGTCATTTCAGTGTAGGAACGGATGAAACAGCGTCTGTGCCACCAGTAAGTACAGATAGTAGTATAAATCCCCTGGCACGGTCCCCGCAGCCGGACAACTTTCTCATGGTTTCTGGAGGGAAATGCTGTAGGAACGCTCAACCGGTGTTGCTCATTCAGCAGACAAAAACTTTCAACCGGTTCTCCTCATTAAGCAACGGGTCGGTGTCAGAGGCCGAGCCTTCTCTGGTCTCTACTCCTCCCGTTACGGGGTCTGAGACGACGAAGCTTCCCACCATTAGCTCTGACAAATTGAAAACCCTAGTCATTGGCAACTCCATTACCCGCAGTATTAGACTTAAAACAAATCATCCAGCGATCATACATTGTTTACCAGCGGGCAGGGCTACCGACGTTAAGGCTAATCTGAAGATGGTGCTGGCTAAAGCTAAAACTGGCAAGTGTAGAGAGTATAGAGATATTGTTATCCTCGTCTGCACCAACGATGTTAGGATGAAACAGTCAGAGATCACCAAGCGCAACATAGCTTCAGCGTGTAAATCAGCTAGAAAGATGTGACGGCATCGAGTAATTGTCTCTGGCCCCCTCCCATTTAGGGGGAGTGATAAGCTCTACAGCAGAGTCTCACAACTCAATCGCTGGTTGAAAACTGTTTTCTGCCCCACCCAAAGATAGAATTTGTAGATAATTGGCCCTCTTTCTGGGACTCACCCACAGACAGGACCAAGCCTGACCTGCTGAGGAGTGACAGACTCCATCCTAGCTGGAGGGGTGCTCTCATCTTATCTACCAACATAGACAGGGCTCTAACTCCACAATGAGATAGGGTGCAGGCAAGGCAGCAAGCTGTTAGCCAGCCTGCCAGCTTAGTGGAGTCTGCCACTAGCACAGTCAGTGTACAGTAGTCAGCTCAGCAATCCTCATTGAGACCATGTCCGTGCCTCGACCTGGGTTGGGCAAAACTAAACATGGAGGTGTTCGCTTTAGCAATCTCACTAGGATAAAGACCTCCTCCATTCCTGCCATTATTGAAAGAGATTGTGACACCTCACATCTCAAAATAGGGCAACTTACTGTTAGATCCCTCACTTCCAAGGCAGTTATAGTCAATGAACTAATCACTGATCATAATCTTGACGTGATTGGCCTGATTGAAATATGGCTTAAGAATTTACTGTGTTAAATGAGGTGTTGCTAACATTTATGATAGCAAATTTCAATTTACAAAAAAAAAGACTGCGTTTTCGTCTTTTGAGCTTCTAGTCATGAAATCTATGCAGCCTACTCAATCACTTTTTATAGCTACTGTTTACAGGCCTCCTGGGCCATATACAGCGTTCCTCATTGAGTTCCCTGAATTCCTATCAGACCTTGTAGTCATAGCAGATAACATTCAAATTTTTGGTGAGTTTAAAATTCACATAGAAAAATCCACAGACCCACTCCAATAGGCTTTGGGACCCATCGTCGACTCAGTGGGTTTTGTCCAACATGTCCCTGGACCTACTCACTGCTGTGGAATAAATGTTGTGGATCTTAATGTTTTTCCTCATAATCCTGGACTATCGGACTACCATTTTATTACGTTTGCAATTGCAACAAAAAAATCTGCTCAGACCCCAACCAAGGAACATCAAAAGTCGTGCTATAAATTCACAGACAACACAAAGATTCCTTGATGTCCTTCCAGATTCCCTCTGTCTACCCATGGACGCCAGAGGACAAAAATCAGTTAACCACCTAACTGAGGAATTCAATTTAACCTTGCGCAATACCATTGATGCAGACCCCTAAAAACTAAAACAGAAGAAACTAGCTCCCTGGTACACAGAAAATACCCGAGCTCTGAAGCAAGCTTCCAGAAAATTGGAACGGAAATGGCGCCACACCAATCTGGAAGTCTTCCGACGAGCTTGGAAAGACAGTACCGTGCAGTACCGAAGAGCCCTCACTGCTGCTCGATCGTCCTATTTTACCAACTTAATTGAGGAAAATAAGTACAATCCAAAATGTATTTTTGATACTGTCGCAAAGCTAACTGAAAAGCAGTATTCCCCAAGAGAGGATGGCTTTCATTTCAGTAGTGATAAATTCATTAACTTCTTTGAGAAAAGATCATGAACCTTAGAAAGCAAATTACGGACTCTTCTTTAAATCTGCGTATTCCTCCAAAGCTCAGTTGTCCTGAGTCTGCACAACTCTGCCAGGACCTAGGATCAAGAGAGACCATCAAGTGTTTTAATACTATATCTCTTGACACAATGATGAACATAATCATGGCCTCTAAACCTTCATGCTGCATACTGGACCCTATTCCAACTAAACTACTGAAAGAGCTGCTTCCTGTGCTTGGCCCTCCTATGTTGAACATAATAAACATCTCTCTATCCACCGAATGTGCACCAAACTCACTAAAAGTGGCAGTAATAAAGCCTCTCTTGAAAAAGCCAAACCTTGACCGAGAAAACATAAAAAACTAATCAGCCTATATCGAATCTCCCATTCCTCTTAAACATGTTAGGAAAAGCTGTTGTGCAACTCACTGCCTTCCTGAAGACAAACAATGTTTTGGTTGGTTTTCAACCCCATCATGGCACTGTTTCAGGACTGTTTTATATATATATCCGTTTGTCTGTGGATGGTTTGTCCTCTGACAAATCAACTGTAAATGTCGGTGTTCCTCAAGGCTTTGTTTCAGGACCACTATTATATATATATCGTTTTGTCTGTGGATGGTTTGTCCTCTGACAAATCAACTGTAAATGTCGGTGTTCCTCAAGGCTTTGTTTCAGGACCACTATTATATATATATCGGTTTGTCTGTGGATGGTTTGTCCTCTGACAAATCAACTGTAAATGTCGGTGTTCCTCAAGGCTTTGTTTCAGGACCACTATTATATATATATCGGTTTGTCTGTGGATGGTTTGTCCTCTGACAAATCAACTGTAAATGTCGGTGTTCCTCAAGGCTTTGTTTCAGGACCACTATTGTTTTCACTATATATTTTACCTCTTGGTGATGTCATTCAGAAACATAATGTTAACTTTCACTGCTATTCGGATGACACACAGCTGTACATTTCAATGAAACATGGTGAAGCCCCAAAATTGCCTCGCTAGAAGCCTGTGTTTCAGACATAAGGAAGTGGATGGCGGCAAATGCTCTACTTTTATACTCTGACAAAACAGATGCTTGTTCTACGTCCCATGAAACAAAGAGATCTTCTGTTGGATCTGACAATTAATCTTGATGGTTGTACAGTCATCTCAAATAAAACTGAAGGACCACGGCGTTACTCTGGACCCTGATCTCTCTTTTGACGAACATATCAAGACTGTTTCAAGGACAGCTTTTCCCATCTACGTAACAATGCAAAAGTCTGAAACTTTCTGTCAAAAAATTACGCAGAAAAATTAATCCATGCTTTTGTTACTTCTAGGTTAGACTACTGCAATGCTCTACTTTCCGGATACCCGGATAAAGCTCTAAATAAACTTCAGTTAGTGACTAGAACCAAAATATTTGATAATATTACTCCAGTGCGAGCCTCCCTACACTGGCTTCCTGTCAAGGCAAGGGCTGATTTCAAGGTTTCACTGCTAACCTACAAAGCATTACATAGGCTTGCTCCTTCCTATCTTTCCTATTTGGTCCTGCCGTACATACCTACACGTACGCTACGGTCACAAGACGCAGGCCTCCTAATTGTCCCTAGAATTTCTAAGCAAACAGCTGGAGGCAGGGCTTTCTCCTATAGAGCTCCATTTTTTATGGAATGGTCTGCCTACCCATGTCAGAGACGCAAACTCGGTCTCAACCTTTAAGTCTTTACTGAAGACTCATCTCTTCAGTAGGTCATATGATTGAGTGTAGTCTGACCCAGGAGTGTGAAGGTGAACAGAAAGGCACTAGAGCAACAAACCGCCCTTGCTGTATCTGCCTGGCCGGTTCCCCTCTCTCCACTGGGATTCTCTGCCTCTAACCCTATTACAGGGGCTGAGTCACTGGCTTACTGGTGCTCTTTCATGCCATCCCTAGGACGGGTGTGTCACTTGAGTGGGTTGAGTCACTGACGTGATCTTCCTGTCTGGGTTGGCGCCCCCCTTGGGTTTGTGCCGTGGGGGAGATCTTCGTGGGCTATACTCGGCCTTGTCTCAGGATGGTAAGTTGGTGGATGAAGATATCCCTCAAGTGGTGTGGGGGCTGTGCTTTGGCAAAGTGGGTGGGGTTGAATCCTGCCTGGCCCTGTCCGGGGGTATCGTCTCCTGACCCCTCCTGTCTCAGCCTCCAGTATTTATGCTGCAGTAGTTTATGTGTCGGGGGCTAGGGTCAGTCTATTATATCTGGAGTATTTCTCCGGTGTCCTGTGTGAATTTAAGTATGCTCTCTCTAGTTCCCTCTCTGTCTTTCTCTCGGAGGACCTGAGCCCTAGGACCATTCCGCAGGACTACCTGGCAAGATGACTCCTTGGTGTCCCCAGTCCACCTGGCCGTGCTGCTGCTCCAGTTTCAACTGTTCTGCCTGCGGCTATGGAACACTGACCTGTTCACCGGACGTGCTACCTTGCTGCTGTTTTCAACTCTCTAGAGGCAGCAGGGGCGGTAGAGATACTCAATGATCGGCTATGAAAAGCCAGCTGACATTTACTCCTGAGGTGATAACTTGTTGCACCCTCTACAACCACTGTGATTATTATTATTTGACCATGCTGGTCATTTATGGACATTTGAACATCGTGGCCATGTTCTGTTATAATCTCCACCTGGCACAGCCAGAAGAGGACTGGCCACCCCTCATAGCCTGGTTCCTCTCTAGGTTTCTTCCTAGGTTCTGGCCTTTCTAGGGAGTAGTCAGTTTTACGAGAGTATGTTCAAAGCAGCATGAGTGAAGGATGCTTTGTTTCAAAATAGGAAGCCGATTCTAGATTTAGCTTTGGATTGGAGATGCTTAATGTGAGTCTGGAAGGAGAGTTTACAGTCTAACCAGACACCTAGGTATTTGTAGTTCTCCACATCTACAGAACCGAGTCATAACCGTCCAGAGTAGTGATGCTAGACGGGCGGCAGTGATAACTATAATAACCATGTAGAGTACAGCAGTAATACCCATAATAACCATGTAGAGTACAGCAGTAATACCCATTATAACCAGGAGGAGGACAGTAGTAATACCCATTATAACCATGTAGAGTACAGCAGTAATACCCATAATAACCATGTAGAGTACAGCAGTAATACCCATTATAACCATGTAGAGTACAGCAGTAATATCCATTATAACCATGAGGAGGACAGCAGTAATACCCATAATAACCATGAGGAGGACAGCAGTAATATCCATTATAACCAGGAGGAGGACAGCAGTAATAACCATTATAACCATGAGGAGGACAGCAGTAATACCCATAATAACCATGAGGACAGCAGTAATATCCATTATAACCAGGGGGAGGACAGCAGTAATACCCATTATAACCATGTAGAGTACAGCAGTAATACCCATTATAACCAGGAGGAGGACAGCAGTAATACCCATTATAACCAGGAGGAGGACAGCAGTAATACCCATTATAACAGTGAGGAGGACAGCAGTAATATCCATTATAACCATGAGGAGGACAGCAGTAATATCCATTATAACCAGGAGGAGGACAGCAGTAATACCCATTATAACCAGGAGGAGGACAGCAGTAATACCCAATATAACAGTGAGGAGGACAGCAGTAATACCCATTATAACCATGAGGAGGACAGCAGTAATACCCATTATAACCATGAGGACAGCAGTAATATCCATTGTAACCATGTAGAGTACAGCAGTAATACCCATTATAACCAGGAGGAGGACAGCAGTAATACCCATTATAACCATGTAGAGTACAGCAGTAATATCCATTATAACCAGGAGGAGGACAGCAGTAATACCCATTATAACCAAGAGGAGGACAGCAGTAATAGTCATTATAACCATGTAGAGTACAGCAGTAATATCCATTATAACCATGTAGAGTACAGCAGTAATACCCATAATAACCATGAGGAGGACAGCAGTAATATCCATTATAACCAGGAGGAGGACAGCAGTAATATCCATTATAACCAGGAGGAGGACAGCAGTAATACCCATTATAACCAGGAGGAGGACAGCAGTAATACCCATTATAACCAGGAGGAAGACAGCAGTAATATCCATTATAACCAGGAGGAGGACAGCAGTAATACCCATTATAACCATGAGGAGGACAGCAGTAATACCCATTATAACCATGAGGAGGACAGCAGTAATACCCATTATAACCATGTAGAGTACAGCAGTAATACCCATTATAACCATGAGGAGGACAGCAAATCAAATCAAATTTTATTTGTCACATACACATGGTTAGCAGACGTTAATGCGAGTGTAGCGAAATGCTTGTGCTTCTAGTTCCGACAATGCAGTAATAACCAACAAGTAATCTAACAATTCCTAATCTACTGTCTTATACACAGTGTAAGGGGATAAAGAATATGTACATAAGGAAATATGAATGAGTGATGGTACAGAGCAGCATAGGCAAGATACAGTAGATGGTATCGAGTACAGTATATACATATGAGATGAGTATGTAAACAAAGTGGCATAGTTAAAGTGGCTAGTGATACATGTATTACATAAGGATGCAGTCGATGATATAGAGTACAGTATATACGTATGCATATGAGATGAATAATGTAGGGTAAGTAACATTATATAAGGTAGCATTGTTTAAAGTGGCTAGTGATATATTTACATCATTTCCCATCAATTCCCATTATTAAAGTGGCTGGAGTTGAGTCAGTGTCAGTGTGTTGGCAGCAGCCACTCAATGTTAGTGGTGGCTGTTTAACAGTCTGATGGCCTTGAGATAGAAGCTGTTTTTCAGTCTCTCTGTCCCAGCTTTGATGCACCTGTACTGACCTCGCCTTCTGGATGATAGCGGGGTGAACAGGCAGTGGCTCGGGTGGTTGATGTCCTTGATGATCTTTATGGCCTTCCTGTAACGTCGGGTGGTGTAGGTGTCCTGGAGGGCAGGTAGTTTGCCCCCGGTGATGCGTTGTGCAGACCTCACTACCCTCTGGAGAGCCTTACGGTTGAGGGCGGAGCAGTTGCCGTACCAGGCGGTGATACAGCCCGACAGGATGCTCTCGATTGTGCGTCTGTAGAAGTTTGTGAGTGCTTTTGGTGACAAGCCAAATTTCTTCAGCCTCCTGAGGTTGAATAATAATAATATAATATATCCCATTTAGCAGACGCTTTTGTCCAAAGCGACTTACAAGTCGGCTGGGGCCACTGCTTTTACATATGGGTGGTCCCAGCGGGAATCGAACCCACGACGCTTGGCGTTGCAAGCGCCATGCTCTACCGACTGAGCCACACAGGACCTTCTTCACGATGCTGTCTGTGTGGGTGGACCAATTCAGTTTGTCTGTGATGTGTATGCCGAGGAACTTAAAACTTACTACCCTCTCCACTACTGTTCCATCGATGTGGATAGGGGGGTGTTCCCTCTGCTGTTTCCTGAAGTCCACAATCATCTCCTTAGTTTTGTTGACGTTGAGTGTGAGGTTATTTTCCTGACACCACACTCCGAGGGCCCTCACCTCCTCCCTGTAGGCCGTCACGTCGTTGTTGGTAAGCAGTAATACCCATTATAACCATGAGGAGGACAGCAGTAATATCCATGAGGACAGCAGTAATATCCATTATAACCATGTAGAGTACAGCAGTAATATCCATTATAACCATGATGACAGCAGTAATACCCATTATAACCAGGAGGAGGACAGCAGTAATACCCATTATAACCATGAGGAGGATAGCAGTAATACCCATTATAACCATGAGGAGGATAGCAGTAATATCCATTATAACCATGTAGAGTACAGCAGTAATACCCATTATAACCATGAGGAGGAAAGTAGTAATATCCATTATAACCATGAGGAGGACAGCAGTAATATCCATTATAACCATGTAGAGTACAGCAGTAATATCCATTATAACCAGTATGTGGACAGAAGAGCTTAATGACTTTCCATGTTTAATGACCCCTCATCATCTAGATGGGACATTCCTTTGGTTTACGAAATGCTACACACACTGGCACACACCCTTTCCCCTGTGAAGTTCCTCTTGCTAATGTTTCTCCTGTCCCCATCTGGCTCCCCCCTAGACCACCCTGGCCCCTCCCCTAGACCACCCTGGCCCCTCCCCTAGACCACCCTGGCCCCTACCCTAGACCACCCTGGCTCCTCCCCTAGACCACCCTGGCCCCTCCCCTAGACCACCCTGGCCACCCTACCCTAGACCACCCTGGCTCCTCCCCTAGACCACCCTGGCTCGGACAGGAATGTGCTTTGTAGTTGTGGTGTTCCGTCCTAAACACCAGTGTTTTTAAACAGCAGCGACGTATCATTCTGGGTTGGAAACAGTTACCAGGGTTCTGTTTCAATACATCACAAATTAAATGCATCCTACCTTCTCGGAGGTAATCACAGAGCCTTACACCTATCCAATCACTGGTAAATCTGTACCTTCCTTTTGGCCTGAACCTTTTTATAGTCGCCCAGGTTGAGGCAATAGATCTCAAGGAGACGGAGGGCTCGATTCAATCCGTACGGCCTGAGTTCAGAGCTACAGTGTTATATGGTCTGAGTTCAGAGCTACAGTGTTATTGAAGTTTAAAGACAGCGTTAGTGGAGACTGCGTTTACGGTACACGCTGCATATATCTGCTCAATGGGAAAGTACTTGTTATTGAAGTTTAAAGACAGCGTTAGTGGAGACTGCGTTTACGGTACACGCTGCATATATCTGCTCAATGGGAAAGTACTTGTTATTGAAGTTTAAAGACAGCGTTAGTGGAGACTGCGTTTACGGTACACGCTGCATATATCTGCTCAATGGGAAAGTACTTGTTATTGAAGTTTAAAGACAGCGTTAGCGGAGACAGCGTTTACGGTACACGCTGCATATATCTGCTCAATGGGAAAGTACCTGTTCATTTCCAGCTCTCTAAAGCAGTGAAACCGGGCGAGACGGTCAACCTGCAGCATGGAAGGTCTGCGTTCTCGTCTCAGAACATTGACATTTCATAGGCAGATTGAATGGAGCTCTTACCAAGATGAAATGAAAGAGCCAACAGCATCCTTTCACCTTCTTTATTAGGAGTGCAGTGACCTCTGACACCAGGATGGTGGGGGTTCATTTACCAACAATACAATCAGATCAATGGCAGACTGTAGAGAACAATACAATCAGATCAATGGCAGACTGTAGAGAACAATACAATCAGATCAATGGCAGACTGTAGAGAACAATACAATCAGATCCATGGCAGACTGTAGAGAACAATACAATCAGATCAATGGCAGACTGTAGAGAACAATACAATCAGATCAATGGCAGACTGTAGAGAACAATACAATCAGATCAATGGCAGACTGTAGAGAACAATACAATCAGATCCATGGCAGACTGTAGAGAACAATACAATCAGATCAATGGCAGACTGTAGAGAACAATACAATCAGATCAATGGCAGACTGTAGAGAACAATACAATCAGATCAATGGCAGAGTGTAGAGAACAATACAATCAGATCAATGGCAGACTGTAGAGAACAATACAATCAGATCAATGGCAGACTGTAGAGAACAATACAATCAGATCAATGGCAGACTGTAGAGAACAATACAATCAGATCAATGGCAGAGTGTAGAGAACAATACAATCAGATCAATGGCAGACTGTAGAGAACAATACAATCAGATCAATGGCAGACTGTAGAGAACAATACAATCAGATCAATGGCAGAGTGTAGAGAACAATACAATCAGATCAATGGCAGACTGTAGAGAACAATACAATCAGATCAATGGCAGACTGTAGAGAACAATACAATCAGATCAATGGCAGACTGTAGAGAACAATACAATCAGATCAATGGCATGATATGGTCTATGGATCTTTTAGTATGGAGTCTTAATGTGGAGAGACATTGACAGGAAGTAACAGGCAGACAGGAAGTGGAAACAGAAATCAGCTGAGAGGAGGAAGGAGCTTTAAGGGTTCAACATTGTGTTATGGTGAAGAGAACCTGGAAGAGAAGGTGAGTGGACAGAGACGTCCCATGATGACATTCAGCCAGACCCAGGGAGATGACTACAACATAGTGGGTTTCATAGCAGCTCTACCTCTCCCAGTGGTTGAGAGGGGAGTGACCTACACTGTGAAGAGTTAAGGGCCTAACTACAGCAGTGGATCAGACCATAGCTGATACTGTCCCTGCCTGTTCCTCTCAGGGACAGTCCCCTGTCCCAATGCCACAGATCCAGACCATCAGAGAGAATCAGGCTGTATATTTTCCAGAGCCAGTCAGTCAGTGAAGCGTGGCCTCTAGCGCTTCCTGGTGGAGAGAGTGGAGGAGGGACGGTTCAGGCTGAGCTGAGGGAAGTGAACTGTGGGGGTTCTGGCTGTGGGACCGTAGAGACCCAGGTTACGGGCTGCAGCTGACCGCCTGTGCTGTTTCACACTCGGGAAGGGAGAGAACACCTGCTGGGGGGTGGCCCCGGGTTGGTCCTGGGGCGTGGAGGGGCAGGAGAGAGGGAGGGAGGGGGATAGCGGTGTATCAGGAGTAGGGGGGTTAGAGAGGGGAGTAGGGGGGTTAGAGAGGGGAGTAGGGGGGTTAGAGAGGGTACCAGGAGGAGGGTTAGTGAGGGGAGTAGGGGGGTTAGAGAGGGGAGTAGGGGGGTTAGAGAGGGTACCAGGAGGAGGGTTAGTGAGGGGAGTAGGGGGGTTAGAGAGGGGAGTAGGGGGGTTAGAGAGGGGAGTAGGGGGGTTAGAGAGGGTACCAGGAGGAGGGTTAGTGAGGGGAGTAGGGGGGTTAGAGAGGGGAGTAGGGGGGTTAGAGAGGGGAGTAGGGGGGTTAGAGAGGGTACCAGGAGGAGGGTTAGTGAGGGGAGTAGGGGGGTTAGAGAGGGGAGTAGGGGGGTTAGAGAGGGTACCAGGAGGAGGGTTAGTGAGGGGAGTAGGGGGGTTAGAGAGGGGAGTAGGGGGGTTAGAGAGGGGAGTAGGGGGGTTAGAGAGGGTACCAGGAGGAGGGTTAGTGAGGGGAGTAGGGGGGTTAGAGAGGGGAGTAGGGGGGTTAGAGAGGGGAGGAGGGATAGAGAGGGTAACAGGGGGAGGGGTGTTAGAGAGGGTAACAGGGGGAGGGGGGTTAGTGAGGGTAACAGGGGGTGGGGGGTTAGTAATGGTAACAGGGGGAGGAGGGTTAGAGAGGGTAACAGGAGTAGGGGGGTTAGAGAGGGTAACAGGAGGAGGGGGGTTAGAGAGGGTAACAGGGGGAGGGGGTTAGTGAGGGTAACAGGAGGAGGGGGGTTAGAGAGGGTAACAGGAGGAGGGGGTTAGAGAGGGTAACAGGGGGAGGGGGTTAGAGAGGGTAACAGGGGGTGGGGGGTTAGTAATGGTAACAGGGGGAGGAGGGTTAGTGAGGGTAACAGGAGTAGGGGGGTTAGAGAGGGTAACAGGAGTAGGGGGGTTAGAGAGGGTAACAGGAGGAGGGGGGTTAGAGAGGGTAACAGGGGGAGGGGGGTTAGTGAGGGTAACAGGAGGAGGAGGGTTAGTGAGGGTAACAGGGGGAGGGGGGTTAGAGAGGGTAACAGGAGTAGGGGGGTTAGAGAGGGTAACAGGGGGAGGGGGGTTAGAGAGGGTAACAGGGCTACCAGGAGAGAGTCTCATACAGTAGATGTTCTGAGAGGAGAATGAAGGGTCAGACTGTTGATGGTGGTGGTGGTGTGATGAGGGTGGTCGAGGAAGAGGAGGCAGGACAGGCAGCTCTGGGATGGTGGTAAAGGAGGGTAGTGTGTCTGGGTCAGTCCCTCTAGGAGAGGTGGGTAGTGTGTCTGGGTCAGTCTCTCTAGGAGAGCAGGGTAGTGTGTCTGGGTCAGTCTCTCTAGGAGAGCAGGGTAGTGTGTCTGGGTCAGTCTCTCTAGGAGAGCAGGGTAGTGTGTCTGGGTCAGTCTCTCTAGGAGAGCAGGGTAGTGTGTCTGGGTCAGTCTCTCTAGGAGAGCAGGGTAGTGTGTCTGGGTCAGTCTCTCTAGGAGAGGAGGGTAGTGGAGGTGGGGTCTGGTTTAGTTCTGATCCAGAGTCCAGCTCTAGAGATAACAGGTGCTCCTCCTCTTCCACCACAGCCGGCACCTCCTTACTGGAGGCCTGGGCAGGAGACACAGGGAGGTGACTACCCTCATCATCATCAGCCTTCCCCTCACCCCCCCCATCTCTCTCCTCCCCCTGGCGAGGGTGTCTGTCCTCCTCCGCCTGACGAGGGTGTCTGTCCTCCTCCCCCTGGCGAGGGTGTCTGTCCTCCTCCGCCTGGCGAGGGTGTCTGTCCTCCTCCGCCTGGCGAGGGTGTCTGTCCTCCTCCGCCTGGCGAGGGTGTCTGTCCTCCTCCCCCTGGCGAGGGTGTCTGTCCTCCTCCCCCTGGCGAGGGTGTCTGTCCTCCTCCCCCTGGCGAGGGTGTCTGTCCTCCTCCCCCTGGCGAGGGTGTCTGTCCTCCTCCCCCTGGCGAGGGTGTCTGTCCTCCTCCCCCTGACGAGGGTGTCTGTCCTCCTCCCCTGACGAGGGTGTCTGTCCTCCTCCCCTGACGAGGGTGTCTGTCCTCCTCCCCCTGACGAGGGTGTCTGTCCTCCTCCGCCTGGCGAGGGTGTCTGTCCTCCTCCGCCTGGCGAGGGTGTCTGTCCTCCTCCGCCTGGCGAGGGTGTCTGTCCTCCTCCCCCTGGCGAGGGTGTCTGTCCTCCTCCCCCTGGCGAGGGTGTCTGTCCTCCTCCCCCTGACGAGGGTGTCTGTCCTCCTCCCCCTGACGAGGGTGTCTGTCCTCCTCCCCCTGACGAGGGTGTCTGTCCTCCTCCCCCTGACGAGGGTGTCTGTCCTCCTCCCCCTGACGAGGGTGTCTGTCCTCCTCCCCCTGACGAGGGTGTCTGTCCTCCTCCCCCTGACGAGGGTGTCTGTCCTCCTCCCCCTGACGAGGGTGTCTGTCCTCCTCCCCCTGACGAGGGTGTCTGTCCTCCTCCCCCTGACGAGGGTGTCTGTCCTCCATGTCTCCAAACCCTAGCTGTACCCGTGCCCGGGCTATGTTCCTGCGGTGGGCACGTACGTGGGCGCGCCAGGGGGACCCCACCCTGCTCTGACAGTCTTCAGCCTGAGATACCAGTCTGTTCCTCCCCCTCTCCCCGCTAGGGGCGGGGTTAGGGGCGGGGCCAGGGGTGGCAGGGCTGGACTGTGCCTGAGGCAGGGGGACACCTCGCAGGCTGGAGGGAGGGTGTTTCAGGCTGTTCCTCCCCCTCTCCCCGCTAGGGGCGGGGTTAGGGGCGGGGCCAGGGGTGGCAGGGCTGGCCTGAGGCAGGGGAACACCTCGCAGGCTGGAGGGAGGGTGTTTCAGGCTGTTCCTCCCCCTCTCCCCGCTAGGGGCGGGGTTAGGGGCGGGGCCAGGGGTGGCAGGGCTGGCCTGAGGCAGGGGGACACCTCGCAGGCTGGAGGGAGGGTGTTTCAGGCTGTTCCTGGGCTTCCTGCCTAGCAACAGGTGGTTGACGACAGGAGAAGGATGTAGCTGAGATGCTAACACGCTGGTGGCTGGACATCGATCTACAGAGAGAACACACACAGGTCAATGTTCTGTCTGCCTACTGCAGCAGCAGGACAATAATAACACCATAGCATGACGTGAATATAAAGAGGATTCCACATGTAGCAATAAGAAACATCTAGCATTACGACAACAATCTGGCTCTGGCCCAACCTCAGACCTCAGCACAGAGCTTACATTTATCATGGGAACAAGATGAAGAAGCTTACAGAGTTACATAAAATACTGCTTTGGGTTATAAGGAGCTTTGAGTCCTGATTACTGAAGACAGACGCATCTGGGAGTTAGAAAAATAGTTTGGGGAATAGAAGCTCTGGAGCCAAATCCAATGGAAGTCAGTTACACAAGTAGTAGATTCCTGTTAGGTGATGCCGTGTTTAGATGGGGAGCCTCCTGTCAGTCACAGAGAAGAGCCAGCACCATCCAACCCCCGGCCAGCACCATCCAACCACCGGCCAGCATCCTCCAACCCCCGGCCAGCACCCTCCAACCCCCGGCCAGCACCCTCCAACCCCGGCCAGCACCCTCCAACCCCGGCCAGCACCCTCCAACCCCGGCCAGCACCCTCCAACCCCGGCCAGCACCCTCCAACCCCGGCCAGCACCCTCCAACCCCGGCCAGCACCCTCCAACCCCCGGCCAGCACCCTCCAACCCCCGGCCAGCACCCTCCAACCCCCGGCCAGCACCATCCAACCCCGGCCAGCACCATCCAACCCCGGCCAGCACCATCCAACCCCGGCCAGCACCCTCCAACCCCCGGCCAGCATCCTCCAACCCCCGGCCAGCATCCTCCAACCCCCGGCCAGCACCCTCCAACCCCCGGCCAGCACCATCCAACCCCCGGCCAGCTAGCGGCAGATCCTGACCCCAGACCAGCTAACGGCAGATCCTGACCCCAGACCAGCTAACAGCAGATCCTGACCCCAGACCAGCTAACGGCAGATCCTGACCCCAGACCAGCTAACGGCAGATCCTGACCCCAGACCAGCTAACGGCAGATCCTGACCCCAGACCAGCTAGCGGCAGATCCTGACCCCAGACCAGCTAGCGGCAGATCCTGACCCCAGACCAGCTAGCAGCAGATCCTGACCCCAGACCAGCTAGCAGCAGATCCTGACCCCAGACCAGCTAGCGGCAGATCCTGACCCCAGACCAGCTAGCGGCAGATCCTGACCCCAGACCAGCTAGCGGCAGATCCTGACCCCAGACCAGCTAACGGCAGATCCTGACCCCAGACCAGCTAACGGCAGATCCTGACCCCAGACCAGCTAACAGCAGATCCTGACCCCAGACCAGCTAGCAGCAGATCCTGACCCCAGACCAGCTAACAGCAGATCCTGACCCCAGACCAGCTAACAGCAGATCCTGACCCCAGACCAGCTAACAGCAGATCCTGACCCCAGACCAGCTAACAGCAGATCCTGACCCCAGACCAGCTAACAGCAGATCCTGACCCCAGACCAGCTGACCCCAGACCAGCTAGCGGCAGATCCTGACCCCAGACCAGCTAACAGCAGATCCTGACCCCAGACCAGCTAACAGCAGATCCTGACCCCAGACCAGCTAACGGCAGATCCTGACCCCAGACCAGCTAACGGCAGATCCTGACCCCAGACCAGCTAGCGGCAGATCCTGACCCCAGACCAGCTAACGGCAGATCCTGACCCCAGACCAGCTAACGGCAGATCCTGACCCCAGACCAGCTAACAGCAGATCCTGACCCCAGACCAGCTAGCAGCAGATCCTCACCCCAGACCAGCTAGCAGCAGATCCTGACCACAGACCAGCTAACAGCAGATCCTGACCACAGACCAGCTAACAGCAGATCCTGACCCCAGACCAGCTAACAGCAGCATCCATCTATAGACACCACCACATCCTCCATCTACAGTTGGTGTGACCGTCTGTCTGTATAGATGTATACAGATGTGTTGCCGTGACCGTCTGTCTGTATAGATGTATACAGATGTGTTGCCGTGACCGTCTGTCTGTATAGATGTATACAGATGTGTTGCCGTGACCGTCTGTCTGTATAGATGTATACAGATGTGTTGCCGTGACCGTCTGTCTGTATAGATGTATACAGATGTGTTGCCGTGACCGTCTGTCTGTATAGATGTATACAGATGTGTTGGTGTGACCATCTGTCTGTATAGATGTGTTGGTGTGACCATCTGTCTGTATAGATGTGTTGGTGTGACCATCTGTCTGTATAGATGTGACCATCTGTCTGTATAGATGTATACAGATGTGTTGCTGGTTACCAACGTAATTATAACAGTATAAATAAATGCTTTGTAATACCCGTGGTATACGAATCAATATACGTACGTTTGTGTGTACAGCTGCCTGGCCTGTTGTTGTGTAGAGTTGACAGCGTGTTACCTGTGTGTATGTACAGCTGCCTGGCCTGTTGTTGTGTAGAGTTGACAGCGTGTTACCTGTGTGTATGTACAGCTGCCTGGCCTGTTGTTGTGTAGAGTTGACAGCGTGTTACCTGTGTGTATGTACAGCTGCCTGGCCTGTTGTTGTGTAGAGTTGACAGCGTGTTACCTGTGTGTATGTACAGCTGCCTGGCCTGTTGTTGTGTAGAGTTGACAGCGTGTTACCTGTGTGTATGTACAGCTGCCTGGCCTGTTGTTGTGTAGAGTTGACAGCGTGTTACCTGTGTGTATGTACAGCTGCCTGGCCTGTTGTTGTGTAGAGTTGACAGCGTGTTACCTGTGTGTATGTACAGCTGCCTGGCCTGTTGTTGTGTAGAGTTGACAGCGTGTTACCTGTGTGTATGTACAGCTGCCTGGCCTGTTGTTGTGTAGAGTTGACAGCGTGTTACCTGTGTGTATGTACAGCTGCCTGGCCTGTTGTTGTGTAGAGTTGACAGCGTGTTACCTGTGTGTATGTACAGCTGCCTGGCCTGTTGTTGTGTAGAGTTGACAGCGTGTTACCTGTGTGTATGTACAGCTGCCTGGCCTGTTGTTGTGTAGAGTTGACAGCGTGTTACCTGTGTGTATGTACAGCTGCCTGGCCTGTTGTTGTGTAGAGTTGACAGCGTGTTACCTGTGTGTATGTACAGCTGCCTGGCCTGTTGTTGTGTAGAGTTGACAGCGTGTTACCTGTGTGTATGTACAGCTGCCTGGCCTGTTGTTGTGTAGAGTTGACAGCGTGTTACCTGTGTGTATGTACAGCTGCCTGGCCTGTTGTTGTGTAGAGTTGACAGCGTGTTACCTGTGTGTATGTACAGCTGCCTGGCCTGTTGTTGTGTAGAGTTGACAGCGTGTTACCTGTGTGTATGTACAGCTGCCTGGCCTGTTGTTGTGTAGAGTTGACAGCGTGTTACCTGTGTGTATGCACAGCTGCCTGGCCTGTTGTTGTGTAGAGTTGACAGCGTGTTACCTGTGTGTATGTACAGCTGCCTGGTCTGTTGTTGTGTAGAGTTGACAGCGTGTTACCTGTGTGTATGTACAGCTGCCTGGCCTGTTGTTGTGTAGAGTTGACAGCGTGTTACCTGTGTGTATGTACAGCTGCCTGGCCTGTTGTTGTGTAGAGTTGACAGCGTGTTACCTGTGTGTATGTACAGCTGCCTGGCCTGTTGTTGTGTAGAGTTGACAGCGTGTTACCTGTGTGTATGTACAGCTGCCTGGCCTGTTGTTGTGTAGAGTTGACAGCGTGTTACCTGTGTGTATGTACAGCTGCCTGGCCTGTTGTTGTGTAGAGTTGACAGCGTGTTACCTGTGTGTATGTACAGCTGCCTGGCCTGTTGTTGTGTAGAGTTGACAGCGTGTTACCTGTGTGTATGTACAGCTGCCTGGCCTGTTGTTGTGTAGAGTTGACAGCGTGTTACCTGTGTGTATGCACAGCTGCCTGGCCTGTTGTTGTGTAGAGTTGACAGCGTGTTACCTGTGTGTATGTACAGCTGCCTGGCCTGTTGTTGTGTAGAGTTGACAGCGTGTTACCTGTGTGTATGTACAGCTGCCTGGCCTGTTGTTGTGTAGAGTTGACAGCGTGTTACCTGTGTGTATGTACAGCTGCCTGGCCTGTTGTTGTGTAGAGTTGACAGCGTGTTACCTGTGTGTATGTACAGCTGCCTGGCCTGTTGTTGTGTAGAGTTGACAGCGTGTTACCTGTGTGTATGTACAGCTGCCTGGCCTGTTGTTGTGTAGAGTTGACAGCGTGTTACCTGTGTGTATGTACAGCTGCCTGGCCTGTTGTTGTGTAGAGTTGACAGTGTGTTACCTGTGTGTATGTACAGCTGCCTGGCCTGTTGTTGCTGATGTCTCTTGATACGTGAGTATTGTTTCTTCAGAGCGCTGATGTCAGTACTCATCCTCTCCTGCAGCATGCTGTTGATGGCCGCTTGATGCTCCGCTCTGCCGCCACCATCCACCGCCCCGGGACTCAGGTCTGCCATGTTCCCGCCCGGCTCCCCCCCACGCTGGTCTGGAGAGGAGAGATTCAAATATCACACCTCGGAAAGCCCAAGCGGAAATGACCTCAGTGTTGACACCTTCCCAGATAACCCCGTCTACCACTACATTACACTAATGGACCTGGCTGGAGTCCTGTCTACCACTACATTACACTAATGGACCCTGGCTGGAGTCCTGTCTACCACTACATTACACTAATGGACCTGGCTGGAGTCCTGTCTACCACTACATTACACTAATGGACCTGGCTGGAGTCCTGTCTACCACTACATTACACTAATGGGACCTGGCTGGAGTCCTGTCTACCACTACATTACACTAATGGACCTGGCTGGAGTCCTGTCTACCACTACATTACACTAATGGGACCTGGCTGGAGTCCTGTCTACCACTACATTACACTAATGGACCTGGCTGGAGTCCTGTCTACCACTACATTACACTAATGGACCTGGCTGGAGTCCTGTCTACCACTACATTACACTAATGGACCTGGCTGAAGTCCTGTCTACCACTACATTACACTAATGGACCTGGCTGAAGTCCTGTCTACCACTACATTACACTAATGGACCTGGCTGGAGTCCTGTCTACCACTACATTACACTAATGGACCTGGCTGGAGTCCTGTCTACCACTACATTACACTAATGGACCTGGCTGGAGTCCTGTCTACATTACACTAATGGACCTGGCTGGAGTCCTGTCTACCACTACATTACACTAATGGACCTGGCTGGAGTCCTGTCTACCACTACATTACACTAATGGACCTGGCTGGAGTCCTGTCTACATTACACTAATGGACCTGGCTGGAGTCCCGTCTACCACTACATTACACTAATGGACCTGGCTGGAGTCCTGTCTACCACTACATTAAACTAATGGGACCTGGCTGGAGTCCTGTCTACCACTACATTACACTAATGGACCCTGGCTGGATCCCGTCTACCACTACATTACACTAATGGACCCTGGCTGGAGTCCTGTCTACATTAAACTATTGGACCTGGCTGGAGTCCCGTCTACCACTACATTACACTAATGGACCCTGGCTGGATCCCGTCTACCACTACATTACACTAATGGACCTGGCTGGAGTCCTGTCTACATTAAACTAATGGACCTGGCTGGAGTCCTGTCTACCACTACATTACACTAATGGGACCTGGCTGGAGTCCTGTCTACATTAAACTATTGGACCTGGCTGGAGTCCCGTCTACCACTACATTACACTAATGGACCCTGGCTGGATCCCGTCTACCACTACATTACACTAATGGACCTGGCTGGAGTCCTGTCTACATTACACTAATGGACCTGGCTGGAGTCCTGTCTACCACTACATTACACTAATGGACCTGGCTGGAGTCCTGTCTACCACTACATTACACTAATGGACCTGGCTGGAGTCCTGTCTACCACTACATTACACTAATGGACCTGGCTGGAGTCCTGTCTACCACTACATTACACTAATGGACCTGGCTGGAGTCCTGTCTACCACTACATTACACTAATGGACCTGGCTGGAGTCCTGTCTACATTAAACTAATGGACCTGGCTGGAGTCCTGTCTACCACTACATTACACTAATGGGACCTGGCTGGAGTCCTGTCTACCACTACATTAAACTAATGGACCTGGCTGGAGTCCTGTCTACCACTACATTAAACTAATGGGACCTGGCTGGAGTCCTGTCTACCACTACATGAAACTAATGGACCTGGCTGGAGTCCTGTCTACCACTACATTACACTAATGGACCTGGCTGGAGTCCTGTCTACCACTACATTAAACTAATGGACCTGGCTGGAGTCCTGTCTACCACTACATTAAACTAATGGACCTGGCTGGAGTCCTGTCTACCACTACATTAAACTAATGGGACCTGGCTGGAGTCCTGTCTACCACTACATTACACTAATGGACCTGGCTGGAGTCCTGTCTACCACTACATTAAACTAATGGACCTGGCTGGAGTCCTGTCTACATTAAACTAATGGACCTGGCTGGAGTCCTGTCTACATTAAACTAATGGACCTGGCTGGAGTCCTGTCTACATTAAACTAATGGACCTGGCTGGAGTCCTGTCTACCACTACATTAAACTAATGGACCTGGCTGGAGTCCTGTCTACCACTACATTACACTAATGGACCTGGCTGGAGTCCTGTCTACCACTACATTACACTAATGGACCTGGCTGGAGTCCTGTCTACCACTACATTACACTAATGGACCTGGCTGGAGTCCTGTCTACCACTACATTACACTAATGGACCTGGCTGGAGTCCTGTCTACATTAAACTAATGGGACCTGGCTGGAGTCCTGTCTACATTACACTAATGGGACCTGGCTGGAGTCCTGTCTACCACTACATTACACTAATGGACCTGGCTGGAGTCCTGTCTACCACTACATTACACTAATGGACCTGGCTGGAGTCCTGTCTACCACTACATTACACTAATGGGAACTGGCTGGAGTCCTGTCTACATTACACTAATGGACCTGGCTGGAGTCCTGTCTACCACTACATTACACTAATGGACCTGGCTGGAGTCCTGTCTACCACTACATTAAACTAATGGACCTGGCTGGAGTCCTGTCTACATTAAACTAATGGACCTGGCTGGAGTCCTGTCTACCACTACATTAAACTAATGGACCTGGCTGGAGTCCTGTCTACATTAAACTAATGGACCTGGCTGGAGTCCTGTCTACATTACACTAATGGACCTGGCTGGAGTCCTGTCTACCACTACATTACACTAATGGACCTGGCTGGAGTCCTGTCTACCACTACATTACACTAATGGACCTGGCTGGAGTCCTGTCTACATTAAACTAATGGACCTGGCTGGAGTCCTGTCTACCACTACATTAAACTAATGGACCTGGCTGGAGTCCTGTCTACCACTACATTAAACTAATGGACCTGGCTGGAGTCCTGTCTACCACTACATGAAACTAATGGACCTGGCTGGAGTCCTGTCTACCACTACATGAAACTAATGGGACCTGGCTGGAGTCCTGTCTACATTACACTAATGGGACCTGGCTGGAGTCCTGTCTACATTACACTAATGGACCTGGCTGGAGTCCTGTCTACATTAAACTAATGGACCTGGCTGGAGTCCTGTCTACATTAAACTAATGGACCTGGCTGGAGTCCTGTCTACATTAAACTAATGGACCTGGCTGGAGTCCTGTCTACATTACACTAATGGACCTGGCTGGAGTCCTGTCTACATTAAACTAATGGACCTGGCTGGAGTCCTGTCTACATTAAACTAATGGACCTGGCTGGAGTCCTGTCTACATTAAACTAATGGACCTGGCTGGAGTCCTGTCTACATTAAACTAATGGACCTGGCTGGAGTCCTGTCTACATTAAACTAATGGACCTGGCTGGAGTCCTGTCTACATTAAACTAATGGACCTGGCTGGAGTCCTGTCTACATTACACTAATGGACCTGGCTGGAGTCCTGTCTACCACTACATTACACTAATGGACCTGGCTGGAGTCCTGTCTACCACTACATTAAACTAATGGACCTGGCTGGAGTCCTGTCTACATTACACTAATGGACCTGGCTGGAGTCCTGTCTACCACTACATTACACTAATGGACCTGGCTGGAGTCCTGTCTACCACTACATTACACTAATGGACCTGGCTGGAGTCCTGTCTACATTGAACTAATGGACCTGGCTGGAGTCCTGTCTACCACTACATTAAACTAATGGACCTGGCTGGAGTCCTGTCTACCACTACATTAAACTAATGGACCTGGCTGGAGTCCTGTCTACCACTACATTACACTAATGGACCTGGCTGGAGTCCTGTCTACCACTACATTACACTAATGGACCTGGCTGGAGTCCTGTCTACATTAAACTAATGGACCTGGCTGGAGTCCTGTCTACCACTACATTACACTAATGGACCTGGCTGGAGTCCTGTCTACCACTACATTACACTAATGGACCTGGCTGGAGTCCTGTCTACCACTAAATTACACTAATGGACCTGGCTGGAGTCCTGTCTACATTAAACTAATGGACCTGGCTGGAGTCCTGTCTACCACTACATTAAACTAATGGACCTGGCTGGAGTCCTGTCTACCACTACATTAAACTAATGGACCTGGCTGGAGTCCTGTCTACCACTACATTACACTAATGGACCTGGCTGGAGTCCTGTCTACCACTACATTACACTAATGGACCTGGCTGGAGTCCTGTCTACATTAAACTAATGGACCTGGCTGGAGTCCTGTCTACATTAAACTAATGGACCTGGCTGGAGTCCTGTCTACATTAAACTAATGGACCTGGCTGGAGTCCTGTCTACATTACACTAATGGACCTGGCTGGAGTCCTGTCTACCACTACATTACACTAATGGACCTGGCTGGAGTCCTGTCTACCACTACATTACACTAATGGACCTGGCTGGAGTCCTGTCTACATTAAACTATTGGACCTGGCTGGAGTCCTGTCTACATTAAACTAATGGACCTGGCTGGAGTCCTGTCTACATTAAACTAATGGACCTGGCTGGAGTCCTGTCTACATTAAACTAATGGACCTGGCTGGAGTCCTGTCTACCACTACATTAAACTAATGGGACCTGGCTGGAGTCCTGTCTACCACTACATGAAACTAATGGACCCTGGCTGGAGTCCTGTCTACCACTACATTAAACTAATGGGACCTGGCTGGAGTCCTGTCTACATTACACTAATGGACCTGGCTGGAGTCCTGTCTACCACTACATTACACTAATGGACCTGGCTGGAGTCCTGTCTACCACTACATTAAACTAATGGACCTGGCTGGAGTCCTGTCTACCACTACATTAAACTAATGGACCTGGCTGGAGTCCTGTCTACCACTACATTAAACTAATGGACCTGGCTGGAGTCCTGTCTACCACTACATTAAACTAATGGACCTGGCTGGAGTCCTGTCTACCACTACATTACACTAATGGGACCTGGCTGGAGTCCTGTCTACCACTACATTACACTAATGGACCTGGCTGGAGTCCTGTCTACCACTACATTAAACTAATGGACCTGGCTGGAGTCCTGTCTACCACTACATTACACTAATGGGACCTGGCTGGAGTCCTGTCTACCACTACATTACACTAATGGACCTGGCTGGAGTCCTGTCTACCACTACATTAAACTAATGGACCTGGCTGGAGTCCTGTCTACCACTACATTACACTAATGGACCTGGCTGGAGTCCTGTCTACCACTACATTACACTAATGGACCTGGCTGGAGTCCTGTCTACCACTACATTACACTAATGGACCTGGCTGGAGTCCTGTCTACATTAAACTAATGGACCTGGCTGGAGTCCTGTCTACATTAAACTAATGGACCTGGCTGGAGTCCTGTCTACCACTACATTACACTAATGGACCTGGCTGGAGTCCTGTCTACATTAAACTAATGGACCTGGCTGGAGTCCTGTCTACCACTACATTAAACTAATGGGACCTGGCTGGAGTCCTGTCTACCACTACATTAAACTAATGGGACCTGGCTGGAGTCCTGTCTACATTAAACTAATGGACCTGGCTGGAGGAGAGAGCAGGACTCTAGGTCTACATACCCTGCACTGTAAAAGTATGTGGAAACCTGCTCAGCCATCATCTCCTTACAAAATCATGGGCATTAATGTGGAGACGGTCCCCCCTTTCCTGCTATAACAGCCTCCACTCTTCTGGGAAGGCTTTCCACTAGATGTTGGAACATTGCTGCTATAACAGCCTCCACTCTTCTGGGAAGGCTTTCCACTAGATGTAGGAACATTGTTGCTATAACAGCCTCCACTCTTCTGGGAAGGCTTTCCACTAGATGTTGGAACATTGCTGCTATAACAGCCTCCACTCTCCTGGGAAGGCTTTCCACTAGATGTAGGAACATTGTTGCTATAACAGCCTCCACTCTTCTGGGAAGGCTTTCCACTAGATGTTTGAACATTGCTGCTATAACAGCCTCCACTCTTCTGGGAAGGCTTTCCACTAGATGTTGGAACATTGCTGCTATAACAGCCTCCACTCTTCTGGGAAGGCTTTCCACTAGATGTTGGAACATTGCTGCTATAACAGCCTCCACTCTTCTGGGAAGGCTTTCCACTAGATGCTGGAACATTGCTGCTATAACAGCCTCCACTCTTCTGGAAAGTCTTTCCACTAGATGCAGGAACATTGCTGCTATAACAGCCTCCACTCTTCTGGTAAGGTTTTCCACTAGATGTAAGAACATTGCTGCGGGGACTTGCTCCCATTCAGCAACAAGAGCATTAGTGAGGTCGGACACTGATGTTGGGCGATTCATCCCAAACGTGTTCGATGGGTTGAGGTCAGGGCTCTGTGCAGGCCAGCAGGGGTAGAGAGACACTGGTACAACTAACAGTGAAATACTGACTTATGGGTCCTGTACATGATAACAGGTAAGAGGTCAGGAGTCAGACCAACCTTTAATGTGTCTCTGGTACCGTTGTAGTTCTGGAGCTAACAGCCCCCCCAGAGGACCCAAACATCCCAACGCTGCTGTCACCACTGCATCTTCATCTTCATCCTCGTCTTCATCACCCTCCCAGCCACCTAGACCACCACTGGAATACATCATCATCATCATCACTTTACCAGCCCCAGAGACCTCCTCTGGGATACATCATCATCATCATCACTTTACCAGCCCCAGAGACCTCCTCTAGGATACATCATCATCATCACTTTACCAGCCCCAGAGACCTCCTCTGGGATACATCATCATCATCACTTTACCAGCCCCAGAGACCTCCTCTAGGATATATCATCATCATCACTTTACCAGCCCCAGAGACCTCCTCTAGGATACATCATCATCATCACTTTACCAGCCCCAGAGACCTCCTCTAGGATACATCATCATCATCACTTTACCAGCCCCAGAGACCTCCTCTAGGATATATCATCATCATCACTTTACCAGCCCCAGAGACCTCCTCTGGGATACATCATCATCATCACTTTACCAGCCCCAGAGACCTCCTCTAGGATACATCATAATCATCACTTTACCAGCCCCAGAGACCTCCTCTGGGATACATCATCATCACCACTTTACCAGCCCCAGAGACCTCCTCTAGGATACATCATCATCATCACTTTACCAGCCCCAGAGACCTCCTCTAGGATACATCATCATCATCACTTTACCAGCCCCAGAGACCTCCTCTGGGATACATCATCACTTTACCAGCCCCAGAGACCTCCTCTAGGATACATCATCATCATCACTTTACCAGCCCCACAGACCTCCTCTGGGATACATCATCAACATCACTTTACCAGCCCCAGAGACCTCCTCTGGGATACATCATCATCATCACTTTACCAGCCCCAGAGACCTCCTCTAGGATACATCATCATCATCACTTTACCAGCCCCAGAGACCTCCTCTAGGATATATCATCATCATCACTTTACCAGCCCCAGAGACCTTGGACATTGACCAACCTGCCTTTGGGGTTGGAGGTGGGGAAGGGGGTGATGCTGTAGGGACATTGACCAACCTGCCGTTGGGGTTGGAGGTGGGGAAGGGGGTGATGTTGTAGGTGTATTTCTCTCGGAGTTCAGCCAGCTGAGGGAATGGAAACACAGCCATGGAGTACACCGTCTGGAGAGAAAAGAGGGATCAGGGTGGCAGCTTAAACAGCTGGGAAACACAGAGGAGGAGAAAGGGCTTTTTCCTACGATATTACATCCATGCATTCTGATTGATCCCGTGTGGCTCAGTTGGCAGTTGCAGCGGCAGGGTTGTGGGTTCGATTCCCACGAGGGACCAGTACCAACAAATATGAAAATGTCTCTCTGGATAAGAGAGTCTGCTAAATGACTCACTACTGTAGTGGCTCTGGATCAGAGAGTCTGCTAAATGACTCACTACTGTAGTGGCCCTGGATAAGAGAGTCTGTTAAATGACTCAATACTATAGTGGCTCTGGATAAGAGAGTCTGCTAAATGACTCACTACTGTAGTGGCTCTGGATCAGAGAGTCTGCTAAATGACTCACTACTGTAGTGGCTCTGGATAAGAGAGTCTACTAAATGACTCACTACTGTAGTGGCTCTGGATAAGAGAGTCTGCTAAATGACTCACTACTGTAGTGGCTCTGGATAAGAGAGTCTACTAAATGACTCACTACTGTAGTGGCTCTGGATAAGAGAGTCTACTAAATGACTCACTACTGTAGTGGCTCTGGATAAGAGAGTCTGCTAAATGACTCACTACTGTAGTGGCTCTGGATAAGAGAGTCTGCTAAATGACTCATGTAACATTTGTGGATGTAAATAAAGGCTTTGTGTTGGATACACAGTGTGTTCAGAATAGATAGATGACTACTGAATTTACAATGGATGAAATAAAGGTTTTATTACTGGCCTACACACACAACAAGTCAGACAAATTATATATTTTGAAATGTTTACAAATTACGTTAAAATATATATAAAAGCTGAAATGTCTTCAGTCAATAAGTATTCACCCCTGTGTCATGTTCTGTTATAATCTCCACCCAGCACAGCCAGAAGAGGACTGGCCACCCCACATAGCCTGGTTCCTCTCCACCCGGCACAGCCAGAAGAGGACTGGCCACCCCACATAGCCTGGTTCCTCTCTAGGTTTCTTCCTAGGTTTTGGCCTTTCTAGGGAGTTTTTCCTAGCCACCGTGCTTCTACACCTGCATTGCTTGCTGTTTGGGGTTTTAGGCTGGGTTTCTGTACAGCACTTTGAGATATCAGCTGATGTACGAAGGGCTATATAAATTTGATTTGATTTATGCCTAAATAAGTTCAGGAGTCAAAATGTGCTCAACAAGTCACAAGTTGCCTGGACTCTGTGTGCATAGTGTTCAACATGATTTCTGAACGACTACCTCATGTCTGTTCTCCACACATACAATTATCTGTCAGGTCCCTCAGTCAAGCACAGAATTTCAAAACACAAAGACCAGGGAGGTTTTCCAATGCCTCGCAAAGGGCACCTATTGTTAGATGGGCAAAAATAAAAAGCAGACATTGAATATCCGTTAGAGCACGGTGTAGTTACTACACTATGGATGGTGTATCAATACACCCAGTCACTACAACGATACAGGCATCCTTAACTCAGTCAGACATTGAATATCCGTTAGAGCACGGTGTAGTTACTACACTATGGATGGTGTATCAATACACCCAGTCACTACAACGATACAGGCATCCTTAACTCAGTCAGACATTGAATATCCGTTAGAGCACGGTGTAGTTACTACACTATGGATGGTGTATCAATACACCCAGTCACTACAACGATACAGGCATCCTTAACTCAGTTGCCGAAGAGGAAGGAAACCGCTCAGGGATTTCACCACGAGGCCAAAGGTGACTTTAAAACAGTTACAGAGTTTAATGGCTGTGATAGAAAACTGAGGACGGATTAACATTGTAGTTACTCCACAATAGTAATCTATAAGACAGAGTGGAGAGAACATGCATCCTGTTTCCAACAAGCCACTGAATTAAAACGACCTGAAACACAAGGCCAGATATACACTGGAGTTGCTTACCAACGACCTAAAACACAAGGCCAGATATACACTGGAGTTGCTCACCAACGACCTAAAACACAAGGCCAGATATACACTGGAGTTGCTTACCAACGACCTAAAACACAAGGCCAGACATACACTGGAGTTGCTTACCAACGACCTAAAACACAAGGCCAGACATCCACTGGAGTTGCTTACCAACGACCTAAAACAAAAGGCCAGACATCCACTGGAGTTGCTTACCAACGACCTAAAACACAAGGCCAGAAATACACTGGAGTTGCTCACCAACGACCTAAAACACAAGGCCAGATATACACTGGAGTTGCTTACCAACGACCTAAAACACAAGGCCAGATATACACTGGAGTTGCTTACCAACGACCTAAAACACAAGGCCAGATATACACTGGAGTTGCTTACCAACGACCTAAAACACAAGGCCAGATATACACTGGAGTTGCTCACCAACGACCTGAAACGCAAGGCCAGACATACACTGGAGTTGCTTACCAACGACCTAAAACGCAAGGCCAGACATACACTGGAGTTGCTTACCAACGACCTAAAACGCAAGGCCAGACATACACTGGAGTTGCTTACCAACGACCTAAAACGCAAGGCCAGACATACACTGGAGTTGCTTACCAACGACCTAAAACACAAGGCCAGACATACACTGGAGTTGCTTACCAACGACCTAAAACGCAAGGCCAGACATACACTGGAGTTGTTTACCAACGACCTAAAACGCAAGGTCAGATATACACTGGAGTTGCTTACCAACGACCTAAAACGCAAGGCCAGATATACAGTGGAGTTGCTTACCAACGACCTAAAACGCAAGGCCAGATATACACTGGAGTTGCTTACCAACGACCTAAAACGCAAGGCCAGATATACACTGGAGTTGCTCACCAACGACCTAAAACGCAAGGCCAGATATACACTGGAGTTGCTCACCAACGACCTAAAACACAAGGCCAGATATACACTGGAGTTGGTTACCAACGACCTAAAACACAAGGCCAGATATACACTGGAGTTGGTTACCAACGACCTAAAACACAAGGCCAGATATACACTGGAGTTGCTTACCAACGACCTAAAACACAAGGCCAGATATACACTGGAGTTGCTTACCAACGACCTAAAACACAAGGCCAGATATACACTGGAGTTGGTTACCAACGACCTAAAACACAAGGCCAGATATACACTGGAGTTGGTTACCAACGACCTAAAACACAAGGCCAGATATACACTGGAGTTGCTCACCAACGACCTAAAACACAAGGCCAGACATACACTGGAGTTGCTCACCAACGACCTAAAACACAAGGCCAGACATACACTGGAGTTGCTTACCAACGACCTAAAACACAAGGCCAGACATACACTGGAGTTGCTTACCAACGACCTAAAACACAAGGCCAGATATACACTGGAGTTGCTCACCAACGACCTAAAACACAAGGCCAGATATCCACTGGAGTTGCTTACCAACGACCTAAAACACAAGGCCAGATATACACTGGAGTTGCTCACCAACGACCTAAAACACAAGGCCAGATATACACTGGAGTTGCTTACCAACGACCTAAAACGCAAGGCCAGATATACACTGGAGTTGCTTACCAACGACCTAAAACACAAGGCCAGACATACACTGGAGTTGCTTACCAACGACCTAAAACACAAGGCCAGACATACACTGGAGTTGCTTACCAACGACCTAAAACGCAAGGCCAGACATACACTGGAGTTGTTTACCAACGACCTAAAACGCAAGGTCAGATATACACTGGAGTTGCTTACCAACGACCTAAAACGCAAGGCCAGATATACAGTGGAGTTGCTTACCAACGACCTAAAACGCAAGGCCAGATATACACTGGAGTTGCTTACCAACGACCTAAAACGCAAGGCCAGATATACACTGGAGTTGCTCACCAACGACCTAAAACGCAAGGCCAGATATACACTGGAGTTGCTCACCAACGACCTAAAACGCAAGGCCAGATATACACTGGAGTTGCTCACCAACGACCTAAAACACAAGGCCAGACATACACTGGAGTTGCTTACCAACGACCTAAAACACAAGGCCAGACATACACTGGAGTTGCTCACCAACGACCTAAAACACAAGGCCAGACATACACTGGAGTTGCTCACCAACGACCTAAAACACAAGGCCAGATATACACTGGAGTTGCTTACCAACGACCTAAAACACAAGGCCAGATATACACTGGAGTTGCTTACCAACGACCTAAAACGCAAGGCCAGATATACACTGGAGTTGCTCACCAACGACCTAAAACACAAGGCCAGACCTACACTGGAGATGCTTACCAACGACCTAAAACACAAGGCCAGACATACACTGGAGTTGCTTACCAACGACCTAAAACACAAGGCCAGACATACACTGGAGTTGCTTACCAACGACCTAAAACGCAAGGCCAGATATCCACTGGAGTTGCTTACCAACGACCTAAAACACAAGGCCAGATATCCACTGGAGTTGCTTACCAACGACCTAAAACACAAGGCCAGATATACACTGGAGTTGCTTACCAACGACCTAAAACACAAGGCCAGATATACACTGGAGTTGCTTACCAACGACCTAAAACACAAGGCCAGATATACACTGGAGTTGGTTACCAACGACCTAAAACACAAGGCCAGATATACACTGGAGTTGGTTACCAACGACCTAAAACACAAGGCCAGATATACACTGGAGTTGCTTACCAACGACCTAAAACACAAGGCCAGATATACACTGGAGTTGGTTACCAACGACCTAAAACACAAGGCCAGATATACACTGGAGTTGGTTACCAACGACCTAAAACACAAGGCCAGATATACACTGGAGTTGGTTACCAACGACCTAAAACACAAGGCCAGATATACACTGGAGTTGCTCACCAACGACCTAAAACACAAGGCCAGATATACACTGGAGTTGCTCACCAACGACCTAAAACACAAGGCCAGACATACACTGGAGTTGCTCACCAACGACCTAAAACACAAGGCCAGACATACACTGGAGTTGCTCACCAACGACCTAAAACACAAGGCCAGACATACACTGGAGTTGCTCACCAACGACCTAAAACACAAGGCCAGATATACACTGGAGTTGCTTACCAACGACCTAAAACACAAGGCCAGATATACACTGGAGTTGCTTACCAACGACCTAAAACACAAGGCCAGATATCCACTGGAGTTGCTTACCAACGACCTAAAACACAAGGCCAGATATACACTGGAGTTGCTCACCAACGACCTAAAACACAAGGCCAGATATACACTGGAGTTGCTTACCAACGACCTAAAACACAAGGCCAGATATACACTGGAGTTGCTTACCAACGACCTAAAACACAAGGCCAGATATCCACTGGAGTTGCTTACCAACGACCTAAAACACAAGGCCAGATATACACTGGAGTTGCTCACCAACGACCTAAAACACAAGGCCAGACATACACTGGAGTTGCTTACCAACGACCTAAAACGCAAGGCCAGATATACACTGGAGTTGCCTACCAACGACCTAAAACACAAGGCCAGATATACACTGGAGTTGGTCACCAACAACCTAAAACACAAGGCCAGATCTACACTGGAGTTGCTTACCAACGACCTAAAACACAAGGCCAGATCTACACTGGAGTTGCTTACCAACGACCTAAAACGCAAGGCCAGATATACACTGGAGTTGCTCACCAAGAAGTCATTGTGGTGAATGTTCCTGAGCAGCCTAGTTACAGTTTTGACTTAAAATAAAAGAATAAAAAATAAATAAAATATTAATTTTTTTATTATCTTGAAAATTGCTGTCTAGCAATGATCAACAACCAACTTGACAGAGCTTGAAGAATAATGTGCAAATATTGTACAATCCAGGTGTGCAAAGCTCTTAGAATCCCACTTAGAAAGACTCACAGCTGTAAACGCTGCCAAAGGTGCTTCTACAAAGTATTTGTATTTTTTGGCAGCGTAGCCTAGTGGTTAGAGCGTTGGACTAGTAACTGAAAGGTTGCAAGATCGAATCCCTGAGCTGACGTTCTGTCGTTCTGCCCCTGAACAAGGTAGCTAACCCACTGTTCCTAGTGCCATCATTGAAAATAAGAATTTGTTCTTAACTGACTTGCCTAGTTAAATAAAGGTTAAAAA
The DNA here is from genome assembly GCF_036934945.1 of Oncorhynchus masou masou. Classification (NCBI taxonomy): domain Eukaryota; kingdom Metazoa; phylum Chordata; class Actinopteri; order Salmoniformes; family Salmonidae; genus Oncorhynchus; species Oncorhynchus masou. The sequence continues at coordinate 208,621 of NW_027012384.1, forward strand.
AAATTTAAATAAAGGTGTGGTTGAATTATGAATCCCCGTTAGTTCCTGCCAAAGCAGCAGCTACTCTTCCTGGGGTCCAGCAAAGTTATTGCAGTTTATACAATTTTCCAAACATTACAATACATTCAAAGATTTCACAACACACTGTGTGCCCTCAGGCCCCTACTCCACCACTACCACATATCTACAACACACTGTGTGCCCTCAGGCCCCTACTCCCACATATCTACAACACACTGTGTGCCCTCAGGCCCCTACTCCACCACTACCACATATCTACAACACACTGTGTGCCCTCAGGCCCCTACTCCACCACTACCACATATCTTCAACACACTGTGTGTCCTCAGGCCCCTACTCCACCACTACCACATATCTACAACACACTGTGTGCCCTCAGGCCCCTACTCCACCACTACCACATATCTACAACACACTGTGTGTCCTCAGGCCCCTACTCCACCACTACCACATATCTACAACACACTGTGTGTCCTCAGGCCCCTACTCCACCACTACCACATATCTACAACACACTGTGTGTCCTCAGGCCCCTACTCCACCACTACCACATATCTACAACACACTGTGTGTCCTCAGGCCCCTACTCCACCACTACCACATATCTACAACACACTGTGTGGCCTCAGGCCCCTACTCCACCACTACCACATATCTACAGTACTTAATCCATGTGTACGTGTGTTCATAGCGCATATGTTATCATACGTGTGTGTGTGTGTATGCATGTGTCTGTGCCTATGTTTGTGTTGCTTCACAGTCCTCGCTGTTCCATAAGGTGTATTTTATCTGTTTAAATGTAATTCTACTGCTTGTATCAGTTACCTGATGTGGAATAGAGTTCCATGTAGTCATGGCTCTATGTAGTACTGTGGAATAGAGTTCCATGTAGTCATGGCTCTATGTAGTACTGTGGAATAGAGTTCCATGTGGTCATGGCTCTATGTGGTACTGTGCACCTCCTATAGTCTGTTCTAGACTTGGGGACTGTGAAGAGACCTCTGGTGGCATGTCTTGTGGGGTATGCACGGGTGTCTGAGCTGTGTGCCAGTAGTTTAAAAACAGACAGCTCGGTGCATTCAACATGTCAATACCTCTCATAAATACAAGTAGTGATGAAGTCGTCAATCTCTCCTCCACTTTGAGCCAGGTGAGAGTGACATGCATATTATTAATATTAGCTCTCTGTGTACATCCAAGGGCCAGCTGTGCTGCTGTGTTCTGAGCCATTTGTAATTTTCCTTATGTCCCTTTTTGTGACACCTGACCACATGACTGAAGAGTAGTCAAGGTGCGACAAAACTAGGACCTGTAGGACTTGCCTTGTTGATAGTGCTGTTAAGAAGGTAGAAACTAGGGCCTGTACGACCTGCCTTGTTTATAGTGATGTTAAGAAGGTTGAAACTTGGGCCTGTAGGACCTGCCTTGTTGATAGTGCTGTTAAGAAGGTAGAAACTAGTGACTGTAGGACCTGCCTTGTTTATAGTGATGTTAAGAAGGTAGAAACTACGACCTGTACGACCTGTCTTGTTTATAGTGATGTTAAGAAGGTAGAGCAGAGCTTTATTATGAACAGACTTCTCCCCATCTTAGCTACTGTTGTATCAATATGTTTTGACCATGACAGTTTACAATCTAGTGTTACTCCAAGAAGTTTAGTCATCTCAACTTGCTCAATTACCACATTATCTATTACAAGTTTTAGTTGAGGTTGAGTGAGAGTTTTGATCCAAATACAATGCTTTTAGTTTTATATATATTTAAGGCTAATTTATTCCTTGCCACCCACTCTGAAACTAACTGCAGCTCTTTGTTAAGTGTTGCAGTCATTTCAGTCGCTGTCGTAGCTGACATGTATAGTGTTGAGTTATCCGAAAACATAGACACAGGCTTTAATCAAAGTCAATGGCGTGTCGTTAGTAAACATTGAAAACAGCAAGGGTCCTAAACAGCTGCCCTGGAGAATGCCTGATTCTACCTGGATGATGTTGGAGAGGCTTCCATTAACCTGTTGGAACTCTAGGGGCGCAATTTCATTTTTGGATGAAAAACGTTCCCGTTTTAAACAAGATATTTTGTCACAAAAAGATGCTCGACTATGCATATAATTGCTACTGTTCGAAAGAAAACACTCTGACGTGTCCAGAAATACAAAGATCTTCTCTGTGCGTGCCCTTTAACGTGAGCTTCAGGCAAAACCAAGATGAGATGGCATCCAGGAAATGACAAGGATTTTTGAGGCTCTGTTTGTCATGATCTCCTTATATGGCTGTGAACGCAAGAGAAATGAGTCTGCCCTTTCTGTCGTTTCCCCAAGGTGTCTGCAGCATTGTGACGTATTTGTAGGCAGATCATTGGAAGATTGACCATAAGAGACCACATTTACCACGTGTCCGCCCGGTGTCCTGCGCCGAAATTGGTGCGCAAAAGTCACCTGCCAGTATTTTTCCAAACAATACAGAGAGTAAAGCAAGCTTCCACGAACTGCATGTCAATGAAGAGATATGTGAAAAAACACCTTGAGGACTGATTCCAAACAACGTTTGCCATGTTTCGGTCGATATTATGTAGTTAATCCGGAAAAAGTTTTACGTTGTAGGTGACTGCATTTTCGGTTCGTTTCAGTAGCCAGGCGCAATGTAGAAAACGGAATGATTTCTCCTACACACAGACGCTTTCAGGAAACACTGCGCATTTTGTGTGTAACTGAGAGTCTCCTCATTGAAAACATCAGAAGCTCTTCAAAGGTAAATGATTTTATTTATTTGGTTATCTGGTTTTTGTGAAAATGTTGCGTGCTACATGTTATTCAAAATGCATTGCTAGCTTTGCATAATCTTACACAAATTAGTCAATTTCTATGGTTCAAAAGCATATTTTGAAAATCTGAGATGACAGTGTTGTTAAGAAAAGGCTAAGCTTGAGAGCAGATGCATTATTTTCATTTTATTTGCGATTTTCAGAAATCGTTAACGTTACATTATGCTAATGAGCTTCAGGCTATAACTGTATACAGGGTTTTTTCATAGCCAAACGTGAACAAAACGGAGCGATTTGTCCTACACAAATAATATTTTTTTGAAAAACTGCACATTTGCTATGTAACTGAGAGTCTCCTCATTGAAAACATCCGAAGCTCTTCAAAGTTAATGATTTTATTTATTTGGTTATCTGGCTTTTGTGAAAATGTTGCGTGCTACATGCTACACAAAATGCTATGCTAGCTTTGCATACTCTTACACAAATTAGTCAATTTCTATGGTTCAAAAGCATATTTTGAAAATCTGAGATGACAGTGTTGTTAAGAAAAGGCTAAGCTTGAGAGCAAACGCATTATTTTAATTTTATTTGCGATTTTCAGAAATCGTTAACGTTGCGTTATGCTAATGAGCCTGAGGCTTTAGTCACGATCCCGGATCCGGGATGGGGAGTTTCAAGAAGTTAAAGAACACCCTCTGTTCTGTTAGACATGTAATTCTTCATCCACATTATAGCAGGGGGTGTAAAGCCATAACACATATGTCTTTCCAGCAGCAGACTATGATCAATCATGTCAAGATCTGCACTGAAGTCTAACAAGACAACGTATTGACTCAGGGGTGTGAATACTTATGTAAATTAGATATTTCGGCTTTTCATCTCCAAACCACGTGAGGTGGCTACAGTCTGCGAGGCCGTTCTCCAACATCTCTCACCTGCATGAGGTGGCTACAGTCTATGAGGCTGTTCTCCAACATCTCCTGAGTGATCCATCCCATGGTGCTGTAGAAGTCGTCTGCTGTCTGACAGTACTCTATATGCCTGGGGGATACAGTGTGTAGGAGTTAGGGATACAGTGTGTAGGGGTAAGGGATACAGTGTGTAGGGGTAAGGGATACAGTGTGTAGGGGTAAGGGATACAGTGTGTAGGGGTTAGGGTTACAGTGTGTAGGGGTTAGGGATACAGTGTGTAGGGGTTAGGGTACTCACTCCCCTAGGTGAGACCAGATGGCCAGAGCCACCCTCAGCAGAACCTCAGAACCTTCGAAGAACACAGAGTCCCAGATCTTTAGCACGGTGTTGGGGGGCAGGCACGTAGCAAACATGGTCAGAAACCACTGCATCGTGAACACGTTGGTCAGGGGAGGCTCGTAGCTGCCTGTAAGACACACGCTGGTGTTAGTCAGGTCCGTATCACACGCTGGCGTTAGTCAGGGGAGGTGTAGTGGTCCGTATCACACGCTGGCGTTAGTCAGGTCCGTATCACACGCTGGCGTTAGTCAGGGGAGTTGTAGTGGTCCGTATCACACGCTGGCATTAGTCAGGTCCGTATCACACGCTGGCGTTAGTCAGGGGAGTTGTAGTGGTCCGTATCACACGCTGGCGTTAGTCTGGTCCGAACCACACGCTGGCGTTAGTCAGGTCCGTATCACACGCTGGCGTTAGTCTGGTCCGAGTCACACGCTGGCGTTAGTCAGGTCCGAGTCACACGCTGGCGTTAGTCTGGTCCGAGTCACACGCTGGCGTTAGTCAGGTCCGTATCACACGCTGGCGTTAGTCAGGTCCGTATCACACGCTGGCGTTAGTCAGGGGAGGTGTAGTGGTCCGTATCACACGCTGGCGTTAGTCAGGGGAGGTGTAGTGGTCCGTATCACACGCTGGCGTTAGTCAGGTCCGTATCACACGCTGGCGTTAGTCAGGGGAGTTGTAGTGGTCCGTATCACACGCTGGCGTTAGTCTGGTCCGAGTCACACGCTGGCGTTAGTCAGGTCCGAGTCACACGCTGGCGTTAGTCTGGTCCGAGTCACACGCTGGCGTTAGTCTGGTCCGAGTCACACGCTGGCGTTAGTCTGGTCCGAGTCACACGCTGGCGTTAGTCTGGTCCGAGTCACACGCTGGCGTTAGTCTGGTCCGAGTCACACGCTGGCGTTAGTCTGGTCCGAGTCACACGCTGGCGTTAGTCTGGTCCGAGTCACACGCTGGCGTTAGTCAGGGGAGTTGTAGTGGTCCGTATCACATGCTGACGTTAGTCTGGTCCATATCACATGCTGGCGTTAGTCAGGGGAGGTGTAGAGGTCCGTAAGACAGAGACAGACAGACCCACCTCCAGCCTCTCTATCAGCAGTCTTCTGCAGGAGGTGTAGGTGCTGTGAGAGATGAGGCAGCTTCATCCTCAGGAGATCTCTAAACACAGCCATGTCCACAGACAGAGAACGCAGGTTGTTGGCAAAATAACTCTCTGGTAGCACCTTGTCTATCAGGTAGATCATCACCTGGAGGAGAGACGGAGGATCAGTTAGAATGACTACAACAGATAAATCATCCCCTTTCACAGCAGTGTTGGAGTGTAATAAATCAACCCCTTTCTCAGCAGTGTTGGAATGTAATAAATCATCCCCTTTCACAGCAGTGTTGGAGTGTAATAAATCATCCCCTTTCACAGCAGTGTTGGAGTGTAATAAATCATCCCCTTTCAGAGCAGTGTTGTTGTAATAAATCATCCCCTTTCAGAGCAGTGTTGGAGTGTAATAAATCATCCCCTTTCAGAGCAGTGTTGGAGTGTAATAAATCATCCCCTTTCAGAGCAGTGTTGGAGTGTAATAAATCATCCCCTTTCAGAGCAGTGTTGGAGTGTAATAAATCATCCCCTTTCACAGCAGTGTTGGAGTGTAATAATTCATCCCCTTTCAGAGCAGTGTTGTTGTGTACCTTGAGTGCGTGGCTCTCGTTGCCCTCTGTAACCTCCAATATGAGCGCTGCCAGTACGTTGAAGCCCTGACAGTATCCTACAGCCTTATTCCAGCGAGCGTACGCCAGGAGTACCCTCTTCAGCACCACCCGGTCCTGCTCCCCCTCCTGGCCGGAGTATGAACTACAACCTGTCCTGTGTAGGTCCTAATGAACAACAAGACTTTATTCATCCAAACCAGAGGACTGCATTTAATGATATAACACAACACAGTTTTACACACACACAGAGAGACAGAGAGACAGAGAGACAGAGACACAGAGAGAGAGACAGAGACACAGAGACACAGAGACACAGAGACAGAAAGGAGAGACAGAAAGGAGAGACAGAAAGGAGAGGGGTATGGACCTTGTCCTGCTAATTCATGGTTCTCTCTGAACAAGGGAAGGAGGAAACAGCTGTTGTTTTCCATGATGCATTCCATGTACAAATATCCTGCTACACAAACATCAGTATGGGTGTTACCTTAACAATCTGGATGCCCAGTGAGTCATCGTCAGGGTTACTGCGTTCGTTGAAAGCGAAGCGGAGAGTTTTGTCCCAGTCGATAGAGATACTGTGGAGGTACTGATCAGCTAGAGTCAGCCATACCTGGAGAACACAGAGTATTCATATTTACACAGTAATACTGTACACACTAGTGCTTAGACGACACACAGTAAAGAGCCCTGACAGAGGAGACACACAGTAAAGAGCCCTGACAGAGGAGACTCACAGTAAAGAGCCCTGACAGAGGAGACTCACAGTAAAGAGCCCTGACAGAGGAGACACACAGTAAAGAGCCCTGACAGAGGAGACACACAGTAAAGAGCCCTGACAGAGGAGACACACAGTAAAGAGCCCTGACAGAGGAAACACACAGTAAAGATCCCTGACAGAGGAGACACACAGTAAAGAGCCCTGACAGAGGAGACTCACAGTAAAGAGCCCTGACAGAGGAGACTCACAGTAAAGAGCCCTGACAGAGGAGACTCACAGTAAAGAGCCCTGACAGAGGAGACTCACAGTAAAGAGTCCTGACAGAGGAGACACACAGTAAAGAGCCCTGACAGAGGAGACACACAGTAGATACACATAAAAATACAAAACATAACAAGTTATAGTTCACAGAAGGAAATCAGTCAACTGAAATAAATAAATTAGGGCCTAATCTATGGATTTCACATGACTGGGCAGGCGCACAGCAATGGGTGGGCCTGGGAGGTCATAGTGCCACCCACAGGGGAGCCAGGCCCAGCCAATCAGAATTACTCTGTTCCCACAAAGGGTCTTTATTACAGACAGAAATACTCCTCAGTTGTTCGGCTGGTCTAAGACGACCCCGCAGGTGAAGAAGCCAGGGGCCGTCTCTGAAGGAGAGAGATGGTGCTTCGGGCAAGGTGACCAGGGACACTAGTTTGGTTAAACAGAACAAATATGACCTACGCAGATTGATCAAGATGGCAAAGCAGAAGTATAGGACAAAGTGGAGGAGCAATTGAGCGGGTCGAACACTAGGCGTTTGTGGCAGAGGCTCCTAACTTTCACGGATTACAAAAAAAGCCAGCCATGTCGCGGCATTGAGTTTTGGCAAGTCGTTTAGGACATCTACTTTGTGCATTACATAAGTAATTTTTCCAACTATTGTTTCCAGACAGATAATTTCACTTGTAATACACTGTATTGCAATTCCAGTGGGTCAGAAGTTTGCATACACTAAGTTGACTGTGCCTTTAAACAGCTTGGAACATTCTAGAAAATTATGTCATGGCTTTAGAAGCTTCTGATAGGCTAATTGACATCATTTGAGTCAATTGGAGGTGCACCTGTGGATGTATTTCAAGGCCTACATTCAAACTCAGTGCCTCTTTGCTTGACATCATGGGAAAATCAAAAGAAATCAGCCAAGACCTCAGAAAAAAAATTGTAGACCTCCACAAGTCTGGTTCAACCTCGGGAGCAATTTCCAAATGCCTGAAGGTACCAAGTTCATCTGTACAAACAATAGTACGTAAGTAGAAACACCAAGGGACCACGCAGCCGTCATACCGCTCAGGAAGGAGACGCGTTCGGTCTCCTAGAGATGAATGTAGTTTGGTGCGAAAAGTGCAAATCAATCCCAGAACAACAGTAAAGGACCTTGAAGATGCTGGAGGAAACGGGTACAAAAGTATCTATATCCACAGTAAAACGAGTCCTATATCGACATAACCTGAAAGGCCGCTCAGCAAGAAAGAAGCCACTGCTCCAAAACCTCTATAAAAAAAGACTACGGTTTGCAACTGCACATATGGGCAAAGATCGTACTTTTTGAAGAAATGTCCTCTGGTCTGATGAGACAAAAATAGAACTGTTTGGCCATAATGACCATCATTATGTTTGGAGGAAAAAGGGGAGGCTTGCAAGCCGAATAACACCATCCTAACTGTGAAGCACAGGGGTGGCAGCATCATGTTGTGGGGGTGCTTTGCTGCAGGAGAGACTGGTGCACTTCACAAAATTGATGTGATAGTGTCAAGGGCAGTTTTTAAAAATCCCCACTGTCTCTGACACTTTAGGTCTGGGCTAAGCTATTTCTTTTCACCTCTCTGCCTACTGTATGTCGTGGGCAGCGTTTCCTGTCGGACAGAGTGGTGAATGATTGACCTGCTAACAAGGCAAATCCAGGGGAACATAACGAGCACATATTATTCATGATTCAGAGGGAGCAGTCGAACATAATGAGCACGCATGAATCATTCATGATTCAGAGGGAGCAGTCGAACATAACGAGCACACATTAATCATTCATGATTCAGAGGGAGCAGTCGAACATAACGAGCACACATTAATCATTCATGATTCAGAGGGAGCAGTCGAACATAATGAGCACGCATGAATCATTCATGATTCAGAGGGAGCAGTCGAACATAATGAGCATGCATGAATCATTCATGATTCCACTAGTTCAGAGGTAGGCACGATTAGAACTCAGGTCAAGAAGCCTTCTCAGCGTTGATCAATGTAATAAATGGGTAAGCGATAATTAACTAAACTGGTTGACCAGACGGCCTACAGAGAGGAGGTAGGCAGTCTGACGGTGTGGTGTCAGGTAAACAACCTCTCCCTGAACATCAGCAAAGCAGCTGATTGTGGACCCCAGGAGGACCCAGGCTGGACACGTCCCCGTCCTCATCATTCGGCATCCGTGAAGACTGTCAAAAAACCTCAAGTTCCTCTGCGTACCCATCTCAGAGGAGCTGAAATGGTCAAACCACACTGACACCGTAGCGAAGGCGGCACGACGGCGACTCTTCAACCACAGGAAGCTGAAGAAATTCAGCCTGTCCCAGTGGGCCCTCACAGTGTTCTACAGGAGAGTTAGCTAGCATGCTCGAGTTGTAATGGCTGCATTACCACCTAGCTAATGCACAGGTATTTCCATGGTAACAGACAAACCTACAGCCATCAAAATACTGCTTGTCCTGCACATCTGATGTGTTTCCTTCCGTCTACAGTCATTATAAACACCAATCAACTGGGACCGCTGGCTGGCCAGTCAGAATAAACACCAATCAACTGGGACAGCTGGCTGGCCAGTCAGAATAAACACCAATCAACTGGGACCGCTGGCTGGCCAGTCAGAATAAACACCAATCAACTGGGACCGCTGGCTGGCCAGTCAGAATAAACACCAATCAACTGGGACCCCTGGCTGGCCAGTCAGAATAAACACCAATCAACTGGGACAGCTGGCTGGCCAGTCAGAATAAACACCAATCAACTGGGACCGCTGGCTGGCCAGTCAGAATAAACACCAATCAACTGGGACCGCTGGCTGGCCAGTCAGAATAAACACCAATCAACTGGGACCGCTGGCTGGCCAGTCAGAATAAACACCAATCAACTGGGACCCCTGGCTGGCCAGTCAGAATAAACACCAATCAACTGGGACAGCTGGCTGGCCAGTCAGAATAAACACCAATCAACTGGGACCGCTGGCTGGCCAGTCAGAATAAACACCAATCAACTGGGACCGCTGGCTGGCCAGTCAGAATAAACACCAATCAACTGGGACAGCTGGCTGGCCAGTCAGAATAAACACCAATCAACTGGGACCGCTGGCTGGCCAGTCAGAATAAACACCAATCAACTGGGACCCCTGGCTGAACAGTCAGAATAAACAGCACTAGAGAGATGGGAAGAACCATCACATCGGTTATATCAGTAGCACTACAATGACGTACCCTCTTCCTCCACTCTTTAGGGATGCCTGTAGGAAGTCTGACCACAGCCTTCAGAGCATCATACCACTGGGGAGAGAGAACACACAGATCAGATTCACACAGATCAGATCCACATAAATATGATACACACACACCTGAAACGGGGCTAAAGATGTGATGGGACACGACCATACTGACCTGTTGGAAGCCGTTCTTGCCCAGAGAAGGTTCGATGGTGAACTTTAACCTGGTGTCCACTCCTACAGAGAACAATGTACAGACTAAAGAACTCCACAGTAGCAGACCGGTCAGTCACCACACACAAGCTCTCTAACGAGGCCTACTGACTAATCAGGTACATGATATCATCAGTCTCAGTACAGTGACATGCGGGGAGGAAAGTAAGCACGTCCATTACTAATGACGTCACTGCTATCCGTGTGCACCTGGGCTAAACAAATCACATTTATCATAGTACTCAAACATGGCGACGTGGAAATATAGTGACAATGACTTTGCGTTCTTCCAATGATTTACTCTTAATCTGTTTTCAGCAACACCGAACAGCTGTGAGGTGCTAGGCTCTCTGGGGCTATTCATTAAGCTAATTCTGTTGCAAAACGTTTCTTAAAACGGGAGCAAACAGAACTAAAACAGGGTGGCATCTACCCGGATTTGTCCAATAAAAACTATCGTTTTGCTCTGTTTGTCTCCGTTTGGTTCTTAAACGGTAAACGTTTCCATGACGAATTCACCCCAGGTTGTGTTTTATTAGATGTTGCTGTCCGCCACTGTGGTGCTGAATCCTTTCCGGTTTCGCTCTCGAGTTACACTACAACAAGTCCTAACGACAACAACCTGACGCTCTGAAACACACACAACGGAAGTAACGAAACTATAACCCAGATCAGAGCATCCTTAAATGAAACAAACGGGAAAGAGAATGATTCAGACTGAACCCGTTCCTCCAGCCCCAACCTGTCTGGCGGCCAGCCAGCGACCACACAGCCGCCATTTGCCCCGCACGGCTTCATGCTACCAGCTCACACCGGTCTCTCTAACTCTCCCCACCTACACTAACCTTTTATACAGTTTAGAGTATAGCTCCAACCTGGGTCTCTCTGAGCGCTGTCTGTCTCCTCCATGTTGAGATCTGGTCAGGTCTTCTATAGCTGGCCACCAGAGTCGCCCCGACACTGTGTTTACATTACAGCGACCCTGACACCCTCCTCCTAGAGATAGATATGACTAGACCTATGGGCTAGGCTACATGTAGCTAGGCTACATCGGACAGCAGCATCCAATACGACATGAAGGAATTCAACTACAGGGCTTTAGTTATATCAGTCATATCAGCCCTAACACACGGTTGATAGGGAATCACATGAATGAAACGCCTTGTAAACTATCGCCATGATTTCAGAAACACAATGAATGAACACAATGAATGAACACCCATGACGCCACCACAACTAGCAGTGACAAGTTATTCTGTACAGACAAGACCACAGCGTTCCCTCCCCTGAGACAAAAACGAACAGAGTATCAATCAGGCTGGAGCTGAACGGGCTCCGTTCGGTCACCTGGCTCGAGCGTGCAGAGCAGACGGGGCGCTCTCCGGGAGATTCCGTTCCTTTTCTTCAGGACGTTACTGATGATGTTACCGACACCGCTCGAACCCTGCCGCAACACACACGGCCCAGACCGAGCCCTCCTCCCCGCGTTAAACCGGGCCTGCTTCATTTCCCAATCAAACCGAAACACGCACCGTGTAGCCTAAAAGTTATTGTTGGTAGACTACATTGATGTTTATTCCCCTTTGTGCGCTGCTTCAATCTAAAAATGTCCGTTATTCCCTCCGTCCCACGCGAATCCCGTTACCCAGCTGCTCCACGACAGCCCGATGTCTTCCAGGGAGCAGGGAGGTTGATCAATCACATTGATCTTTCCGTCTCCGGTCCAACCCAAGAACTGTCAACAGTCTCGCGCACACAGGAAATGGCCTTGATGTCCGATCCATCCAGGAGGAAATCGCGCGCAATTATGCATTTAAAACATTGATTCAAGAGTTGCTAGAATATATAGATCTGTCTTAATCGATGATCAGATCTCCCTCTAACCATACGGAGGAGATGCGGCTCTGCAGCGGTCTCAGGAGCTGCAGCCCGGGTATACACCCCTACCCAACGTCACAGGGAGGGAGGGAGGGAAGGATGCGGTATGGTGGCGGGAGGAGAAGAAAGCCGTGATGAAGTAATGTGAAGGGAGGGGTGGAGAGGGGAAGCTCGGCAGAGCAACAACCCCAAAAAGAGAGCCATTGTGAATGGAGAGACAGTCATCGCTGCTACATCACTAGATAACAAGGCATGTCTCAGCCAGATGACTTCAGGTAGAGGTACTGTAACATGCTGCTGGTCCTGTGAGAAGACAAGTCCCACTTTACACACTGTTCCTACATACTATACCTCCATGGTAGGTGCCATGTTGATCCCTGTTCCTACATACTATACCCCCATGGTAGGTGCCATGTTGATCCCTGTTCCTACATACTATACCTCCATGGTAGGTGCCGTGTTGATCCCTGTTCCTACATACTATACCTCCATGGTAGGTGCCATGTTGATCCCTGTTCCTACATACTATACCTCCATGGTAGGTGCCATGTTGATCCCTGTTCCTACATACTATACCTCCATGGTAGGTGCCATGCTGATCCCTGTTCCTACATACTATACCTCCATGGTAGGTGCCATGTTGATCCCTGTTCCTACATACTATACCTCCATGGTAGGTGCCATGTTGATCCCTGTTCCTACACACTATACCTCCATGGTAGGTGCCGTGTTGATCCCTGTTCCTACACACTATACCTCCATGGTAGGTGCCGTGTTGATCCCTGTTCCTACATACTATACCTCCATGGTAGGTGCCGTGCTGATCCCTGTTCCTACATACTATACCTCCATGGTAGGTGCCGTGTTGATCCCTGTTCCTACATACTATACCTCCATGGTAGGTGCCGTGCTGATCCCTGTTCCTACATACTATACCTCCATGGTAGGTGCCATGTTGATCCCTGTTCCTACATACTATACCTCCATGGTAGGTGCCATGTTGATCCCTGTTCCTACATACTATACCTCCATGGTAGGTGCCATGTTGATCCCTGTTCCTACATACTATACCTCCATGGTAGGTGCCATGTTGATCCCTGTTCCTACATACTATACCTCCATGGTAGGTGCCATGTTGATCCCTGTTCCTACATACTATACCTCCATGGTAGGTGCCATGTTGATCCCTGTTCCTACATACTATACCTCCATGGTAGGTGCCATGTTGATCCCTGTTCCTACATACTATACCTCCATGGTAGGTGCCATGTTGATCCCTGTTCCTACATACTATACCTCCATGGTAGGTGCCATGCTGATCCCTGTTCCTACATACTATACCTCCATGGTAGGTGCCATGTTGATCCCTGTTCCTACATACTATACCTCCATGGTAGGTGCCATGTTGATCCCTGTTCCTACATACTATACCTCCATGGTAGGTGCCATGTTGATCCCTGTTCCTACATACTATACCTCCATGGTAGGTGCCATGCTGATCCCTGTTCCTACATACTATACCTCCATGGTAGGTGCCATGCTGATCCCTGTTCCTACATACTATACCTCCATGGTAGGTGCCATGTTGATCCCTGTTCCTACATACTATACCTCCATGGTAGGTGCCATGTTGATCCCTGTTCCTACATACTATACCTCCATGGTAGGTGCCATGTTGATCCCTGTTCCTACATACTATACCTCCATGGTAGGTGCCATGCTGCATGTTGATCAAACAGAGAAATACATTAAAAAAAGTAGCTGTAAGAATGGAGTAACCAGATGTACAGATCCTGCACTTGCCTGTCTACAGCTCCACATCTACTGTAGATCATGGAGCCCTGCTGGAAAGTAGTGTGTGAAAACAACCTATCCAAGCAGACTTAGATCCCCGTCTGGGTGGACACTGGGCAGGATATTGAGGAATGGTGTATGTAGGTTATAATATGGTGCTGAGACGTGGAACATGCTCGTCTACTCAGCTCTCTGGGGGAAACACCCATACCACTTCCTGGTTAATAAGAGCAAACCTGCACAGCCAACATCCATCCACCCCTGAAGACAATGACATCACCAACAGAGAGGAGGGGGGGGGGGGGCAAACATCCATCCAACCTGAAGATAATGACATCACCAACTGAAGGGGGGGGGGGGCAAACATCCATCCACCCTGAAGATAATGACATCACCAACTGAAGGGGGGGGTCAACTGGGTGTGTGGGGGCAGAGAACAGACAGCAGAACATATTCATACCCCTTGACTTAATCCACATTTTGTTGTGTTACAGCATTAATCCCCCCCATTTACCCACAAAACCCCATGATGACAAGTTGAAAACATGTTTTTAGAAATGTTAGCACGTTTTTGGAAAATGAAAACAAATCTGAATACATAAGTATACACACCCCGAGTCAATACATAATCACCTTTGACAGCGATTACAGCTGTGGGTCGTTATGGGTAAATCTCAGCTCTACAGCTGTGGGCCGTTATGGGTAAATCTCAGCTCTACAGCTGTGGGTCGTTATGGGTAAATCTCAGCTCTACAGCTGTGGGTCGTTATGGGTAAATCTCAGCTCTACAGCTGTGGGTCGTTATGGGTAAATCTCAGCTCTACAGCTGTGGGTCGTTATGGGTAAATCTCAGCTCTACAGCTGTGGGTCGTTATGGGTAAATCTCAGCTCTACAGCTGTGGGTCGTTATGGGTAAATCTCAGCTCTACAGCTGTGGGTCGTTATGGGTAAATCTCAGCTCTACAGCTGTGGGTCGTTATGGGTAAATCTCAGCTCTACAGCTGTGGGTCGTTATGGGTAAATCTCAGCTCTACAGCTGTGGGTCGTTATGGGTAAATCTCAGCTCTACAGCTGTGGGTCGTTATGGGTAAATCTCAGCTCTACAGCTGTGGGTCGTTATGGGAAATCTCAGCTCTACAGCTGGATTATAAAACATTTGAAAACTTGTTTTTTTATGTTCAAACTCAAGTTGGTTGTTGATCATTGTTAGACAGCCATTTCCAAGTCTTGCTATTGATCTTCTAGCCGAGTTAAGTCAAAACGGTAACTAGACCCCTCAGGAACATTCACTGTCTAATCGGTAAGCAGCTCCAGTGTAGATCTGAGCTCGTTTCAGGTTATTGTCCAACTGAAAGGTGAATTTATCTCCCAGTGTCCGGTGGAAAGCAGAGATGAGGAAGTCATTAAAAAAAACATGTTAAACCCTATTATTGTCCATGCAACTTATTATGTGACTTGTTAAGCAAATGTTTACTCCTGAACTTATTTAGGCTTGTCATTACAAAGGGATCGAATACTTATGACAAGACTTAAGCTTTTCATTTAGTAATTTGTAAAAATTTCAAAAAGCATAATCCCGTTGACATTATGGCGTATTGTTTGTTGTAGGCAACAATGCGGCTGCGCACTTCCTCCTGGACTGCTGGTTTAACGCCATGCTGCACGCAGAGACGCAAATTCACTCCATTAGTTTGCAGATCAACCTTTTTTTCTGTGATCAAATCAACATAATAAAATCATGCCCTTTTCAATGAAACAAAACAATTGTAACTTCGCTAGATTGAATCTGCGATGTTGTTGTAGGCAGAGCGCAACTCTATTGGTGGGGGTTGTCCACCAGCGGTCTTCCCATCACCAGCGAGTGAATGCGCTATTCAGACCAGTGCACTATCGTCGATATTCTTTGCTAGTTAGCGAGTTATTAGCCCAAGTATAGATAAGTATCAGCAATGGGGAGTTACTGCTTCCAAAGCACAACACGTGTCGGCTACATTTCAAGCAGTCTGAAAAGACAGTCGACGTAAACAAGCTTACGTCTTAAAAGGGGCAGTGTTTTGAGACAGGCTTGAATATGCAAATAAGCCAATAGGCGGAAGTGTAGCCCACAATGTCGTCTACTTTACTGCATGGTAATAACAATACATTTAATTTTGTAACGTGGTTTCTCGCATCATACAACACAATACAATGTACAGACCCATGGCGTTAGAGATCAAGTAAAATCTATCATTAATGTCAAGCCCATCAAAATGTAAAAACGATTTTAAAAGTCTCATGCATGTTATGGAATTTGTTCCATTGGTTTTGTTGGTAGGACTACATTATGCTCAAATAGCCACAACAGCCTATTGGCTACTGTCTAAAACTAAGGGCACAGCCTATTGGCTACTGTCTAAAACTAAGGGCACAGCCTATTGGCTACTGTCTAAAACTAAGGGCACAGCCTATTGGCTACCGTCTAAAACTAAGGGCACAGCCTATTGGCTACCGTCTACAACTAAGGGCACAGCCTATTGGCTACTGTCTAAAACTAAGGGCACAGCCTATTGGCTACCGTCTACAACTAAGGGCACAGCCTATTGGCTACAGTCTAAAACTGTAAGGGCACAGCCTATTGGCTACTGTCTACAACTGTAAGAGTACAGCCTATTGGCTACTGAAACTGTAAGAGTACAGCCTATTGACTACTGAAACTGTAAGGGTACAGCCTATTGGCTACTGTCTAACACTGAACATTCTCAATGTTCGAGATTCCGCTCACAAGACATAAAATGTGCTCATTGCCCCCCAAAAATATATAAATATATAACTATAAATATATAAATATAGGGAACACCGGTACGCAGCAAAAAAACAACTTAAATTGAATCCATTTTAAATTCAGGCTGTAAAAATAAAATGTGGAAAAAGTGGAGGCCCCGGGCACACCGCCTGGAGGCACCGGGCACACCGCCTGGAGGCCCCGGGCACACCGCCTGGAGGCCCCGGGCACAACGCCTGGAGGCCCCGGGCACAACGCCTGGAGGCCCGGGGCACACCGCCTGGAGGTTGTGGTCAGGGTAATATAGCGAATAGGAGCACGACACGACACAGTCAGTAGGAGCACGACACGACACAGTCAGTAGGAGCACGACACTACACAGTCAATAGGAGCACGACACTACACAGGGAATAGGAGCACGACACTACACAGGGAACACGACACTACACAGGGAACACGACACTACACAGGGAACACAACACTACACAGGGAATAGGGAGCACGACACTACACAGGGAATAGGAGCACGACACTACACAGGGAATAGGAGCACGACACTACACAGGGAACAGGGAGCACGACACTACACAGGGAACAGGGAGCACGACACTACACAGGGAATAGGAGCACGACACTACACAGGGAATAGGAGCATGACACTACACAGTCAATAGGAGCACGACACTACACAGGGAATAGGAGCACGACACTACACAGGGAATAGGGAGCATGATACTACACAGGGAACACGACACTACACAGGGAACAGGGAGCACGACACTACACAGGGAATAGGAGCACGACACTACACAGGGAATAGGAGCACGACACTACACAGGGAATAGGGAGCATGATACTACACAGGGAACACGACACTACACAGGGAACAGGGAGCACGACACTACACAGTAAATAGGAGCACGACACTACACAGTAAATAGGAGCACGACACTACACAGGGAATAGGAGCACGACACTACACAGGGAATAGGAGCACGACACTACACAGGGAATAGGAGCACGACACTACACAGGGAACACGACACTACACAGGGAATAGGAGCACGACACTACACAGGGAACAGGGAGCACGACACTACACAGGGAATAGGAGCACGACACTACACAGGGAATAGGAGCACGACACTACACAGGGAATAGGGAGCATGATACTACACAGGGAACACGACACTACACAGGGAACAGGGAGCACGACACTACACAGTAAATAGGAGCACGACACTACACAGTAAATAGGAGCACGACACTACACAGGGAATAGGAGCACGACACTACACAGGGAATAGGAGCACGACACTACACAGGGAATAGGAGCACGACACTACACAGGGAACACGACACTACACAGGGAATAGGAGCACGACACTACACAGGGAACAGGAGCACGACACTACACAGGGAATAGGAGCATGATACTACACAGGGAATAGGAGCACGACACTACACAGGGAATAGGGAGCATGATACTACACAGGGAACACGACACTACACAGGGAACAGGGAGCACGACACTACACAGTCAATAGGAGCACGACACTACACAGTAAATAGGAGCACGACACTACACAGGGAATAGGGAGCACGACACTACACAGGGAATAGGAGCACGACACTACACAGGGAATAGGAGCATGATACTACACAGGGAATAGGGAGCACGACACTACACAGGGAACACGACACTACACAGGGAATAGGAGCACGACACTACACAGGGAACAGGGAGCACGACACTACACAGTCAATAGGAGCACGACACTACACAGGGAATAGGGAGCACGACACTACACAGGGAATAGGGAGCACGACACTACACAGGGAACAGGGAGCACGACACTACACAGTCAATAGGAGCACGACACTACACAGGGAACAGGGAGCACGACACTACAGTCAATAGGAGCACGACACTACACAGGGAATAGGGAGCACGACACTACAGTCAATAGGAGCACGACACTACAGTCAATAGGAGCATGACACTACACAGGGAACAGGGAGCACGACACTACACAGGGAATAGGGAGCACAACACTACACAGTCAATAGGAGCACGACACTACACAGGGAATAGGGAGCACGACACTACAGTCAATAGGAGCACGACACTACAGTCAATAGGAGCACGACACTACACAGGGAATAGAAGCATGACACTACACAGGGAATAGGGAGCACGACACTACAGTCAATAGGAGCACGACACTACAGTCAATAGGAGCACGACACTACAGTCAATAGGAGCACGACACTACAGTCAATAGGAGCACGACACTACAGTCAATAGGAGCACGACACTACACAGTCAATAGAAGCATGACACTACACAGTCAATAGAAGCACGACACTACACAGTCAATAGAAGCATGACACTACACAGTCAATAGAAGCATGACACTACACAGTCAATAGAAGCATGACACTACACAGTCAATAGAAGCATGACACTACACAGTCAATAGAAGCATGACACTACACAGTCAATAGAAGCATGACACTACACAGTCAATAGGAGCATGACACTACACAGTCAATAGAAGCATGACACTACACAGTCAATAGAAGCATGACACTACACAGTCAATAGGAGCACGACACTACACAGTCAATAGGAGCATGACACTACACAGTCAATAGGAGCATGATACTACACAGTCAATAGGAGCACGACACTACACAGTCAATAGGAGCACGACACTACACAGTCAATAGGAGCATGACACTACAGTCAATAGGAGCACGACACTACACAGTCAATAGGAGCACGACACTACACAGTCAATAGAAGCACGACACTACAGTCAATAGAAGCATGACACTACACAGTCAATAGGAGCATGACACTACACAGTCAATAGGAGCACGACACTACACAGTCAATAGAAGCACGACACTACAGTCAATAGAAGCATGACACTACACAGTCAATAGGAGCATGACACTACACAGTCAATAGGAGCACGACACTACACAGTCAATAGAAGCACGACACTACAGTCAATAGAAGCATGACACTACACAGTCAATAGGAGCATGACACTACACAGTCAATAGGAGCATGACACTACACAGTCAATAGGAGCATGACACTACACAGGGAACAGGGAGCATGACACTACACAGTCAATAGAAGCATGACACTACACAGGGAATAGAAGCATGACACTACACAGTAAATAGGAGCATGACACTACACAGTCAATAGAAGCACGACACTACACAGTCAATAGAAGCATGACACTACACAGTCAATAGGAGCATGACACTACACAGTCAATAGGAGCATGACACTACACAGGGAACAGGGAGCATGACACTACACAGTCAATAGAAGCATGACACTACACAGGGAATAGAAGCATGACACTACACAGTAAATAGAAGCATGACACTACACAGTCAATAGGAGCACGACACTACACAGTAAATAGGAGCATGACACTACACAGTCAATAGAAGCATGACACTACAGTCAATAGGAGCACGACACTACACAGTCAATAGAAGCACGACACTACACAGTCAATAGAAGCATGACACTACACAGTCAATAGAAGCATGACACTACACAGTCAATAGAAGCATGACACTACACAGTCAATAGGAGCATGACACTACACAGTCAATAGAAGCATGACACTACACAGTCAATAGGAGCATGACACTACACAGGGAATAGAAGCATGATACTACACAGTCAATAGAAGCACGACACTACACAGTCAATAGAAGCATGACACTACACAGTCAATAGAAGCATGACACTACACAGTCAATAGGAGCATGACACTACACAGGGAATAGAAGCATGATACTACACAGTCAATAGAAGCACGACACTACACAGTCAATAGAAGCATGACACTACACAGTCAATAGAAGCATGACACTACACAGGGAATAGAAGCATGACACTACACAGTCAATAGAAGCATGACACTACACAGTCAATAGAAGCATGACACTACACAGTCAATAGAAGCATGACACTACACAGTCAATAGGAGCATGACACTACACAGTCAATAGAAGCATGACACTACACAGGGAATAGAAGCATGACACTACACAGTCAATAGAAGCATGACACTACACAGTCAATAGAAGCATGACACTACACAGTCAATAGAAGCATGACACTACACAGTCAATAGGAGCATGACACTACACAGTCAATAGAAGCATGACACTACACAGTCAATAGAAGCATGACACTACACAGTCAATAGAAGCATGACACTACACAGTCAATAGGAGCATGACACTACACAGTCAATAGGAGCATGACACTACACAGTCAATAGAAGCATGACACTACACAGTCAATAGAAGCATGACACTACACAGTCAATAGAAGCATGACACTACAGTCAATAGAAGCATGACACTACACAGGGAATAGAAGCACGACACTACAGTCAATAGAAGCATGACACTACACAGTCAATAGGAGCATGACACTACACAGTCAATAGAAGCATGACACTACACAGGGAATAGAAGCACGACACTACACAGGGAATAGAAGCATGACACTACAGTCAATAGAAGCATGACACTACACAGTCAATAGGAGCATGACACTACACAGTCAATAGGAGCATGACACTACACAGTCAATAGAAGCATGACACTACTCCTTACTTCTCTTCTGGGACACGGCCTGCAGACAGGCGGTGATGATGTCATAGTTCTTCTGGAGCTTGTGACTGAGGCGGTCTCTCCTCTTCAGCTGGCGCAGCAGCTTGGCTGACTGGAGACCGGTCCTGTAGCGTACCTCCCCTATGATACAGCTCAACTCTTCTGGTGCTGAAACACAATATAGATATATAGATCAGCTTGGCTGACTGGAGACCGGTCCTGTAGCGTACCTCTCCTATGATAAAGCTCAACTCTTCTGGTGCTGAAACACAATATAGATATTACAGATATAGATATTATAGATATATGGCATTACTTCCTGCCAAGGCAGCAGCTACTCTTCCTGTAGTAGACTTTACGGCCGGTAGTAGATTCTATGGCCCGTTGTAGGGCCCGTAGTAGACTCTACGGCCCGTAGTAGACTCTACGGCCCGTAGTAGGGCCCGTTGTAGACTCTACGGCCCGTTGTAGACTCTACGGCCCGTTGTAGACTCTACGGCCCGTTGTAGGGCCCGTAGTAGACTCTACGGCCCGTAGTAGGGCCCGTAGTAGACTCTACGGCCCGTAGTAGGGCCCGTTGTAGACTCCACGGCCCGTAGTAGGGCCCGTTGTAGACTCCACGGCCCGTTGTAGGGCCCGTTGTAGACTCCACGGCCCGTTGTAGGGCCCGTTGTAGACTCCACGGCCCGTTGTAGACTCTACGGCCCGTTGTAGACTCTACGGCCCGTTGTAGTGCCCGTAGTAGACTCTACGGCCCGTAGTAGGGCCCGTAGTAGACTCTACGGCCCGTAGTAGGGCCCGTTGTAGACTCTACGGCCCGTAGTAGGGCCCGTTGTAGACTCTACGGGCCGTAGAGTCTACAACGGGCCCTACTACGGGCCGTAGAGTCTACTACGGGCCCTACAACGGGCCGTAGAGTCTACAACGTAGTAGGGCCCGTAGTAGACTCTACGGCCCGTAGTAGGGCCCGTAGTAGACTCTACGGCCCGTAGTAGACTCTACGGCCCGTAGTAGGGCCCGTTGTAGACTCTACGGCCCGTAGTAGGGCCCGTAGTAGACTCTACGGCCCGTAGTAGGGCCCGTAGTAGACTCTACGGCCCGTAGTAGGGCCCGTAGTAGACTCTACGGCCCGTAGTAGGGCCCGTAGTAGACTCTACGGCCCGTAGTAGGGCCCGTAGTAGACTCTACGGCCCGTAGTAGACTCTACGGCCCGTAGTAGGGCCCGTAGTAGACTCTACGGCCCGTAGTAGGGCCCGTTGTAGACTCTACGGCCCGTAGTAGGGCCCGTTGTAGACTCTACGGCCCGTAGTAGACTCTACGGCCCGTAGTAGGGCCCGTAGTAGACTCTACGGCCCGTAGTAGGGCCCGTAGTAGGGCCCGTTGTAGACTCTACGGCCCGTTGTAGACTCTACGGCCCGTTGTAGACTCTACGGCCCGTAGTAGGGCCCGTAGTAGACTCTACGGCCCGTAGTAGGGCCCGTAGTAGACTCTACGGCCCGTAGTAGACTCTACGGCCCGTAGTAGGGCCCGTAGTAGACTCTACGGCCCGTAGTAGGGCCCGTAGTAGACTCTACGGCCCGTAGTAGACTCTACGGCCCGTAGTAGACTCTACGGCCCGTAGTAGGGCCCGTAGTAGACTCTACGGCCCGTAGTAGACTCTACGGCCCGTAGTAGGGCCCGTTGTAGACTCTACGGCCCGTTGTAGACTCTACGGCCCGTTGTAGACTCTACGGCCCGTTGTAGACTCTACGGCCCGTTGTAGACTCTACGGCCCGTTGTAGACTCTACGGCCCGTTGTAGACTCTACGGCCCGTTGTAGACTCTACGGCCCGTAGTAGGGCCCGTTGTAGACTCCACGGCCCGTAGTAGGGCCCGTTGTAGACTCCACGGCCCGTAGTAGGGCCCGTTGTAGACTCCACGGCCCGTAGTAGGGCCCGTTGTAGACTCCACGGCCCGTAGTAGGGCCCGTTGTAGACTCCACGGCCCGTTGTAGACTCTACGGCCCGTTGTAGTGCCCGTAGTAGACTCTACGGCCCGTAGTAGGGCCCGTAGTAGACTCTACGGCCCGTAGTAGGGCCCGTTGTAGACTCTACGGCCCGTAGTAGGGCCCGTTGTAGACTCTACGGCCCGTAGTAGGGCCCGTTGTAGACTCTACGGGCCGTAGAGTCTACAACGGGCCCTACTACGGGCCGTAGAGTCTACTACGGGCCCTACAACGGGCCATAGAGTCTACAACGTAGTAGGGCCCGTAGTAGACTCTACGGCCCGTAGTAGGGCCCGTAGTAGACTCTATGGCCCGTAGTAGACTCTACGGCCCGTAGTAGGGCCCGTTGTAGACTCTACGGCCCGTTGTAGACTCTACGGCCCGTAGTAGGGCCCGTTGTAGACTCTACGGCCCGTTGTAGGGCCCGTTGTAGACTCTACGGCCCGTTGTAGGGCCCGTTGTAGACTCTACGGCCCGTAGTAGGGCCCGTAGTAGACTCTACGGCCCGTAGTAGGGCCCGTAGTAGACTCTACGGCCCGTAGTAGGGCCCGTAGTAGACTCTACGGCCCGTAGTAGGGCCCGTAGTAGACTCTACGGCCCGTAGTTGGGCCCGTAGTAGACTCTACGGCCCGTAGTAGGGCCCGTAGTAGACTCTACGGCCCGTAGTAGACTCTACGGCCCGTAGTAGACTCTACGGCCCGTAGTAGGGCCCGTAGTAGACTCTACGGCCCGTAGTAGGGCCCGTAGTAGACTCTACGGCCCGTAGTAGGGCCCGTTGTAGACTCTACGGCCCGTAGTAGGGCCCGTTGTAGACTCTACGGCCCGTAGTAGGGCCCGTAGTAGGGCCCGTTGTAGACTCTACGGCCCGTAGTAGGGCCCGTAGTAGACTCTACGGCCCGTAGTAGGGCCCGTAGTAGACTCTACGGCCCGTAGTAGGGCCCGTAGTAGACTCTACGGCCCGTAGTAGGGCCCGTAGTAGACTCTACGGCCCGTAGTAGACTCTACGGCCCGTAGTAGGGCCCGTAGTAGACTCTACGGCCCGTAGTAGGGCCCGTAGTAGACTCTACGGCCCGTAGTAGGGCCCGTTGTAGACTCTACGGCCCGTAGTAGGGCCCGTAGTAGACTCTACGGCCCGTAGTAGGGCCCGTAGTAGACTCTACGGCCCGTAGTAGACTCTACGGCCCGTAGTAGGGCCCGTTGTAGACTCTACGGCCCGTTGTAGACTCTACGGCCCGTTGTAGACTCTACGGCCCGTTGTAGGGCCCGTAGTAGACTCTACGGCCCGTAGTAGGGCCCGTTGTAGACTCTACGGCCCGTTGTAGACTCTACGGCCCGTTGTAGACTCTACGGCCCGTAGTAGGGCCCGTAGTAGACTCTACGGCCCGTAGTAGGGCCCGTAGTAGACTCTACGGCCCGTAGTAGACTCTACGGCCCGTAGTAGGGCCCGTAGTAGACTCTACGGCCCGTAGTAGGGCCCGTAGTAGACTCTACGGCCCGTAGTAGACTCTACGGCCCGTTGTAGGGCCCGTAGTAGACTCTACGGCCCGTAGTAGGACCCGTAGTAGACTCTACGGCCCGTAGTAGGGCCCGTAGTAGACTCTACGGCCCGTAGTAGGGCCCGTAGTAGACTCTACGGCCCGTAGTAGGGCCCGTAGTAGACTCTACGGCCCGTAGTAGACTCTACGGCCCGTAGTAGACTCTACGGCCCGTAGTAGACTCTACGGCCCGTAGTAGACTCTACGGCCCGTAGTAGGGCCCGTAGTAGACTCTACGGCCCGTAGTAGACTCTACGGCCCGTAGTAGGGCCCGTAGTAGACTCTACGGCCCGTAGTAGACTCTACGGCCCGTAGTAGGGCCCGTTGTAGACTCTACGGCCCGTTGTAGACTCTACGGCCCGTTGTAGACTCTACGGCCCGTTGTAGACTCTACGGCCCGTTGTAGACTCTACGGCCCGTTGTAGACTCTACGGCCCGTTGTAGACCACGTTTCCAGACACAGGTTTCATGCCAGTAAAGCCATACCATACAAAAAATTAACAACATTTCAGTACAATTTTATAAAATGGTTACAGATCATGTTCATATTACATGGGACCTTTGTGTAAATGTATTATGCGAGATATGGCCGTGGAAACGCCTATATACACAAAGACATTTATACAGACATTTATATTTGACCTTTATTTAACCAGGTAGGCTAGCTGAGAAGAAGTCCTCATTTAAAACTGCCACCTGGCCAAGATAAAGCTCAGATCAAATGTGGGAGTGATAATAAGGTGTGCAGTCCTCCCACTACGACCATGTCGTTTCTTAGGCTACAGATTAAAATACATGATGATCAACTTCACAGGGTATTCAAAGTGCACGCTATGCGTTTGATGCCGATTTTCAATAGAGAGTCTCGTGACATGATGATCGACTGCCGTTTGACAAATACAATATTCTCGCGCTCATTCATAATAATCTCATCATCTACGCTAAACTCCCCCCACTGTATCCTAGACCAGTCAGTTAACCCACCGTTCCTAGACCAGTTAACCCACCGTTCCTAGACCAGATAGTTAACCCACCGTTCCTAGACCAGTTAGTTAACCCACCGTTCCTAGACCAGTTAACCCACCGTTCCTAGACCAGATAGTTAACCCACCGTTCCTAGACCAGATAGTTAACCCACCGTTCCTAGACCAGTTAGTTAACCCACCGTTCCTAGACCAGTTAACCCACTGTTCCACTGTTCCTAGACCAGTTAACCCACCGTTCCTAGACCAGTTAACCCACCGTTCCTAGACCAGTTAACCCACCGTTCCTAGACCAGTTAACCCACCGTTCCTAGACCAGTTAACCCACCGTTCCTAGACCAGTTAACCCACCGTTCCTAGACCAGTTAACCCACCGTTCCTAGACCAGTTAACCCACCGTTCCTAGACCAGTTAACCCACCGTTCCTAGACCAGTTAACCCACCGTTCCTAGACCAGTTAACCCACCGTTCCTAGACCAGTTAACCCACCGTTCCTAGACCAGTTAACCCACTGTTCCACTGTTCCTAGACCAGTTAACCCACCGTTCCTAGACCAGTTAACCCACCGTTCCTAGACCAGTTAACCCACTGTTCCACTGTTCCTAGACCAGTTAACCCACTCTTCCACTGTTCCTAGACCAGTTAACCCACTGTTCCTAGACCAGTTAACCCACTGTTCCACTGTTCCTAGACCAGTTAACCCACCGTTCCTAGACCAGTTAACCCACCGTTCCTAGACCAGTTAACCCACCGTTCCTAGACCAGTTAACCCACCGTTCCTAGACCAGTTAACCCACCGTTCCTAGACCAGTTAACCCACCGTTCCTAGACCAGTTAACCCACCGTTCCTAGACCAGTTAACCCACCGTTCCTAGACCAGTTAACCCACCGTTCCTAGACCAGTTAACCCACCGTTCCTAGACCAGTTAACCCACTGTTCCTAGACCAGTTAACCCACTGTTCCTAGACCAGTTAACCCACCGTTCCTAGACCAGTTAACCCACCGTTCCTAGACCAGTTAACTAATGTTAAATAAAAAAGGTATAAAAATCAAATAAAACTCACTCACCTTTCTGGGACAGGTAGTTGACCTGGTGTCTCCTGGTGTGTTTCTCCTGTAGTTCCTGGAGGAAGCTGGATCCAGTATTACTGCGGCAGAACAGCTCAGAGCTGGACGCCTCGGTACTGCTATCCGGGCTGTCAACACTGAGCCGAGCGCTGCTGTAGGTGTCATAGAGCTCCACCAACAGACAGTCCACTATGGAGGAGCGTGGGGCTCGGAGATCCTGACCCTGGAGGTCGCCAAGGGTCACACGATCACCGGCTCCAGACCCCAGGCCGTTCTGGAGATACAGGCTCGGGGATGATGTTTCTCTCGGTCTCTTTGAGACAGAGTCTGTGTTGTTGTGGCCTGAGGAGGAACGAGAACTAGGTCCGGTCCACTGCTGAAACGCTGAGAAGCCGTCTAAGAGTGACGCACCTGTACCTGAGTTGATGAACACTCCGCTCTCCCCCTCCGAGCAGATGTCGCCGTCACATATGTCTATTTCTAAAAGTTCCGCCACGTTCTCAGCCTGGGACGACATTACAACACGCTGTCCCGTTCGCTACTGTTATTATTGTGCTTGTCAAGTTGCCATCTCTCCAAACATGAACGTTTCATGGGAACAGGTGCAACTACTTTCTTAATTCAACACTCGTCTTCAAGAGGAAGTGAGTTCCGGGTGCATTCCATTCCACTACTCAGGAGGCAGGGCTGTGACCGGGAGCTACTAGTTTCCTTCCTGAAAGTTTGCAATCTGCCGCCCCTCCGGAGTGAATAGTCCAGCCCACTGGAAACTTCTTCTGTCCATGCTATCCGATATCTTTGGGACGT
This sequence comes from Oncorhynchus masou masou, assembly GCF_036934945.1. Classification (NCBI taxonomy): domain Eukaryota; kingdom Metazoa; phylum Chordata; class Actinopteri; order Salmoniformes; family Salmonidae; genus Oncorhynchus; species Oncorhynchus masou. The sequence continues at coordinate 236,263 of NW_027012384.1, forward strand.
GCCTCCCATTGAATTTGATGGTTAAATGGTTAGGTAGGGGGTTAAGGTTAGGGACGTCCCAAGGGTTTCGAAAAGCACTGATCAACTTTATTCACCCGCAACCGCTACAGTTCCCCAGTGCTGCGGCGCTCCTCCACATCAACACCCCCTGACCACTCAGAGAGGAGCCGAACTGACCGGTCATCTCAGCAGAGCGGTGTACGGTGACAATGTAGAATTACAGCGCAGATAATAACCGTCTATTGATGAGGATTTAGAGGATTCTTAAAGCCTAGTCCTCATGTTACAATCAAGTAATAAATATGGCAGTAAGACAATATCAAACTGTCTTCTCCCTCGTTTGTAGCCCTGTGATATAGACAACTGTTTAAACTGTATATTTCCGTTACTATAGCCATGTTTTCATCCAATTGGATTTTCATGTGAATATTCAACATTCTGGATTATGAAATGATGCGTTTCCCCGGCCAGTGCGGGTAGGCTAGTCTACATGATGAGATTATTATGGATAATAGCGAGAATATTTGTATTTGTCAATCGGCAGTGAAGCATTGATCATCATGTCACCAGAATGAGACACAGTATATGTGTCGGAAAAGAGCATCAAACTCATCACCATGACTTTCACCACCCTGTGAAGTTGATCATACAATTCATTTCACCTGTAGCCTGATAAACCGCACCGTTTCCCGAGTCGTAGTGGGAGATGATGTCGTGGGAGACAACATGTCATCGCGTCGCTCCAAGTTTACTTTGATACAGTATGACGGTTATTATATCAATATGTTGAACAAAAAGGCGTTTCCACCGCCATTTCTCACATAATATATTTTACCATCACAAAACGATTCCACCATGTTGAACGAAAAAATGATCTGTCAACATGTATACAATTGAACCGAAACTTCCTGTTTTCATCACAGCTGTCATTATGTTATTTTTTAATAATATGGTATGACTTTACTCGCATAAAAAAATGTAGATGGAAACGTGGTTTGTGACACAAAAATATTGAACTATACAGTCCAAATAGAGTCAATTGTATAGGAATACCTCAATGTAGGTTATAAAATAGACCTATCAACAAGTTCCAATTAAACATTTATTGTTGCATTAACATGTTTTATAAACGGAAAAAGTACATGGGGGAACACAAAAGTATATATAAAGAATATACTGGAATAAGGGCATAGGCTGGGGGCGGGGCTGGGGGCGAGGCTGGGGGCGGGGCTAGTGGGTACAATATCACATTACTCAAGGCCCTTAAGGGAAATAAACATATTTATCATCTAACAGATTATTCCATTGTCTTGGAATATAGTTCAATTTATTTTTGTAAGGTAAGTAAATGTGATGTTTGTAAATTTGCATTTGTGAATATGAAATTTGGCCAAAATAATTGATGAAATGAATTACATAAAATTGTTTCAAATTATTTCTATCATAGGTAAAGAGTCCAAGCACTACATCTCTCCATAATAGTGTAACATCTTCATAAATGTGTTCAATTATAAATCTACTGATGTCTTGCCACAGATTCCTTACATGAACACAATGCAACACTGTTTTCTGGGTGGTCATTACAAAAGGTACAATTTGAATTGATGCTTTTCTTAAACTTCTTCATATAGTGGTTGGCAGGATAATATTTATAAATAATTTAAAAAGAAACTTCCTTCATGTTGTTAATAAGTAGGTATGTGTGGAGCAACAATAGGGCATGACATGAGATATAGAATCAACATCCAATAGGGCATGACATGAGATATAGAATCAACATCCAATAGGGCATGACATGAGGTATAGAATCAACATCCAATAGGGCATGACATGAGATATAGAATCAACATCCAATAGGGCATGACATGAGGTATAGAATCAACATCCAATAGGGCATGACATGAGGTATAGAATCAACATCCAATAGGGCATGACATGAGGTATAGAATCAACATCCAATAGGGCGTGACATGAGGTATAGAATCAACATCCAATAGGGCATGACATGAGGTATAGAATCAACATCCAATAGGGCATGACATGAGGTATATAATCAACATCCAATAGGGCATGACATGAGGTATAGAATCAACATCCAATAGGGCATGACATGAGGTATAGAATCAACATCCAATAGGGCATGACATGAGGTATAGAATCAACATCCAATAGGGCATGACATGAGATATAGAATCAACATTCAATAGGGCATGACATGAGGTATAGAATCAACATCCAATAGGGCATGACATGAGGTATAGAATCAACATCCAATAGGGCATGACATGAGGTATAGAATCAACATTCAATAGGGCATGACATGAGGTATAGAATCAACATCCAATAGGGCATGACATGAGGTATAGAATCAACATCCAATAGGGCATGACATGAGGTATAGAATCAACATCCAATAGGGCATGACATGAGATATAGAATCAACATCCATGACATGAGGTATAGAATCAACATCCATGACATGAGGTATAGAATCAACATCCAATAGGGCATGACATGAGGTATAGAATCAACATCCAATAGGGCATGACATGAGATATAGAATCAACATCCAATAGGGCATGACATGAGGTATAGAATCAACATCCAATAGGGCATGACATGAGGTATAGAATCAACATCCAATAGGGCATGACATGAGGTATAGAATCAACATCCAATAGGGCATGACATGAGGTATAGAATCAACATCCAATAGGGCATGACATGAGGTATAGAATCAACATCCAATAGGGCATGACATGAGGTATAGAATCAACATCCAATAGGGCATGACATGAGGTATAGAATCAACATCCAATAGGGCATGACATGAGATATAGAATCAACATCCAATAGGGCATGACATGAGATATAGAATCAACATCCAATAGGGCATGACATGAGATATAGAATCAACATCCAATAGGGCATGACATGAGATATAGAATCAACATCCATGACATAAGGAATAGATACAACATCCTGTTGAAACAAGGCTCCTATAGTTCTATTGTTGTTGAATGGACCAACATGACATCAGGAATAGATACAACATCCTGTTGAAACGAGGTTCCTATAGTTCTATTGTTGTTGAATGGACCAACATGACATCAGGAATAGATACAACATCCTGTTGAAACGAGGTTCCTATAGTTCTATTGTTGTTGAATGGACCAACATGACATGAGGTATAGAATCAACATCCTGTTGAAACAAGGTTCCTATAGTTCTATTGCTGTTGAATGGACCAACATGACATCAGGAATAGATACAACATCCTGTTGAAACGAGGTTCCTATAGTTCTATTGTTGTTGAATGGACCAACATGACATGAGGTATAGAATCACCATCCATGACATGAGATATAGAATCACCATCCATGACATGAGGTATAGAATCAACATCCTGTTGAAACAAGGTTCCTATAGTTCTATTGTTGTTGAATGGACCAACATGACATGAGGTATAGAATCAACATCCTGTTGAAACGAGGTTCCTATAGTTCTATTGTTGTTGAATGGACCAACATGACATGAGGTATAGAATCAACATCCTGTTGAAACAAGGCTCCTATAGTTCTATTGTTGTTGAATGGACCAACATGACATGAGGTATAGATACAACATCCTGTTGAAACAAGGTTCCTATAGTTCTATTGTTGTTGAATGGACCGAAATAAAAACGAATCTTTCCTACTGATGGAAGGTCAATAGAAGGCCAATAGAAGGTCAATAGAAGGCCAATAGAAGACCAATAGAAGGTCAATAGAAGGCCAATAGAAGGTCAATAGAAGGCCAATAGAAGGTCAGTAGAAGGTAAATAGAAGGTCAGTAGAAGGCCAATAGAAGGTCAGTAGAAGGTCAATAGAAGGTCAATAGAAGGCCAATAGAAGGCCAATAGAAGGTCAGTAGAAGGTAAATAGAAGGTCAGTAGAAGGCCAATAGAAGGTCAGTAGAAGGTCAATAGAAGGTCAATAGAAGGCCAATAGAAGGCCAATAGGTCAATAGAAGGTCAATAGAAGGCCAATAGAAGGTCAATAGAAGGTCAATAGAAAGCCAATAGAAGGTCAATAGAAAGTCAATAGAAGGCCAGTAGAAGGCCAATATAAGGTCAATAGAAGGCCAATAGAAGCTCTGAGGGTCACGTTCCTGAATGACAGAGCAACACCTGAGGGAAAGGTGTCTAAAACAACATCTTCAGGTGTTACAGGGACCTGGTAAAGGGAGAACTCCTTATAACCGAGGAGAAGAGCCTCTGCATTTACCAGTTGGCACCAATAGGATATTATTTCAGAACCAATATTCTAAAAACAAAGAAGTATTTTTAAACAATATGTCCCGATTATTCCATATATAATATCTGTGTGGAGAAAAAACGAAGGAACATGATAATGAAACCTGCCGACTATATTGACATGTTTATTTTATTCATTTTTATATTGACATGTTTATTTTATTTATTTTTATATTGACATGTTTATTTTATTTATTTTTATATTGACATGTTTATTTTATTTATTTTTATATTGACATGTTTTTATTTATTTATTTTTATATTGACAGGTTATTTTTTGTTGTTGTATTTTTTTTATATTGACATGTTCAATTGAACGTTTTCCTCATTTTGACGTCATACCCCAAGTCGTGCGGGTGCACATGGTAGATCAGCTGATCCGTTGTCAGGCAACACATGACCACTGAGCAGCAAATTAACCATTATCCTTCAAAATAATAGTCTCGAACTGACGATTGTAAAAAATAATACAAATGGTCGAAATGTGGTACATTTTATTAGGAAATGTTACCAGACTTAGAATTTTGTTCACCGATATAAAAAAAAGTAAAATAGATAATAGCCTTGATAGCACAAATAATATTATAGCATTTACCATATTGACAAGAGCATTGACAATATCAACAATAGCATTGGCACTTCAGTCTCCTTTCAACCTAATTTATCACCTGGTTTCATTAAAAGGCACATCTCATAAGGTGGTCCAGGTAAGTCCAGTCAAGCACAATTGTCGGGTAGGGATGGGGGGTTGTTCTCTATTGCTCCTCTATTGTTCGTCAAGTAACGGAGGAGCCCAATGACATCATGGACTCCCATCAGACCAACCAGTGGTGTAAAGTACTACTTAAATAATGCAATAATGTCTGAGTGTTGGAGTGTGTCCCTGGCTATCTGTAATGATGTCTGAGTGTTGGAGCGTGCCCCTGGCTATCTGTAATGATGTCTGAGTGTTGGAGTGTGTCCCTGGCTATCTGTAATGATGTCTGAGTGTTGGAGCGTGACCCTGGCTATCTGTAATGATGTCTGAGTGTTGGAGTGTGCCCCTGGCTATCTGTAATGATGTCTGAGTGTTGGAGTGTGTCCCTGGCTATCTGTAATGATGTCTGAGTGTTGGAGCGTGCCCCTGGCTATCTGTAATGATGTCTGAGTGTTGGAGCGTGTCCCTGGCTATCTGTAATGATGTCTGAGTGTTGGAGCGTGTCCCTGGCTATCTGTAATGATGTCTGAGTGTTGGAGCGTGTCCCTGGCTATCTGTAATGATGTCTGTGTGTTGGAGCGTGCCCCTGGCTATCTGTAATGATATCTGAGTGTTGGAGCGTGCCCCTGGCTATCTGAGTGTTGGAGCGTGTCCCTGGCTATCTGTAATGATGTCTGAGTGTTGGAGCATGCCCCTGGCTATCTGTAATGATGTCTGTGTGTTGGAGCGTGCCCCTGGCTATCTGTAATGATGTCTGAGTGTTGGAGCGTGCCCCTGCTATCTGAGTGTTGGAGCGTGCCCCTGGCTATCTGTAATGATGTCTGAGTGTTGGAGCGTGCCCCTGGCTATCTGTAATGATGTCTGTGTGTTGGAGCGTGCCCCTGGCTATCTGTAATGATGTCTGAGTGTTGGAGCGTGCCCCTGGCTATCTGTAATGATGTCTGAGTGTTGGAGCGTGCCCCTGGCTATCTGTAATGATGTCTGTGTGTTGGAGCGTGCCCCTGGCTATTTGTAATGATGTCTGAGTGTTGGAGCGTGCCCCTGGCTATCTGAGTGTTGGAGCGTGCCCCTGGCTATCTGTAATGATGTCTGAGTGTTGGAGCGTGCCCCTGGCTATCTGTAATGATGTCTGTGTGTTGGAGCGTGCCCCTGGCTATCTGTAATGATGTCTGAGTGTTGGAGCATGCCCCTGGCTATCTGTAATGATGTCTGAGTGTTGGAGCGTGCCCCTGGCTATCTGTAATGATGTCTGAGTGTTGGAGCGTGCCCCTGGCTATCTGCAATGATGTCTGAGTGTTGGAGCGTGTCCCTGGCTATCTGTAATGATGTCTGAGTGTTGGAGCGTGTCCCTGGCTATCTGTAAAGATGTCTTGAGTGTTGGAGCGTGTCCCTGGCTATCTGTAATGATGTCTGAGTGTTGGAGCGTGCCCCTGGCTATCTGTAATGATGTCTGAGTGTTGGAGTGTGTCCCTGGCTATCTGTAATGATGTCTGAGTGTTGGAGCATGCCCCTGGCTATCTGTAATGATGTCTGAGTGTTGGAGCGTGCCCCTGGCTATCTGTAATGATGTCTGTGTGTTGGAGCGTGCCCCTGGCTATCTGTAATGATATCTGAGTGTTGGAGCGTGCCCCTGGCTATCTGAGTGTTGGAGCGTGTCCCTGGCTATCTGTAATGATGTCTGAGTGTTGGAGCATGCCCCTGGCTATCTGTAATGATGTCTGTGTGTTGGAGCGTGCCCCTGGCTATCTGTAATGATGTCTGAGTGTTGGAGCGTGACCCTGGCTATCTGTAATGATGTCTGAGTGTTGGAGCGTGTCCCTGCCTATCTGTAATGATGTCTGAGTGTTCGGTTTTGGCGGAAAAGACCGGGTTAACCAGCGAGAAAAGTGATTTATTCTCAGGATGGAACATTTGTAAAATACTGGGAATATATTCAACCCTGATTTCGACAGATGTGATTGAAAGCTGGGCTGTAATAGTTTACATAGTTAATTGTTGTTTGAAACCCCAGCAGTGTTTGGCAAGCATGCTGTTGGAAATGTTGATTTAAAAGTGTAAAAGGCTTTTCTAACCATCAATGTGATGATCTAGCTAATGAGAAGGGAAAGGGGAAGAGGATACCGGGCCAGTTGAACAACTGAATGCACTCAACCGAAAAGTATTTTGCATTTAACCCTGCAACATCTGCAAGTCACCTTGTCCTAGAGATTTACATTGTTATCAAAACAGACATTATTTAGTGTTTCTAAAAGCTCTTATGGGAAAAATGAATGATGGAAAAATGACTGGAACTATTTCCTAGTTTGACCACTAGGTTTTATGGGTAATATGACTCATACTATGGTACTCCACTGCGTTGCATTATGTCTGAAATGTGCTGTATAAATAAAGCTTGATTTGACTCTTATTCTGAAGGTGTATACAAATCCGTGACCCGAAAGCGCTTACTTATTCGTGCGTACTTTACAACGGAGTCATTCTAACCCCTCACGGGAGCATTTTCCTAACTACGTTTCACGCTTTTAGCAGTTTAGGAGTCGCAGCGAGAAGACACCGTCTTTAATTTCACAGTGAAAAATGACCTCGATTCGGTTAAATCTGCCAACGTTATTGAATTGTCTCATAATCTGCGTCACCTTGCTGTTGAATAACCGCTGCTGTGTCGTTGCCAAGTGGTATCACAGACCCAACGTTGTTTTGATCCTCACCGATGACCTGGACGTCGTTATTGGGGGCATGGTAAATCAGTTTAAAACATTAGTTTAACATATTGTTGGTGTGTTTGAAGAACTAACGTTAGGTTGGAACTGCTATGGGCTGATGCGCGCAGTGTTTACCTTTAGTTAACCGTTAGGCTGCGGAGTTAGATAAATAGATAGCCATCACATATAGCCCAGCTATATGTGTTGTTTTGCAAAAGGTGATCATGACCTGCGAGGCTATCTACCCCCTCAAGCCTGCCTTGCCTAATCATGTCCCCGATCTCACCAGCCTACAGAACAATCATAACATGACTGGATGTGTCAAATGTCAGGAGTCATGCTGATCTAGGATCAGTTTAGATGTTCTTCCATAATGGATAATATTACATGGACGGGGGGAACCTGATCCCTGATCAGTTTAGATGTTCTTCCATAATTTATAATATTACATGGACGGGGGGAACCTGATCCCTGATCAGTTTAGATGTTCTTCCATAATTTATAATATTACATGGACCTGATCCCTGATCAGCAATCCTACTTCTGAGAGTCTTGATACACACGACTACAGCAATAGCTGATGGACTGGGCCCTTCATAAACCCGTGATCAGTCCCTCCTCTCTAAACTAGTCTAAATCCCAGACATGTTTCCAGTAGGTTCTATTCTCACCTTATTGTTTAGCAGGGCCCTGCTCCCACAGTCCAGGTCTTTGGCAGCCAGTCTGAACTAGTTCAGTATGCCCAGTAGGTATACTAGAAGTCTGGCCAGGAGAATCTTTTGATGCTGTAACCCAGGTCCATTTTTCAGTTTTTTTATTGTAAAGTTCAGAACCGCCAGATGTTGATGACCGATCAGTGTGTAATAAGTTAGCGGAACAGGTGTGTAATAAGTTAGTGGAACAGGTGTGTAATAAGTTAGTGGAACAGGTGTGTCTGTGAGCTGATGGGACATTCTAAAACCCGCATTGTGTTTCTTCAGACCCCACTGAACAAGACCAAGAAACTGATTGGTGAAGCAGGGATCACCTTTACCAACGCTGTGAGTATCCTGTTAGGGGTTGGTCTCCAACGCTGTGAGTATCCTGTTCAGGGTTAGGGGTTAGGGGTTGGTCTCCAACGCTGTGAGTATCCTGTTAGGGGTTGGGGGTTGGTCTCCAACGCTGTGAGTATCCTGTTCAGGGTTAGGGGTTAGGGGTTGGTCTCCAACGCTGTGAGTATCCTGTTAGGGGTTTGTCTCCAACGCTGTGAGTATCCTGTTAGGGGTTGGTCTCCAACACTGTGAGTATCCTGTTAGGGGTTAGGGGTTGGTCTCCAACACTGTGAGTATCCTGTTCAGGGTTAGGGGTTAGGGGTTGGTCTCCAACGCTGTGAGTATCCTGGTCAGGGTTAGGGGTTGGTCTCCAACGCTGTGAGTATCCTGTTAGGGGTTAGGGTTGGTCTCCAACGCTGTGAGTATCCTGTTAGGGGTTAGGGGTTGGTCTCCAACGCTGTGAGTATCCTGTTAGGGGTTAGGGGTTAGGGGTTGGTCTCCAACGCTGTGAGTAGCCTGTTCAGGGTTAGGGGTTGGTCTCCAACGCTGTGAGTATCCTGGTCAGGGTTAGGGGTTGGTCTCCAATGCTGTGAGTATCCTGGTCAGGGTTAGGGGTTGGTCTCCAACGCTGTGAGTATCCTGGTCAGGGTTAGGGGTTGGTCTCCAACGCTGTGAGTATCCCTTTCAGGGTTAGGGGTTAGGGGTTGGTCTCCAACACTGTGAGTATCCTGTTAGGGGTTAGGGGTTGGTCTCCAACGCTGTGAGTATCCTGTTAGGGGTTGGTCTCCAACGCTGTGAGTATCCTGTTAGGGGTTGGTCTCCAACGCTGTGAGTATCCTGTTAGGGGTTAGGGGTTGGTCTCCAACGCTGTGAGTATCCTGTTCAGGGTTAGGGGTTAGGGTTGGTCTCCAACGCTGTGAGTATCCTGTTCAGGGTTAGGGGTTGGTCTCCAACGCTGTGAGTATCCTGTTCAGGGTTAGGGGTTAGGGGTTGGTCTCCAACGCTGTGAGTATCCTGTTAGGGGTTAGGGGTTGGTCTCCAACGCTGTGAGTATCCTGTTAGGGGTTAGTGGTTGGTCTCCAACGCTGTGAGTATCCTGTTAGGGGTTGGTCTCCAACGCTGTGAGTATCCTGTTCAGGGTTAGGGGTTGGTCTCCAACGCTGTGAGTATCCTGTTAGGGGTTAGGGGTTGGTCTCCAACGCTGTGAGTATCCTGTTAGGGGTTGGTCTCCAACGCTGTGAGTATCCTGTTCAGGGTTAGGGGTTAGGGGTTGGTCTCCAACGCTGTGAGTATCCTGGTCAGGGTTAGGGGTTAGGGGTTGGTCTCCAACGCTGTGAGTAGCCTGTTAGGGGTTGGTCTCCAACACTGTGAGTATCCTGTTAGGGGTTGGTCTCCAACGCTGTGAGTATCCTGTTAGGGGTTGGTCTCCAACGCTGTGAGTATCCTGTTAGGGGTTAGGGGTTGGTCTCCAACGCTGTGAGTATCCTTTTAGGGGTTGGTCTCCAACGCTGTGAGTATCCTGTTAGGGGTTGGTCTCCAACGCTGTGAGTATCCTGTTAGGGGTTAGGGGTTGGTCTCCAACGCTGTGAGTATCCTGTTAGGGGTTGGTCTCCAATGCTGTGAGTATCCTGTTAGGGGTTGGTCTCCAACGCTGTGAGTATCCTGTTAGGGGTTGGTCTCCAACGCTGTGAGTATCCTGTTAGGGGTTGGTCTCCAACGCTGTGAGTATCCTGTTAAGGGTTGGTCTCCAACGCTGTGAGTATCCTGTTCAGGGTTAGGGGTTAGGGGTTGGTCTCCAACGCTGTGAGTATCCTGTTAGGGGTTGTTCTCCAACGCTGTGAGTATCCTGTTAGGGGTTGGTCTCCAACGCTGTGAGTATCCTGTTCAGGGTTAGGGGTTGGTCTCCAACGCTGTGAGTATCCTGTTAGGGGTTAGGGTTGGTCTCCAACACTGTGAGTATCCTGTTCAGGGTTAGGGGTTGGTCTCCAACGCTGTGAGTATCCTGTTAGGGGTTGGTCTCCAACGCTGTGAGTATCCTGTTAGGGGTTGGTCTCCAACGCTGTGAGTATCCTGTTAGGGGTTGGTCTCCAACGCTGTGAGTATCCTGTTCAGGGTTAGGGGTTAGGGGTTGGTCTCCAACGCTGTGAGTATCCTGTTAGGGGTTAGGGGTTGGTCTCCAACGCTGTGAGTATCCTGTTAGGGGTTGGTCTCCAACGCTGTGAGTATCCTGTTAGGGGTTAGGGGTTGGTCTCCAACGCTGTGAGTATCCTGTTAGGGGTTGGTCTCCAACGCTGTGAGTATCCTGTTAGGGGTTAGGGGTTGGTCTCCAACGCTGTGAGTATCCTGTTAGGGGTTGGTCTCCAACGCTGTGATTATCCTGTTAGGGGTTAGGGGTTAGGGGTTGGTCTCCAACGCTGTGAGTATCCTGTTAGGGGTTGGTCTCCAACGCTGTGAGTATCCTGTTAGGGGTTTAGGGGTTGGTCTCCAACGCTGTGAGTATCCTGTTAGGGGTTGGTCTCCAACGCTGTGAGTATCCTGTTCAGGGTTAGGGGTTGGTCTCCAACGCTGTGAGTATCCTGTTAGGGGTTGGTCTCCAACGCTGTGAGTATCCTGTTAGGGGTTGGTCTCCAACGCTGTGAGTATCCTGTTAGGGGTTGGTCTCCAACGCTGTGAGTATCCTGTTAGGGGTTGGTCTCCAACGCTGTGAGTATCCTGGTCAGGGTTAGGGGTTAGGGGTTGGTCTCCAACGCTGTGAGTATCCTGTTAGGGGTTAGGGGTTGGTCTCCAACGCTGTGAGTATCCTGTTAGGGGTTGTTCTCCAACGCTGTGAGTATCCTGTTTGGGGTTGGTCTCCAACGCTGTGAGTATCCTGTTCAGGGTTAGGGGTTGGTCTCCAACGCTGTGAGTATCCTGTTCAGGGTTAGGGGTTGGTCTCCAACGCTGTGAGTATCCTGTTAGGGGTTAGGGTTGGTCTCCAACGCTGTGAGTATCCTGTTCAGAGTTAGGGGTTAGGGGTTGGTCTCCAACGCTGTGAGTATCCTGTTCAGAGTTAGGGGTTAGGGGTTGGTCTCCAATGCTGTGAGTATCCTGTTAGGGGTTAGGGGTTAGGGGTTGGTCTCCAACGCTGTGAGTATCCTGTTAGGGGTTGGTCTCCAACGCTGTGAGTATCCTGTTAGGGGTTAGGGGTTAGGGGTTGGTCTCCAACGCTGTGAGTATCCTGTTAGGGGTTAGGGGTTAGTCTCCAACGCTGTGAGTATCCTGTTAGGGGTTGGTCTCCAACGCTGTGAGTATCCTGTTCAGGGTTAGGGGTTGGTCTCCAACGCTGTGAGTATCCTGTTAGGGGTTGGTCTCCAACGCTGTGAGTATCCTGTTAGGGGTTGGTCTCCAACGCTGTGAGTATCCTGTTAGGGGTTAGGGGTTGGTCTCCAACGCTGTGAGTATCCTGTTCAGGGGTTGGTCTCCAACGCTGTGAGTATCCTGTTAGGGGTTGGTCTCCAACGCTGTGAGTATCCTGTTCAGGGGTTGGTCTCCAACGCTGTGAGTATCCTGGTTAGGGGTTGGTCTCCAACACTGTGAGTATCCTGTTAGGGGTTGGTCTCCAACGCTGTGAGTATCCTGTTCAGGGTTAGGGGTTAGGGGTTGGTCTCCAACGCTGTGAGTATCCTGGTCAGGGTTAGGGGTTGGTCTCCAATGCTGTGAGTATCCTGGTCAGGGTTAGGGGTTAGGGGTTGGTCTCCAACGCTGTGAGTATCCTGTTCAGGGTTAGGGGTTAGGGGTTGGTCTCCAACGCTGTGAGTATCCTGTTAGGGGTTGGTCTCCAACACTGTGAGTATCCTGTTAGGGGTTGGTCTCCAACGCTGTGAGTATCCTGGTCAGGGTTAGGGGTTAGGGGTTGGTCTCCAACGCTGTGAGTATCCTGTTCAGGGTTAGGGGTTAGGGGTTGGTCTCCAACGCTGTGAGTATCCTGTTAGGGGTTGGTCTCCAACGCTGTGAGTATCCTGTTAGGGGTTGGTCTCCAACGCTGTGAGTATCCTGTTAGGGGTTGGTCTCCAACGCTGTGAGTATCCTGTTAGGGGTTGGTCTCCAACACTGTGAGTATCCTGTTAGGGGTTGGTCTCCAACGCTGTGAGTATCCTGTTAGGGGTTGGTCTCCAACGCTGTGAGTATCCTGTTAGGGGTTGGTCTCCAACGCTGTGAGTATCCTGTTCAGGGTTAGGGGTTGGTCTCCAACGCTGTGAGTATCCTGTTAGGGGTTAGGGGTTGGTCTCCAACGCTGTGAGTATCCTGTTAGGGGTTAGGGGTTGGTCTCCAACGCTGTGAGTAGCCTGTTCAGGGTTAGGGGTTGGTCTCCAACGCTGTGAGTATCCTGTTCAGGGTTAGGGGTTGGTCTCCAACGCTGTGAGTATCCTGTTCAGGGTTAGGGGTTGGTCTCCAACGCTGTGAGTATCCTGTTAGGGGTTAGGGGTTGGTCTCCAACGCTGTGAGTATCCTGTTCAGGGTTAGGGGTTAGGGGTTGGTCTCCAACGCTGTGAGTATCCTGTTCAGGGTTAGGGGTTGGTCTCCAACGCTGTGAGTATCCTGTTCAGGGTTAGGGGTTAGGGGTTGGTCTCCAACGCTGTGAGTATCCTGTTAGGGGTTGGTCTCCAACGCTGTGAGTATCCTGTTCAGGGTTAGGGGTTGGTCTCCAACACTGTGAGTATCCTGTTCAGGGTTAGGGGTTAGGGGTTGGTCTCCAACACTGTGAGTATCCTGTTCAGGGTTAGGGGTTGGTCTCCAACGCTGTGAGTACCCTGTTAGGGGTTAGGGTTGGTCTCCAACACTGAGTATCCTGTTAGGGGTTGGGGGTTAGGGGTTGGTCTCCAACGCTGTGAGTATCCTGTTCAGGGTTAGGGGTTAGGGGTTGGTCTCCAACACTGAGTATCCTGTTAGGGGTTGGGGGTTAGGGGTTGGTCTCCAACGCTGTGAGTATCCTGGTTAGGGGTTAGGGGTTGGTCTCCAACGCTGTGAGTATCCTGGTCAGGGTTAGGGGTTAGGGGTTGGTCTCCAACGCTGTGAGTATCCTGGTCAGGGTTAGGGGTTAGGGGTTGGTCTCCAACGCTGTGAGTATCCTGGTCAGGGTTAGGGGTTAGGGGTTGGTCTCCAACGCTGTGAGTATCCTGGTCAGGGTTAGGGGTTGGTCTCCAACGCTGTGAGTTTCCTGTTCATCGTCCAACCAAATGCTTACCTGCAGGTTCCTTCTGGAAGGAGATGAATGCATGATGAGGGTTTCAGGGGCAGGACGGGAGATGAATGAGTGTAGTTGACCTGCACCAGGAGACATGCTGATGGGAGTATGTTGTTGTGTTTACCCCAGTTTGTAGCCAGCCCACTGTGCTGTCCCAGCAGAGCCAGCATCCTAACAGGAACGTATCCTCATAACCACCATGTGATCAACAACACTCTGGAGGGGAACTGCAGCAGCACGGCCTGGCAGAAGACCCAGGAGCCCAAGACCTTCCCTGCTCTACTGCAGGCCTACGCTGGTTACCAGACCTTCTTCGCTGGGAAGTACCTCAACCAGGTAAATATACCTCACCTAACTCTGCCACCTAACTCTACCACTAACCCTACGCTGGTTACCAGACCTTCTTCGCTGGGAAGTACCTCAACCAGGTAAATATACCTCACCTAACTCTACCACCTAACTCTACCACTAACCCTACGCTGGTTACCAGACCAACTTCGCTGGGAAGTACCTCAACCAGGTAAATATACCTCACCTACCTCGACCACCTACCTCGACCACCTACCTCGACCACCTACCTCGACCACCTACCTCTGCCACCTACCTCTGCCACCTACCTCTGCCACCTACCTCTGCCACCTACCTCTGCCACCTACCTCTGCCACCTACCTCTGCCACCTACCTCTGCCACCTAACTCTGCCACCTAACTCTGCCACTAACCCTACGCTGGCTACCAGACCTTCTACACTGGGAAGTACCTCAACCAGGTTATTCAATTCAAAACAGCATTTACTTTGGACAAGTCTTAAGCAATATGACAGTATGCCACAACCATACCACACACAGCATCTTCACAGCATCATGTCCTGTCATGTATGTAGGTTACACGAGACAGCATCATCATGTCCTGTCATGTATGTAGGTTACACGAGACAGCATCATCATGTCCTGTCATGTATGTAGGTTACACGAGACAGCATCATCATGTCATGTATGTAGGTTACACGAGACAGCATCATCATGTCCTGTCATGTATGTAGGTTACACGAGACAGCATCATCAACATATAGGTTACAGTAGAAGGATGCTGATATGTTCCTATGACCCTAACTCCCTGTCTGTTCCCATGACCCTAACTCCCTGTCTGTTCCTATGACCCTAACTCCCTGTCTGTTCCTATGACCCTAACTCCCTGTCTGTTCCTATGACCCTAACTCCCTGTCTGTTCCTATGACCCTAACTCCCTGTCTGTTCCTAACCCTAACTCCCTATCTGTTCCTATGACCCTAACTCCCTGTCTGTTCCCATGACCCTAACTCCCTGTCTGTTCCCATGACCCTAACTCCCTGTCTGTTCCCATGACCCTAACTCCCTGTCTGTTCCTATGACCCTAACTCCCTGTCTGTTCCTATGACCCTAACTCCCTGTCTGTTCCTATGACCCTAACTCCCTGTCTGTTCCTATGACCCTAACTCCCTGTCTGTTCCTATGACCCTAACTCCCTGTCTGTTCCTATGACCCTAACTCCCTGTCTGTTCCTATGACCCTAACTCCCTGTCTGTTCCTATGACCCTAACTCCCTGTCTGTTCCTATGACCCTAACTCCCTGTCTGTTCCTATGACCCTAACTCCCTGTCTGTTCCTATGACCCTAACTCCCTGTCTGTTCCTATGTCCCTAACTCCATGTCTGTTCCTAAACCCAACCCTTACCCTAACCCTAACTCTTTGTCTGTTCCTATGACCCTAACTCTAACCACTGAGTCACACACTATGTGAACTAACCCAAACCCCTAACCCTTACCACTGAGTCACACCCTAACCCCTAACCCTAACTCTCTGTCTGTTCCTAAACCTAACCCAAACCCTAACCACTGAGTCTGTTCCTAACCCTAACCACTGAGTCTGTTCCTAACCCTAACCACTGAGTCTGTTCCTAACCCTAACCACTGAGTCTGTTCCTAACCACTGAGTCTGTTCCTAACCACTGAGTCTGTTCCTAACCCTAACCACTGAGTCTGTTCCTAACCCTAACCACTGAGTCTGTTCCTAACCCTAACCACTGAGTCTGTTCCTAACCCTAACCACTGAGTCTGTTCCTAACCCTAACCACTGAGTCTGTTCCTAACCCTAACCACTGAGTCTGTTCCTAACCCTAACCACTGAGTCTGTTCCTAACCACTGAGTCTGTTCCTAACCACTGAGTCTGTTCCTAACCACTGAGTCTGTTCCTAACCACTGAGTCTGTTCCTAACCACTGAGTCTGTTCCTAACCACTGAGTCTGTTCCTAACCACTGAGTCTGTTCCTAACCACTGAGTCTGTTCCTAACCCTAACCACTGAGTCACACACTATGCATCTATGTAGAGGAAGTCACCCTGTCTGGCTTTGAATCTCTGTGAACTGACTCGTTCTGTCTCTCTGACTCTGTGTTTCAGTATGGAAACTGACTATACATGTGATTCAGTATGGAAACTGACTATACATGTGATTCAGTATGGAAACTGACTATACATGTGATTCAGTATGGAAACTGACTATACATGTGATTCAGTATGGAAACTGACTATACATGTGTTTCAGTATGGAAACTGACTATACATGTGATTCAGTATGGAAACTGACTATACATGTGATTCAGTATGGAAACTGACTATACATGTGATTCAGTATGGAAACTGACTATACATGTGATTCAGTATGGAAACTGACTATACATGTGTTTCAGTATGGAAACTGACTATACATGTGTTTCAGTATGGAAACTGACTATACATGTGTTTCAGTATGGAAACTGACTATACATGTGTTTCAGTATGGAAACTGACTATACATGTGATTCAGTATGGAAACTGACTATACATGTGATTCAGTATGGAAACTGACTATACATGTGTTTCAGTATGGAAACTGACTATACATGTGTTTCAGTATGGAAACTGACTATACATGTGTTTCAGTATGGAAACTGACTATACATGTGATTCAGTATGGAAACTGACTATACATGTGATTCAGTATGGAAACTGACTATACATGTGATTCAGTATGGAAACTGACTATACATGTGATTCAGTATGGAAACTGACTATACATGTGTTTCAGTATGGAAACTGACTATACATGTGTTTCAGTATGGAAACTGACTATACATGTGTTTCAGTATGGAAACTGACTATACATGTGATTCAGTATGGAAACTGACTATACATGTGTTTCAGTATGGAAACTGTCTCTGTTTCAGTATGGAAACTGTCTCTGTTTCAGTATGGAAACGGTCTCTGTTTCAGTATGGAAACGGTCTCTGTTTCAGTATGGGAACCCAGATGCAGGAGGAGTGGAGCACGTTCCTCTGGGATGGGACTACTGGGTCGGACTGGTGAGACTACATTTATACACTCTATTACTAACGTCACAACATCAGTCTAGACTCTGGTGAGAACAACATGTCACCTCAGCAGTCTAGTGAGTCTAATCTAATGGTCCACTTTGACCCCGAGAGACGTGTTTCTGCCAGTAGTCCTGACTCAATCATCAATCAACGGTGCTGCGACTGCTGCTCGCTCTGGCCTGGTTTTTCCTCTGGGAAGGAAAATCACATCAATCAAAGATTGTTGACATACCTTGTTTACTATATCTGCAAGGGTAACTGAGGTTAGAGGTCACTAAAGGTCAGGATCGGGAGAAAGTTGAGAATGTTCCGGCAGAAACACGACGGACAACTTGATCTCCTCTGTAGTCTACTGAATCTAGAAACACGACAGACAACTTTATCTCCTCTGGTGTCTACTGAATCTAGAAACACGACAGACAACTTGATCTCCTCTGTGGTCTTCTGAATCTAGAAACACGACAGACAACTTGATCTCCTCTGTGGTCTACTGAATCTAGAGATACGATGGTCAACTTTATCTCCTCTGTAGTCTACTGAATCTAGAAACACGATGGTCAACTTTATCTCCTCTGTAGTCTACTGAATCTAGAAACACGACGGTCAACTTTATCTCCTTCACGTATTCATTTAATAATATTCAAATACTGTAGTGACATAGATACACTGTCTGTGTTCTATTCAGGAGAGGAACTCTAGGTACTATTTAGGAGAGGAACTCTAGGTACTACACTGTCTGTGTTCTATTCAGGAGAGGAACTCTAGGTACTACACTGTCTGTGTTCTATTCAGGAGAGGAACTCTAGGTACTACACTGTCTGTGTTCTATTCAGGAGAGGAACTCTAGGTACTACACTGTCTGTGTTCTATTCAGGAGAGGAACTCTAGGTACTACACTGTCTGTGTTCTATTCAGGAGAGGAACTCTAGGTACTACACTGTCTGTGTTCTATTCAGGAGAGGAACTCTAGGTACTACACTGTCTGTGTTCTATTCAGGAGAGGAACTCTAGGTACTACACTGTCTGTGTTCTATTCAGGAGAGGAACTCTAGGTACTACACTGTCTGTGTTCTATTCAGGAGAGGAACTCTAGGTACTACACTGTCTGTGTTCTATTCAGGAGAGGAACTCTAGGTTCTACACTGTCTGTGTTCTATTCAGGAGAGGAACTCTAGGTACTACACTGTCTGTGTTCTATTCAGGAGAGGAACTCTAGGTACTACACTGTCTGTGTTCTATTCAGGAGAGGAACTCTAGGTACTACACTGTCTGTGTTCTATTCAGGAGAGGAACTCTAGGTACTACAACTGTCTGTGTTCTATTCAGGAGAGGAACTCTAGGTACTACACTGTCTGTGTTCTATTCAGGAGAGGAACTCTAGGTACTATTTAGGAGAGGAACTCTAGGTACTACACTGTCTGTGTTCTATTCAGGAGAGGAACTCTAGGTACTACACTGTCTGTGTTCTATTCAGGAGAGGAACTCTAGGTACTACAACTGTCTGTGTTCTATTCAGGAGAGGAACTCTAGGTACTACACTGTCTGTGTTCTATTCAGGAGAGGAACTCTAGGTACTACACTGTCTGTGTTCTATTAAGGAGAGGAACTCTAGGTACTACAACTACACACTGTCTGTGTTCTATTCAGGAGAGGAACTCTCGGTACTACACTGTCTGTGTTCTATTCAGGAGAGGAACTCTAGGTACTACACTGTCTGTGTTCTATTCAGGAGAGGAACTCTAGGTACTACACTGTCTGTGTTCTATTCAGGAGAGGAACTCTAGGTACTACACTGTCTGTGTTCTATTCAGGAGAGGAACTCTAGGTACTACAACTGTCTGTGTTCTATTCAGGAGAGGAACTCTAGGTACTACACTGTCTGTGTTCTATTCAGGAGAGGAACTCTAGGTACTACACTGTCTGTGTTCTATTAAGGAGAGGAACTCTAGGTACTACAACTACACACTGTCTGTGTTCTATTCAGGAGAGGAACTCTCGGTACTACACTGTCTGTGTTCTATTCAGGAGAGGAACTCTAGGTACTACACTGTCTGTGTTCTATTCAGGAGAGGAACTCTAGGTACTACACTGTCTGTGTTCTATTCAGGAGAGGAACTCTAGGTACTACACTGTCTGTGTTCTATTCAGGAGAGGAACTCTAGGTACTACACTGTCTGTGTTCTATTCAGGAGAGGAACTCTAGGTACTACACTGTCTGTGTTCTATTCAGGAGAGGAACTCTCGGTACTACAACTACACACTGTCTGTGTTCTATTCAGGAGAGGAACTCTAGGTACTACACTGTCTGTGTTCTATTCAGGAGAGGAACTCTAGGTACTACACTGTCTGTGTTCTATTCAGGAGAGGAACTCTCGGTACTACACTGTCTGTGTTCTATTCAGGAGAGGAACTCTCGGTACTACACTGTCTGTGTTCTATTCAGGAGAGGAACTCTAGGTACTACACTGTCTGTGTTCTATTCAGGAGAGGAACTCTAGGTACTACACTGTCTGTGTTCTATTCAGGAGAGGAACTCTAGGTACTACACTGTCTGTGTTCTATTCAGGAGAGGAACTCTTGGTACTACACTGTCTGTGTTCTATTCAGGAGAGGAACTCTAGGTACTACACTGTCTGTGTTCTATTCAGGAGAGGAACTCTAGGTACTACACTGTCTGTGTTCTATTAAGGAGAGGAACTCTAGGTACTACAACTACACACTGTCTGTGTTCTATTCAGGAGAGGAACTCTCGGTACTACACTGTCTGTGTTCTATTCAGGAGAGGAACTCTAGGTACTACACTGTCTGTGTTCTATTCAGGAGAGGAATTCTAGGTACTACACTGTCTGTGTTCTATTCAGGAGAGGAACTCTAGGTACTACACTGTCTGTGTTCTATTCAGGAGAGGAACTCTAGGTACTACACTGTCTGTGTTCTATTCAGGAGAGGAACTCTAGGTACTACACTGTCTGTGTTCTATTCAGGAGAGGAACTCTAGGTACTACACTGTCTGTGTTCTATTCAGGAGAGGAACTCTAGGTACTACACTGTCTGTGTTCTATTCAGGAGAGGAACTCTTGGTACTACACTGTCTGTGTTCTATTCA
Organism: Oncorhynchus masou masou; assembly: GCF_036934945.1. Classification (NCBI taxonomy): domain Eukaryota; kingdom Metazoa; phylum Chordata; class Actinopteri; order Salmoniformes; family Salmonidae; genus Oncorhynchus; species Oncorhynchus masou. The sequence goes on from NW_027012384.1 coordinate 256,707, forward strand.
GGAGAGGAACTCTAGGTACTACACTGTCTGTGTTCTATTCAGGAGAGGAACTCTAGGTACTACACTGTCTGTGTTCTATTAAGGAGAGAAACTCTAGGTACTACAACTACACACTGTCTGTGTTCTATTCAGGAGAGGAACTCTCGGTACTACACTGTCTGTGGTCTATTCAGGAGAGGAACTCTAGGTACTACACTGTCTGTGTTCTATTCAGGAGAGGAACTCTAGGTACTACACTGTCTGTGTTCTATTCAGGAGAGGAACTCTAGGTACTACACTGTCTGTGTTCTATTCAGGAGAGGAACTCTAGGTACTACACTGTCTGTGTTCTATTCAGGAGAGGAACTCTAGGTACTACACTGTCTGTGTTCTATTCAGGAGAGGAACTCTAGGTACTACACTGTCTGTGTTCTATTCAGGAGAGGAACTCTAGGTACTACACTGTCTGTGTTCTATTCAGGAGAGGAACTCTAGGTACTACACTGTCTGTGTTCTATTCAGGAGAGGAACTCTAGGTACTACACTGTCTGTGTTCTATTCAGGAGAGGAACTCTAGGTACTACAACTACACACTGTCTGTGTTCTATTCAGGAGAGGAACTATAGGTACTACACTGTGTTCTATTCAGGAGAGGAACTCTAGGTACTACAACTACACACTGTCTGTGTTCTATTCAGGAGAGGAACTCTAGGTACTACACTGTCTGTGTTCTATTCAGGAGAGGAACTCTAGGTACTACACTGTCTGTGTTCTATTCAGGAGAGGAACTCTAGGTACTACACTGTCTGTGTTCTATTCAGGAGAGGAACTCTAGGTACTACACTGTCTGTGTTCTATTCAGGAGAGGAACTCTTGGTACTACACTGTCTGTGTTCTATTCAGGAGAGGAACTCTCGGTACTACAACTACACACTGTCTGTGTTCTATTCAGGAGAGGAACTCTAGGTACTACACTGTCTGTGTTCTATTCAGGAGAGGAACTCTAGGTACTACACTGTCTGTGTTCTATTCAGGAGAGGAACTCTAGGTACTACACTGTCTGTGTTCTATTCAGGAGAGGAACTCTAGGTACTACACTGTCTGTGTTCTATTCAGGAGAGGAACTCTCGGTACTACAACTACACACTGTCTGTGTTCTATTCAGGAGAGGAACTCTCGGTACTACACTGTCTGTGTTCTATTCAGGAGAGGAACTCTAGGTTCTACACTGTCTGTGTTCTATTCAGGAGAGGAACTCTAGGTACTACACTGTCTGTGTTCTATTCAGGAGAGGAACTCTAGGTACTACACTGTCTGTGTTCTATTCAGGAGAGGAACTCTAGGTTCTATTCAGGAGAGGAACTCTTGGTACTACACTGTCTGTGTTCTATTCAGGAGAGGAACTCTAGGTACTACACTGTCTGTGTTCTATTCAGGAGAGGAACTCTAGGTACTACACTGTCTGTGTTCTATTCAGGAGAGGAACTCTAGGTACTACAACTACACACTGTCTGTGTTCTATTCAGGAGAGGAACTCTAGGTACTACACTGTGTTCTATTCAGGAGAGGAACTCTAGGTACTACACTGTGTTCTATTCAGGAGAGGAACTCTAGGTACTACAACTACACACTGTCTGTGTTCTATTCAGGAGAGGAACTCTAGGTACTACACTGTCTGTGTTCTATTCAGGAGAGGAACTCTAGGTACTACACTGTCTGTGTTCTATTCAGGAGAGGAACTCTAGGTACTACACTGTCTGTGTTCTATTCAGGAGAGGAACTCTAGGTACTACACTGTCTGTGTTCTATTCAGGAGAGGAACTCTTGGTACTACACTGTCTGTGTTCTATTCAGGAGAGGAACTCTCGGTACTACAACTACACACTGTCTGTGTTCTATTCAGGAGAGGAACTCTAGGTACTACACTGTCTGTGTTCTATTCAGGAGAGGAACTCTCGGTACTACAACTACACACTGTCTGTGTTCTATTCAGGAGAGGAACTCTAGGTACTACACTGTCTGTGTTCTATTCAGGAGAGGAACTCTCGGTACTACACTGTCTGTGTTCTATTCAGGAGAGGAACTCTAGGTACTACACTGTCTGTGTTCTATTCAGGAGAGGAACTCTAGGTACTACACTGTCTGTGTTCTATTCAGGAGAGGAACTCTTGGTACTACACTGTCTGTGTTCTATTCAGGAGAGGAACTCTCGGTACTACAACTACACACTGTCTGTGTTCTATTCAGGAGAGGAACTCTAGGTACTACACTGTCTGTGTTCTATTCAGGAGAGGAACTCTAGGTACTACACTGTCTGTGTTCTATTCAGGAGAGGAACTCTAGGTACTACACTGTCTGTGTTCTATTCAGGAGAGGAACTCTAGGTACTACACTGTCTGTGTTCTATTCAGGAGAGGAACTCTAGGTACTACACTGTCTGTGTTCTATTCAGGAGAGGAACTCTAGGTACTACACTGTCTGTGTTCTATTCAGGAGAGGAACTCTTGGTACTACACTGTCTGTGTTCTATTCAGGAGAGGAACTCTTGGTACTACAACTACACACTGTCTGTGTTCTATTCAGGAGAGGAACTCTAGGTTCTACACTGTCTGTGTTCTATTCAGGAGAGGAACTCTAGGTACTACACTGTCTGTGTTCTATTCAGGAGAGGAACTCTTGGTACTACACTGTCTGTGTTCTATTCAGGAGAGGAACTCTTGGTACTACACTGTCTGTGTTCTATTCAGGAGAGGAACTCTAGGTTCTACACTGTCTGTGTTCTATTCAGGAGAGGAACTCTAGGTACTACACTGTCTGTGTTCTATTCAGGAGAGGAACTCTTGGTACTACACTGTCTGTGTTCTATTCAGGAGAGGAACTCTAGGTTCTATTCAGGAGAGGAACTCTTGGTACTACACTGTCTGTGTTCTATTCAGGAGAGGAACTCTAGGTTCTATTCAGGAGAGGAACTCTAGGTACTACACTGTCTGTGTTCTATTCAGGAGAGGAACTCTAGGTACTACACTGTCTGTGTTCTATTCAGGAGAGGAACTCTAGGTACTACACTGTCTGTGTTCTATTCAGGAGAGGAACTCTTGGTACTACACTGTCTGTGTTCTATTCAGGAGAGGAACTCTAGGTTCTATTCAGGAGAGGAACTCTTGGTACTACACTGTCTGTGTTCTATTCAGGAGAGGAACTCTAGGTTCTATTCAGGAGAGGAACTCTAGGTACTACACTGTCTGTGTTCTATTCAGGAGAGGAACTCTAGGTACTACACTGTCTGTGTTCTATTCAGGAGAGGAACTCTAGGTACTACACTGTCTGTGTTCTATTCAGGAGAGGAACTCTAGGGTCTATTCAGGAGAGGAACTCTAGGTTCTATTCAGGAGAGGAACTCTAGGTACTACACTGTCTGTGTTCTATTCAGGAGAGGAACTCTAGGTACTACACTGTCTGTGTTCTATTCAGGAGAGGAACTCTAGGTACTACACTGTCTGTGTTCTATTCAGGAGAGGAACTCTAGGTACTACACTGTCTGTGTTCTATTCAGGAGAGGAACTCTCGGTACTACACTGTCTGTGTTCTATTCAGGAGAGGAACTCTCGGTACTACACTGTCTGTGTTCTATTCAGGAGAGGAACTCTAGGTACTACACTGTCTGTGATCTATTCAGGAGAGGAACTCTCGGTACTACACTGTCTGTGTTCTATTCAGGAGAGGAACTCTAGGTACTACACTGTCTGTGTTCTATTCAGGAGAGGAACTCTAGGTACTACACTGTCTGTGTTCTATTCAGGAGAGGAACTCTAGGTACTACACTGTCTGTGTTCTATTCAGGAGAGGAACTCTAGGTACTACACTGTCTGTGTTCTATTCAGGAGAGGAACTCTAGGTACTACACTGTCTGTGTTCTATTCAGGAGAGGAACTCTAGGTACTACACTGTCTGTGTTCTATTCAGGAGAGGAACTCTCGGTACTACAACTACACACTGTCTGTGAATGGGAAGCCTAAGAAGCATGGAGGGAACTACAGTGAAGACTACCTGACAGACGTACTGGTAAGAAGATCTGCTAGTAGTCCTACTGAAGGACACAGAGAATAACCTGTCTAACCACCTCTATCTCTGTCCACTAACTCCTGGTCTGATCACTACAGCCTCAGTCTGGGATCAACACCAGTCTAACTACCTCTCTCTGTCCTCTCCAGGCCAACATGTCTCTAGACTTCCTCCAGTATAAGTCTAACTACCTCTCTCTGTCCTCTCCAGGCCAACATGTCTCTAGACTTCCTCCAGTATAAGTCTAACTACCTCTCTCTGTCCTCTCCAGGCCAACATGTCTCTAGACTTCCTCCAGTATAAGTCTAACTACCTCTCTGTCCTCTCCAGGCCAACATGTCTCTAGACTTCCTCCAGTATAAGTCTAACTACCTCTCTCTGTCCTCTCCAGGCCAACATGTCTCTAGACTTCCTCCAGTATAAGTCTAACTACCTCTCTCTGTCCTCTCCAGACCAACATGTCTCTAGACTTCCTCCAGTATAAGTCTAACTACTCTCTCTGTCCTCTCCAGGCCAACATGTCTCTAGACTTCCTCCAGTATAAGTCTAACTACCTCTCTCTGTCCTCTCCAGACCAACATGTCTCTAGACTTCCTCCAGTATAAGTCTAACTACCTCTCTCTGTCCTCTCCAGGCCAACATGTCTCTAGACTTCCTCCAGTATAAGTCTAACTACCTCTGTCTGTCCTCTCCAGGCCAACATGTCTCTAGACTTCCTCCAGTATAAGTCTAACTACCTCTCTCTGTCCTCTCCAGGCCAACATGTCTCTAGACTTCCTCCAGTATAAGTCTAACTACCGTCCGTTTTTCATGATGGTTTCGCCCCCCCCCCACGCCCCCTGGACCCCGCCCCGCAGTACCAGGACCGCTTCAAGGACCTCAAGGCCCCTCGAGACCCTAACTTCAACGTCCATGGGAAGGTAGGCTCCAAACATGCCACCACAGCACATATACTACCACAGCACCCATACCCCCGCAGCACCCATATCAAACCACCCATACCACCGCAGCACATATACCACCACAGCAACCATACCACAGCACCCATATCAAACCACCCATACCACCGCAGTACCAATACCACCACAGCACCCACACCACCGCCGCACCCATATCAAACCACCCATACCACCACTCCACCACCACCACCCCAACTCCACCACAACCCCAACACCGTGCAAGTCTTCAATGCCTGAATCTCGTCGTTCTCACTACCGTTTTAGGGGTGGACGTCTCGTCGTTCTCTCTACCGTTTTAGGGGTGGACGTCTCTTCGTTCTCACTACCGTTTTAGGGGTGGACGTCTCTTCGTTCTCTCTACCGTTTTAGGGGTGGACGTCACTTCGTTCTCTCTACCGTTTTAGGGGTGGACGTCTCTTCGTTCTCTCTACCGTTTTAGGGGTGGACGTCTCTTCGTTCTCTCTACCGTTTTAGGGGTGGACGTCTCTTCGTTCTCTCTACCGTTTTAGGGGTGGACGTCTCTTCGTTCTCTCTACCGTTTTAGGGGTGGACGTTCTCTCTACCGTTTTAGGGGTGGACGTCTCTTCGTTCTCTCTACCGTTTTAGGGGTGGACGTCTCTTCGTTCTCTCTACCGTTTTAGGGGTGGACGTCTCTTCGTTCTCACTACCGTTTTAGGGGTGGACGTCTCTTCGTTCTCACTACCGTTTTAGGGGTGGACGTCTCTTCGTTCTCTCTACCGTTTTAGGGGTGGACGTCTCTTCGTTCTCTCTACCGTTTTAGGGGTGGACGTCTCTTCGTTCTCTACCGTTTTAGGGGTGGACGTCTCTTCGTTCTCTCTACCGTTTTAGGGGTGGACGTCTCTTCGTTCTCTCTACCGTTTTAGGGGTGGACGTCTCTTCGTTCTCTCTACCGTTTTAGGGGTGGACGTCTCTTCGTTCTCACTACCGTTTTAGGGGTGGACGTCTCTTCGTTCTCACTACCGCTTTAGGGGTGGACGTCTCTTCGTTCTCACTACCGTTTTAGGGGTGGACGTCTCTTCGTTCTCACTACCGTTTTAGGGGTGGACGTCTCTTCGTTCTCACTACCGTTTTAGGGGTGGACGTCTCTTCGTTCTCACTACCGTTTTAGGGGTGGACGTCTCTTCGTTCTCACTACCGTTTTAGGGGTGGACGTCTCTTCGTTCTCACTACCGTTTTAGGGGTGGACGTCTTCGTTCTCTCTACCGTTTTAGGGGTGGACGTCTCTACCGTTTTAGGGGTGGACGTTCTCACTACCGTTTTAGGGGTGGACGTCTCTACCGTTTTAGGGGTGGACGTTCTCACTACCGTTTTAGGGGTGGACGTCTCTTCGTTCTCACTACAGTTTTAGGGGTGACGTGTAGCCTAGCATAGGGACAGTAACCAAAAGTTTTCTGGTTCGAACCCCCGAGACGTTCTTCTCTTGAGCAAGGCAGTTACCCCTAACAATAATGCTTTTCGGGAGCTGATGTCGTTGACGTGGATTAAGGCAGTCCCACGCACCTCAGGGGTTGGGTTAAATGCTGAAGACACATTTCAGTGCTTTCAGACTAGGTATCCCCTCTCCTTTCCCACTGTCTGATGGCCACGTCTAACCTCTCAACACACTACAGAGACCTACCACTTATTAAGTGCTCTGTCTTTCCCATAATGACCTTCTCCAGGACAAGCACTGGCTGATCAGACAGGCGAAGACTCCCATGACCAACTCCTCTATCGAGTTACTGGACGAGGCCTACAGGAAACGGTTAGTAGTACCTCCTCTTCTCTCTCCCATCTTCTCTCACAACACCCCCTATCCTTTATGAGTTATAATGTATCCCCCCCTATCCTTTATGAGTTATAATGTATCCTTTATGAGTGATAATGTATCCCCCTATCCTTTATGAGTTATGTATCCCCCTATCCTTTATGAGTGATAATGTATCCTTTATGAGTTATAATGTATCCTTTATGAGTTATAATGTATCCCCCCCGATCCTTTATGAGTTATAATGTATCCTTTATGAGTTACAATGTATCCTTTGAGTGATAATGTATCCTTTATGAGTTATAATGTATCCTATATGAGTTATAATGTATCCTTTATGAGTTATAATGTATCCCCCCTATCCTTTATGAGTTATAATGTATCCTTTATGAGTTACAATGTATCCTATATGAGTTATAATGTATCCTTTATGAGTTATAATGTATCCTTTATGAGTTATAATGTATCCTTTATGAGTTACAATGTATCCTTTATGAGTTACAATGTATCCTATATGAGTTATAATGTATCCTATATGAGTTATAATGTATCCTTTATGAGTTATAATGTATCCTTTATGAGTTATAATGTATCCTTTATGAGTTATAATGTATCCTTTATGAGTTATAATGTATCCCCCCTATCCTTTATGAGTTACAATGTATCCTTTATGAGTTATAATATATCCTTTATGAGTTATAATGTATCCTATATGAGTTATAATGTATCCCCCCTATCTTTTATGAGTTATAATGTATCCTTTATGAGTTATAATGTATCCCCCCCTCTATCCTTTATGAGTTATAATGTATCCCCCCCCTCTATCCTTTATGAGTTATAATGTATCCCCCCTCTATCCTTTATGAGTTATAATGTATCCCCCTCTATCCTTTATGAGTTATAATGTATCCCCCCTCTATCCTTTATGAGTTATAATGTATCCCCCCTCTATCCTTTATGAGTTATAATGTATCCCCCTCTATCCTTTATGAGTTATAATGTATCCCCCTCTATCCTTTATGAGTTATAATGTATCCCCCCTCTATCCTTTATGAGTTATAATGTATCCCCCCTCTATCCTTTATGAGTTATAATGTATCCCCCTCTATCCTTTATGAGTTATAATGTATCCCCCTCTATCCTTTATGAGTTATAATGTATCCCCCCTCTATCCTTTATGAGTTATAATGTATCCCCCTCTATCCTTTATGAGTTATAATGTATCCCCCCCTCTATCCTTTGAGTTATAATGTATCCCCCCTCTATCCTTTATGAGTTATAATGTATCCCCCCTCTATCCTTTATGAGTTATAATGTATCCCCCTCTATCCTTTATGAGTTATAATGTATCCCCCCTATCCTTTATGAGTTGTAATGTATCCTTTATGAGTTATAATGTATCCCCCTCTATCCTTTATGAGTTATAATGTATCCTTTATGAGTTATAATGTATCCTTTATGAGTTATAATGTATCCCCCCTCTATCCTTTATGAGTTATAATGTATCCCCCCTATCCTTTATGAGTTGTAATGTATACTTTATGAGTTATAATGTATCCCCCTATCCTTTATGAGTTATAATGTATCCCCCCTCTATCCTTTATGAGTTATAATGTATCCCCCCTCTATCCTTTATGAGTTATAATGTATCCCCCTCTATCCTTTATGAGTTATAATGTATCCCCCTCTATCCTTTATGAGTTATAATGTATCCCCCCTCTATCCTTTATGAGTTATAATGTATCCCCCCTCTATCCTTTATGAGTTATAATGTATCCCCCCCTCTATCCTTTATGAGTTATAATGTATCCCCCTCTATCCTTTATGAGTTATAATGTATCCCCCCTCTATCCTTTGAGTTATAATGTATCCCCCTCTATCCTTTATGAGTTATAATGTATCCCCCCTCTATCCTTTATGAGTTATAATGTATCCCCCTCTATCCTTTATGAGTTATAATGTATCCCCCCTATCCTTTATGAGTTGTAATGTATCCTTTATGAGTTATAATGTATCCCCCTCTATCCTTTATGAGTTATAATGTATCCTTTATGAGTTATAATGTATCCTTTATGAGTTATAATGTATCCCCCCTCTATCCTTTATGAGTTATAATGTATCCCCCCTATCCTTTATGAGTTGTAATGTATACTTTATGAGTTATAATGTATCCCCCTATCCTTTATGAGTTATAATGTATCCCCCCTATCCTTTATGAGTTGTAATGTATCCTTTATGAGTTATAATGTATCCCCCTATCCTTTATGAGTTATAATGTATCCTTTATGAGTTATAATGTATCCCCCCTCTATCCTTTATGAGTTATAATGTATCCCCCCCTCTATCCTTTATGAGTTATAATGTATCCCCCCCTATCCTTTATGAGTTATAATGTATCCTTTATGAGTTATAATGTATCCTTTATGAGTGATAATGTATCCCCCTATCCTTTATGAGTTATGTATCCCCCTATCCTTTATGAGTGATAATGTATCCTTTATGAGTTATAATGTATCCTTTATGAGTTATAATGTATCCCCCCCGATCCTTTATGAGTTATAATGTATCCTTTATGAGTTACAATGTATCCTTTGAGTGATAATATATCCTTTATGAGTTATAATGTATCCTATATGAGTTATAATGTATCCTTTATGAGTTATAATGTATCCCCCCTATCCTTTATGAGTTATAATGTATCCTTTATGAGTTACAATGTATCCTATATGAGTTATAATGTATCCTTTATGAGTTATAATGTATCCTTTATGAGTTATAATGTATCCTTTATGAGTTATAATGTATCCTTTATGAGTTACAATGTATCCTTTATGAGTTACAATGTATCCTATATGAGTTATAATGTATCCTATATGAGTTATAATGTATCCTTTATGAGTTATAATGTATCCTTTATGAGTTATAATGTATCCTTTATGAGTTATAATGTATCCTTTATGAGTTACAATGTATCCTTTATGAGTTACAATGTATCCTATATGAGTTATAATGTATCCTATATGAGTTATAATGTATCCTATATGAGTTATAATGTATCCTTTATGAGTTATAATGTATCCTTTATGAGTTATAATGTATCCTTTATGAGTTATAATGTATCCTTTATGAGTTATAATGTATCCTTTATGAGTTATAATGTATCCTTTATGAGTTATAATGTATCCCCCCTATCCTTTATGAGTTACAATGTATCCTTTATGAGTTATAATATATCCTTTATGAGTTATAATGTATCCTATATGAGTTATAATGTATCCCCCCTATCCTTTATGAGTTACAATGTATCCTTTATGAGTTATAATATATCCTTTATGAGTTATAATGTATCCTTTATGAGTTATAATGTATCCCCCCCTCTATCCTTTATGAGTTATAATGTATCCCCCCCCTCTATCCTTTATGAGTTATAATGTATCCCCCCCTCTATCCTTTATGAGTTATAATGTATCCCCCCCTCTATCCTTTATGAGTTATAATGTATCCCCCTCTATCCTTTATGAGTTATAATGTATCCCCCCTCTATCCTTTATGAGTTATAATGTATCCCCCCCCTCTATCCTTTATGAGTTATAATGTATCCCCCCTCTATCCTTTATGAGTTATAATGTATCCCCCTCTATCCTTTATGAGTTATAATGTATCCCCCCTCTATCCTTTGAGTTATAATGTATCCCCCCTCTATCCTTTATGAGTTATAATGTATCCCCCCTCTATCCTTTATGAGTTATAATGTATCCCCCTCTATCCTTTATGAGTTATAATGTATCCCCCTCTATCCTTTATGAGTTATAATGTATCCCCCCTATCCTTTATGAGTTGTAATGTATCCTTTATGAGTTATAATGTATCCCCCTCTATCCTTTATGAGTTATAATGTATCCTTTATGAGTTATAATGTATCCTTTATGAGTTATAATGTATCCCCCCTCTATCCTTTATGAGTTATAATGTATCCTTTATGAGTTGTAATGTATACTTTATGAGTTATAATGTATCCCCCCTATCCTTTATGAGTTATAATGTATCCCCCCCCTCTATCCTTTATGAGTTATAATGTATCCCCCCTCTATCCTTTATGAGTTATAATGTATCCCCCCCCCCCCTATCCTTTATGAGTTGTAATGTATCCTTTATGAGTTATAATGTATCCCCCCTATCCTTTATGAGTTATAATGTATCCTTTATGAGTTATAATGTATCCCCCTCTATCCTTTATGAGTTATAATGTATCCCCCCTCTATCCTTTATGAGTTATAATGTATCCCCCCCCCTATCCTTTATGAGTTGTAATGTATCCTTTATGAGTTATAATGTATCCCCCCCTCTATCCTTTATGAGTTATAATGTATCCTTTATGAGTTATAATGTATCCCCCTCTATCCTTTATGAGTTATAATGTATCCCCCCTCTATCCTTTATGAGTTATAATGTATCCTTTATGAGTTATAATGTATCCCCCCCCCTATCCTTTATGAGTTGTAATGTATCCTTTATGAGTTATAATGTATCCCCCCTATCCTTTATGAGTTATAATGTATCCCCCCCCTATCCTTTATGAGTTATAATGTATCCTTTATGAGTTATAATGTATCCCCCCTATCCTTTATGAGTTATAATGTATCCTTTATGAGTTATAATGTATCCTTTATGAGTTATAATGTATCCTTTATGAGTTATAATGTATCCTTTATGAGTGATTTTGTATCCTTTATGAGTTATAATGTATCCTTTATGAGTTATAATGTGTCCTTTATGAGTTATAATGTATCCTTTATGAGTTATAATGTATCCTTTGAATTATAATGTATCCTTTGAGTTATAATGTGTCCTTTATGAGTTATAATGTATCCCCCCATCCTTTATGATTAATAATGTATCCTTTGAGTTATAATGTATCCTTTGAGTTATAATGTATCCTTTATGAGTTATAATGTATCCCCCCTATCCTTTATGAGTTATAATGTATCCTTTATGAGTTATGTGTCCCCCTATCCTTTATGAGTTATAATGTATCCTATATGAGTTATAATGTATCCTATATGAGTTATAATGTATCCTTTATGAGTTATAATGTATCCCCCTATCCTTTATGAGTGAAAATGTATCCTTTGAGTGATAATGTATCCTATATGAGTTATAATGTATCCTATATGAGTTATAATGTATCCTTTATGAGTTATAATGTATCCCCCTATCCTTTATGAGTTATAATGTATCCTTTATGAGTTATAATGTATCCTATGAGTTATAGTGTATCCTTTATGAGTGATAATGTATCCTTTATGAGTGATAATGTATCCTTTATGAGTTATAATGTATCCTTTATGAGTGATAATGTATCCCCCCTATCCTTTATGAGTTATAATGTATCCTTTATGAGTGATAATGTATCCCCCCTATCCTTTATGAGTTATAATGTATCCTTTACGAGTTATAATGTATCCCCCCTATCCTTTGAGTTATAATGTGTCCTTTATGAGTTATAATGTATCCTTTATGAGTTATAATGTATCCTTTGAGTTATAATGTATCCTTTGAGTTAGTATGTATCCTTTGAGTTAGTATGTATCCTTTGAGTTATAATGTATCCTTTGAGTTATAATGTATCCTTTATGAGTGATAATGTATCCTTTATGAGTGATAATGTATCCTTTATGAGTTATAATGTGTCCCCCTATCCTTTATGAGTTATAATGTATCCTTTAGGAGTTATAATGTATCCTTTAGGAGTTATAATGTATCCTTTAGGAGTTATAATGTATCCTATATGAGTTATAATGTATCCTATATGAGTTATAATGTATCCTTTATGAGTTATAATGTATCCTATATGAGTTATAATGTATCCTTTATGAGTGATAATGTATCCTTTGAGTTATAATGTATCCTTTATGAGTTATAATGTATCCTTTAGGAGTTATAATGTATCCTTTAGGAGTTATAATGTATCCTTTAGGAGTTATAATGTATCCTATATGAGTTATAATGTATCCTTTATGAGTTATAATGTATCCTTTATGAGTGATAATGTATCCTTTATGAGTTATAATGTATCCTTTATGAGTGATAATGTATCCCCCCTATCCTTTATGAGTTATAATGTATCCTTTACGAGTTATAATGTATCCCCCCTATCCTTTGAGTTATAATGTGTCCTTTATGAGTTATAATGTATCCTTTATGAGTTATAATGTATCCTTTGAGTTATAATGTATCCTTTGAGTTATAATGTATCCTTTGAGTTATAATGTATCCTTTATGAGTGATAATGTATCCTTTATGAGTGATAATGTATCCTTTATGAGTGATAATGTATCCTTTATGAGTGATAATGTATCCTTTATGAGTTATAATGTGTCCCCCTATCCTTTATGAGTTATAATGTATCCTTTAGGAGTTATAATGTATCCTTTAGGAGTTATAATGTATCCTATATGAGTTATAATGTATCCTATATGAGTTATAATGTATCCTTTATGAGTTATAATGTATCCTTTATGAGTTATAATGTATCCTATATGAGTTATAATGTATCCTTTATGAGTGATAATGTATCCTTTATGAGTTATAATGTATCCTTTATGAGTTATAATGTATCCTTTAGGAGTTATAATGTATCCTTTATGAGTTATAATGTATCCTTTAGGAGTTATAATGTATCCTATATGAGTTATAATGTATCCTTTATGAGTTATAATGTATCCCCCCTATCCTTTATGAGTTATAATGTATCCTTTATGAGTGATAATGTATCCTTTATGAGTTATAATGTATCCCCCCTATCCTTTATGAGTTATAATGTATCCTTTATGAGTGATAATGTATCCTTTATGAGTTATAATGTATCCCCCCTATCCTTTATGAGTTATATATCCTTTATGAGTGATAATGTATCCTTTATGAGTTATAATGTATCCTTTATGAGTTATAATGTATCCCCCCTATCCTTTGAGTTATAATGTATCCTTTATTACATTTACATTACATTTAAGTCATTTAGCAGACGCTCTTATCCAGAGCGACTTACAAATTGGTGAATTCACCTTCTGACATCCAGTGGAACAGCCACTTTACAATAGTGCATCTAAATTATTAAGGGGGGGGTGAGAAGGATTACTTATCCTATCCTAGGTATTCCTTGAAGAGGTGGGGTTTCAGGTGTCTCCGGAAGGTGGTGATTGACTCCGCTGTCCTGGCGTCGTGAGGGAGTTTGTTCCACCATTGGGGGCCAGAGCAGCGAACAGTTTTGACTGGGCTGAGCGGGAACTGTACTTCCTCAGTGGTAGGGAGGCGAGCAGGCCAGAGGTGGATGAACGCAGTGCCCTTGCTTGGGTGTAGGGCCTGATCAGAGCCTGGAGGTACTGCGGTGCCGTTCCCCTCACAGCTCCGTAGGCAAGCACCATGGTCTTGTAGCGGATGCGAGCTTCAACTGGAAGCCAGTGGAGAGAGCGGAGGAGCGGGGTGACGTGAGAGAACTTGGGAAGGTTGAACACCAGACGGGCTGCGGCGTTCTGGATGAGTTGTAGGGGTTTAATGGCACAGGCAGGGAGCCCAGCCAACAGCGAGTTGCAGTAATCCAGACGGGAGATGACAAGTGCCTGGATTAGGACCTGCGCCGCTTCCTGTGTGAGGCAGGGTCGTACTCTGCGGATGTTGTAGAGCATGAACCTACAGGAACGGGCCACCGCCATGATGTTGGTTGAGAACGACAGGGTGTTGTCCAGGATCACGCCAAGGTTCTTGGCGCTCTGGGAGGAGGACACAATGGAGTTGTCAACCGTGATGGCGAGATCATGGAACGGGCAGTCCTTCCCCGGGAGGAAGAGCAGCTCCGTCTTGCCGAGGTTCAGCTTGAGGTGGTGATCCGTCATCCACACTGATATGTCTGCCAGACATGCAGAGATGCGATTCGCCACCTGGTCATCAGAAGGGGGAAAGGAGAAGATTAGTTGTGTGTCGTCTGCATAGCAATGATAGGAGAGACCATGTGAGGTTATGACAGAGCCAAGTGACTTGGTGTATAGCGAGAATAGGAGAGGGCCTAGAACAGAGCCCTGGGGGACACCAGTGGTGAGAGCGCGTGGCGAGGAGACAGATTCTCGCCACGCCACCTGGTAGGAGCGACCTGTCAGGTAGGACGCAATCCAAGCGTGGGCCGCGCCGGAGATGCCCAACTCGGAGAGGGTGGAGAGGAGGATCTGATGGTTCACAGTATCGAAGGCAGCCGATAGGTCTAGAAGGATGAGAGCAGAGGAGAGAGAGTTAGCTTTAGCAGTGCGGAGCGCCTCCGTGATACAGAGAAGAGCAGTCTCAGTTGAATGACTAGTCTTGAAACCTGACTGATTTGGATCAAGAAGGTCATTCTGAGAGAGATAGCGGGAGAGCTGGCCAAGGACGGCACGTTCAAGAGTTTTGGAGAGAAAAGAAAGAAGGGATACTGGTCTGTAGTTGTTGACATCGGAGGGATCGAGTGTAGGTTTTTTCAGAAGGGTGCAACTCTCGCTCTCTTGAAGACGGAAGGGACGTAGCCAGCGGTCAGGGATGAGTTGATGAGCGAGGTGAGGTAAGGGAGAAGTCTCCGGAAATGGTCTGGAGAAGAGAGGAGGGGATAGGGTCAAGCGGGCAGGTTGTTGGGCGGCCGGCCGTCACAAGAAGCGAGATTTCATCTGGAGAGAGAGGGGAGAAAGAGGTCAGAGCACAGGGTAGGGCAGTGTGAGCAGAACCAGCGGTGTCGTTTGACTTAGCAAACGAGGATCGGATGTCGTCGACCTTCTTTTCAAAATGGTTGACGAAGTCATCTGCAGAGAGGGAGGAGGGGGGGGAGGATTCAGGAGGGAGGAGAAGGTGGCAAAGAGCTTCCTAGGGTTAGAGGCAGATGCTTGGAATTTAGAGTGGTAGAAAGTGGCTTTAGCAGCAGAGACAGAGGAGGAAAATGTAGAGAGGAGGGAGTGAAAGGATGCCAGGTCCGCAGGGAGGCGAGTTTTCCTCCATTTCCGCTCGGCTGCCTCTTAGCTCTGTTCTGTGAGCTCGCAATGAGTCATCGAGCCACGGAGCGGGAGGGGAGGGCCGAGCCGGCCTGGAGGATAGGGGACATAGAGAGTCAAAGGATGCAGAAAGGGAAGAGAGGAGGGTTGAGGAGGCAGAATCAGGAGATAGGTTGGAGAAGGTATGAGCAGAGGGAAGAGATGATAGGATGGAAGAGGAGAGAGTAGCGGGGGAGAGAGAGCGAAGGTTGGGACGGCGCGATACCATCCGAGTAGGGGCAGTGTGGGAAGTGTTGGATGAGAGCGAGAGGGAAAAGGATACAAGGTAGTGGTCGGAGACTTGGAGGGGAGTTGCAATGAGGTTAGTGGAAGAACAGCATCTAGTAAAGATGAGGTCGAGCGTATTGCCTGCCTTGTGAGTAGGGGGAAGGTGAGAGGGTGAGGTCAAAAGAGGAGAGGAGTGGAAAGAAGGAGGCAGAGAGGAATGAGTCAAAGGTAGACGTGGGGAGGTTAAAGTCGCCCAGGACTGTGAGAGGTGAGCCGTCCTCAGGAAAGGAGCTTATCAAGGCATCAAGCTCATTGATGAACTCTCCGAGGGAACCTGGAGGGCGATAAATGATAAGGATGTTAAGCTTGAAAGGGCTGGTAACTGTGACAGCATGGAATTCAAAGGAGGCGATAGACAGATGGGTAAGGGGAGAGAGAGAGAATGACCACTTGGGAGAGATGAGGATCCCGGTGCCACCACCCCGCTGACCAGAAGCTCTCGGGGTGTGCGAGAACACGTGGGCGGACGAAGAGAGAGCAGTAGGAGTAGCAGTGTTATCTGTGGTGATCCATGTTTCCGTCAGTGCCAAGAAGTCGAGGGACTGGAGGGAGGCATAGGCTGAGATGAACTCTGCCTTGTTGGCCGCAGATCGGCAGTTCCAGAGGCTACCGGAGACCTGGAACTCCACGTGGGTCGTGCGCGCTGGGACCACCAGATTAGGGTGGCCGCGCGGTGTGGAGCGTTTGTATGGTCTGTGCAGAGAGGAGAGAACAGGGATAGATAGACACATAGTTGACAGGCTACAGAAGAGGCTACGCTAATGCAAAGGAGATTGGAATGACAAGTGGACTACTCGTCACGAATGTTCAGAAAGTTAAGCTTACGTAGCAAGAATCTTATTGACTAAAATGATACAGTACTGCTGGAGTAGGCTAGCTGGTAGTGGCTGCGATGTTGACACTACACTAATCAAGTCGTTCCGTCGAGTGTAATAGTTTCTACAGTGCTGCTATTCGGGGCTAGCTGGCTAGCTAGCAGGTTGATTGCGTTACGTTACCTTAAAAGAACGACAATAGCTGGCTAGCTAACCTAGAAAATCGCTCTAGGCTACACAATTGTCTTAGATACAAAGACGGCTATGTAGCTAGCTAGCTACGATCAAACAAATCAAACCGTTGTACTGTAATAGTTTCTACAGTGCTGCTATTCGGGGGCTAGCTGGCTAGCTACGTTAACAGAACGACAATAGCTGGCCAGCTAACCTAGAAAATCGCTCTAGACTACACAATTGTCTTAGATACAAAGACGGCTATGTAGCTGGCTAGCTACGATCAAACAAATCAAACCGTTGTACTGTAATGAAGTGAAATGAAAATGTGATACTACCTGTGGAGCGACGCGGAATGTTGAGTTATAATGTATCCTTTATGAGTTATAATGTATCCTTTATGAGTTATAATGTATCCTTTATGAGTTATAATGTATCCTTTATGAGTTATAATGTATCCCCCCTATCCTTTGAGTTATAATGTATCCTTTATGAGTTATAATGTATCCTTTATGAGTTATAATGTATCCTTTGAGTTATAATGTATCCTTTGAGTTATAATGTATCCTTTGAGTTATAATGTATCCTTTATGAGTTATAATGTATCCTTTATGAGTTATAATGTATCCTTTATGAGTTATAATGTATCCTTTATGAGTTATAATGTATCCCCCCTATCCTTTATGAGTTATAATGTATCCTTTATGAGTTATAATGTATCCTTTATGAGTTATAATGTATCCTTTATGAGTTATAATGTATCCTTTATGAGTTATAATGTATCCTTTATGAGTTATAGTGTATCCTTTATGAGTGATAGTGTATCCTTTATGAGTGATAGTGTATCCTCTATGAGTGATAATGTATCCTTTACGAGTGATAATGTATCCTTTGAGTGATAATGTATCCCCCCTATCCTTTATGAGTTATAATGTATCCTTTATGAGTTCTAATGTATCCTTTATGAGTTCTAATGTATCCTTTATGAGTTATAATGTATCCTTTATGAGTTCTAATGTATCCTTTATGAGTTATAATGTATCCTTTATGAGTGATAATGTATCCCCCCTATCCTTTGAGTTATAATGTATCCTTTATGAGTTATAATGTATCCTTTATGAGTTATAATGTATCCTTTATGAGTGATAATGTATCCCCCCTATCCTTTGAGTAATGTTTTCCCCCTCCCCCCCACTAGGTGGCGTACTCTGCTGTCAGTGGATGACCTGGTGGAGAAGGTGGTGAAGAGGTTAGAGGTCAGAGGGGAACTGGACAACACTTACATCATCTTTACCTCAGACAACGGATACCACACAGGTACACAACACACCTGACACAGGTACACAACACACCTGACACAGGTACACAACACACCTGACACAGGTACACAACACACCTGACACAGGTACACAACACACCTGACACAGGTACACAACACACACATACACTGCCTTCAGAAAAGTAAAGCTCCACCCCTCCTAAGAGGATAGCTACCACTCTGCTGACCCCCCCTCTCTCCTCCTCCCACCCCCAGGTCAGTTCTCTCTCCCCCTGGATACCACTCTGCTGACCCCCCCCTCTCTCCTCCTCCCACCCCCCAGGTCAGTTCTCTCTCCCCCTGGATACCACTCTGCTGACCCCCCCCCCCCTCTCTCCTCCTCCCACCCCCCAGGTCAGTTCTCTCTCCCCCTGGATACCACTCTGCTGACCCCCCCCTCTCCTCCTCCCACCCCCCAGGTCAGTTCTCTCTCCCCCTGGATACCACTCTGCTGACCCCCCCTCTCTCCTCCTCCCACCCCCCAGGTCAGTTCTCTCTCCCCCTGGATACCACTCTGCTGACCCCCCCCCTCTCTCCTCCTCCCACCCCCCAGGTCAGTTCTCTCTCCCCCTGGATACCACTCTGCTGACCCCCCCTCTCTCCTCCTCCCACCCCCCAGGTCAGTTCTCTCTCCCCCTGGATACCACTCTGCTGACCCCCCTCTCTCCTCCTCCCACCCCCAGGTCAGTTCTCTCCCCCTGGATACCACTCTGCTGACCCCCCCCCTCTCTCCTCCTCCCACCCCCCAGGTCAGTTCTCTCTCCCCCTGGATACCACTCTGCTGACCCCCCCCCTCTCTCCTCCTCCCACCCCCAGGTCAGTTCTCTCTCCCCCTGGATACCACTCTGCTGACCCCCCCCCCTCTCTCCTCCTCCCACCCCTCCAGGTCAGTTCTCTCTCCCCCTGGATACCACTCTGCTGACCCCCCCTCTCTCCTCCTCCCACCCCCCAGGTCAGTTCTCTCTCCCCCTGGATACCACTCTGCTGACCCCCCCTCTCTCCTCCTCCCACCCCCAGGTCAGTTCTCTCTCCCCCTGGATACCACTCTGCTGACCCCCCCCTCTCCTCCTCCTCCCACCCCCCAAGTCAGTTCTCTCTCCCCCTGGATACCACTCTGCTGACCCCCCCCCCTCCTCCTCCTCCCACCCCCCAAGTCAGTTCTCTCTCCCCCTGGATACCACTCTGCTGACCCCCCCCCCTCTCCTCCTCCTCCCACCCCCCAAGTCAGTTCTCTCTCCCCCTGGATACCACTCTGCTGACCCCCCTCTCCTCCTCCTCCCACCCCCCAAGTCAGTTCTCTCTCCCCCTGGATACCACTCTGCTGACCCCCCCCCCCCCTCTCCTCCTCCTCCCACCCCCAAGTCAGTTCTCTCCCCCTGGATACCACTCTGCTGACCCCCCCTCTCCTCCTCCCACCCCCCCAGGTCAGTTCTCTCTCCCCCTGGATACCACTCTGCTGACCCCCCCCCTCTCCTCCTCCCACCCCCCAGGTCAGTTCTCTCTCCCCCTGGATACCACTCTGCTGACCCCCCCCTCTCTCCTCCTCCCACCCCCCAGGTCAGTCCTCTCTCCCCCTGGATACCACTCTGCTGACCCCCCCCCTCTCCTCCTCCCACCCCCCAGGTCAGTTCTCTCTCCCCCTGGATACCACTCTGCTGACCCCCCCTCCTCCTCCCCACCCCCCAAGTCAGTTCTCTCTCCCCCTGGATACCACTCTGCTGACCCCCCCTCTCTCCTCCTCCCACCCCCCAGGTCAGTTCTCTCTCCCCCTGGATACCACTCTGCTGACCCCCCCCCCCTCCTCCTCCCACCCCCCAGGTCAGTTCTCTCTCCCCCTGGATACCACTCTGCTGACCCCCCCCTCTCCTCCTCCCACCCCCAGGTCAGTTCTCTCTCCCCCTGGATACCACTCTGCTGACCCCCCCTCTCTCCTCCTCCCACCCCCCAGGTCAGTTCTCTCTCCCCCTGGATACCACTCTGCTGACCCCCCCTCTCTCCTCCTCCCACCCCCCAGGTCAGTCCTCTCTCCCCCTGGATACCACTCTGCTGACCCCCCCCTCTCCTCCTCCCACCCCCCAGGTCAGTTCTCTCTCCCCCTGGATACCACTCTGCTGACCCCCCCCCCTCTCTCCTCCTTCCACCCCCCAGGTCAGTTCTCTCTCCCCCTGGATACCACTCTGCTGACCCCCCCCCCTCTCTCCTCCTCCCACCCCCCAGGTCAGTTCTCTCTCCCCCTGGATACCACTCTGCTGACCCCCCCCCTCTCTCCTCCTCCCACCCCCCAGGTCAGTTCTCTCTCCCCCTGGATACCACTCTGCTGACCCCCCCTCTCTCCTCCTCCCACCCCCCCAGGTCAGTCCTCTCTCCCCCTGGATACCACTCTGCTGACCCCCCCCCCCCTCTCCTCCTCCCACCCCCCCAGGTCAGTCCTCTCTCCCCCTGGATACCACTCTGCTGACCCCCCCTCTCTCCTCCTCCCACCCCCCAGGTCAGTTCTCTCTCCCCCTGGATACCACTCTGCTGACCCCCCCCCCTCTCTCCTCCTCCCACCCCCAGGTCAGTTCTCTCTCCCCCTGGATACCACTCTGCTGACCCCCCTCTCTCCTCCTCCCACCCCCAGGTCAGTTCTCTCTCCCCCTGGATACCACTCTGCTGACCCCCCTCTCCTCCTCCCACCCCCAGGTCAGTTCTCTCTCCCCCTGGATACCACTCTGCTGACCCCCCCCTCTCCTCCTCCCACCCCCCAGGTCAGTTCTCTCTCCCCCTGGATACCACTCTGCTGACCCCCCCTCTCCTCCTCCCACCCCCCAGGTCAGTTCTCTCTCCCCCTGGATACCACTCTGCTGACCCCCCCCTCTCCTCCTCCCACCCCCAGGTCAGTTCTCTCTCCCCCTGGATACCACTCTGCTGACCCCCCCCCTCTCTCCTCCTCCCACCCCCAGGTCAGTTCTCTCTCCCCCTGGATACCACTCTGCTGACCCCCCTCTCTCCTCCTCCCACCCCTCCAGGTCAGTTCTCTCTCCCCCTGGATACCACTCTGCTGACCCCCTCTCCTCCTCCCACCCCCCAGGTCAGTTCTCTCTCCCCCTGGATACCACTCTGCTGACCCCCCCCCTCTCTCCTCCTCCCACCCCCCAGGTCAGTTCTCTCTCCCCCTGGATACCACTCTGCTGACCCCCCTCTCCTCCTCCCACCCCCCAAGTCAGTTCTCTCTCCCCCTGGATACCACTCTGCTGACCCCCCCCCCCCCCCCTCTCTCCTCCTCCCACCCCTCCAGGTCAGTTCTCTCTCCCCCTGGATACCACTCTGCTGACCCCCCTCTCCTCCTCCCACCCCCCAGGTCAGTTCTCTCTCCCCCTGGATACCACTCTGCTGACCCCCCCCTCCTCCTCCCACCCCCAGGTCAGTTCTCTCTCCCCCTGGATACCACTCTGCTGACCCCCCCCCTCTCTCCTCCTCCCACCCCCCCAGGTCAGTTCTCTCTCCCCCTGGATACCACTCTGCTGACCCCCCCCCCCCTCTCCTCCTCCCACCCCCCAGGTCAGTTCTCTCTCCCCCTGGATACCACTCTGCTGACCCCCCCCCCCTCTCTCCTCCTCCCACCCCCCAGGTCAGTTCTCTCTCCCCCTGGATACCACTCTGCTGACCCCCCCCCCCCTCTCCTCCTCCCACCCCCCCAGGTCAGTTCTCTCTCCCCCTGGATACCACTCTGCTGACCCCCCCCTCTCCTCCTCCCACCCCTCCAGGTCAGTTCTCTCTCCCCCTGGATACCACTCTGCTGACCCCCCCCCCCTCTCCTCCTCCCACCCCCCAGGTCAGTTCTCTCTCCCCCTGGATACCACTCTGCTGACCCCCCCCCCTCTCTCCTCCTCCCACCCCCAGGTCAGTTCTCTCTCCCCCTGGATACCACTCTGCTGACCCCCCCCTCTCCTCCTCCCACCCCCCAGGTCAGTTCTCTCTCCCCCTGGATACCACTCTGCTGACCCCCCCTCCCCTCTCCTCCTCCTCCCACCCCCCAGGTCAGTTCTCTCTCCCCCTGGATACCACTCTGCTGACCCCCCTCTCCTCCTCCCACCCCTCCAGGTCAGTTCTCTCTCCCCCTGGATACCACTCTGCTGACCCCCCCTCTCTCCTCCTCCCACCCCTCCAGGTCAGTTCTCTCTCCCCCTGGATACCACTCTGCTGACCCCCCCCTCTCCTCCTCCCACCCCCAAGTCAGTTCTCTCTCCCCCTGGATACCACTCTGCTGACCCCCCCCTCTCTCCTCCTCCCACCCCTCCAGGTCAGTTCTCTCTCCCCCTGGATACCACTCTGCTGACCCCCCCCTCTCCTCCTCCCACCCCCCAGGTCAGTTCTCTCTCCCCCTGGATACCACTCTGCTGACCCCCCCCCTCTCCTCCTCCCACCCCCCAGGTCAGTTCTCTCTCCCCCTGGATACCACTCTGCTGACCCCCCCCCCCCTCTCTCCTCCTCCCACCCCCCAGGTCAGTTCTCTCTCCCCCTGGATACCACTCTGCTGACCCCCCCCCTCTCCTCCTCCCACCCCTCCAGGTCAGTCCTCTCTCCCCCTGGATACCACTCTGCTGACCCCCCTCTCCTCCTCCCACCCCTCCAGGTCAGTTCTCTCTCCCCCTGGATACCACTCTGCTGACCCCCCCTCTCTCCTCCTCCCCCCCAGGTCAGTTCTCTCTCCCCCTGGATACCACTCTGCTGACCCCCCCCCCCTCTCCTCCTCCCACCCCCCAGGTCAGTTCTCTCTCCCCCTGGATACCACTCTGCTGACCCCCCCTCTCCTCCTCCCACCCCCCAGGTCAGTTCTCTCTCCCCCTGGATACCACTCTGCTGACCCCCCTCTCCTCCTCCCACCCCCCAAGTCAGTTCTCTCTCCCCCTGGATACCACTCTGCTGACCCCCCCTCTCTCCTCCTCCCACCCCCAGGTCAGTTCTCTCTCTCCCCCTGGATACCACTCTGCTGACCCCCCCTCTCCTCCTCCCACCCCTCCAGGTCAGTTCTCTCTCCCCCTGGATACCACTCTGCTGACCCCCCCTCTCTCCTCCTCCCACCCCCCAGGTCAGTTCTCTCTCCCCCTGGATACCACTCTGCTGACCCCCCCTCTCCTCCTCCCACCCCTCCAGGTCAGTTCTCTCTCCCCCTGGATACCACTCTGCTGACCCCCCCCCCCCCTCTCTCCTCCTCCCACCCCTCCAGGTCAGTTCTCTCTCCCCCTGGATAAGAGGCAGCTGTATGAGTCTGATATAAGAGTTCCTCTGCTGATCCGAGGGCCCAACATCAAGCCTAACCAGACCACCGGGCTGGCGGTCCAGAACGTTGACCTGGGTCCTACCATCCTGGACATGGCCGGTTACAACATCAGCAAGACTGCCATGGATGGCATGTCCTTCCTGTCTGTACTGGTGAGAACCCACAATACTATATATAACACCTAGTACAACGTCATGTCCTTCCTGTCTGTACTGGTGAGAACCCACTATACTATATATAACACCTAGTACAACGTCATGTCCTTCCTGTCTGTACTGGTGAGAACCCACTATGCTATATATAACACCTAGTACAACGTCATGTCCTTCCTGTCTGTACTGGTGAGAACCCACTATACTATATATAACACCTAGTACAACGTCATGTCCTTCCTGTCTGTACTGGTGAGAACCCACTATACAATATATAACACCTAGTACAACGTCATGTCCTTCCTGTCTGTACTGGTGAGAACCCATACAGAACCCACTATACTATATATCACACCAAGTACAACGTCATGTCCTTCCTGTCTGTACTGGTGAGAACCCACTATACTATATATAACACCTAGTACAACGTCATGTCCTTC
The DNA here is from genome assembly GCF_036934945.1 of Oncorhynchus masou masou. Classification (NCBI taxonomy): domain Eukaryota; kingdom Metazoa; phylum Chordata; class Actinopteri; order Salmoniformes; family Salmonidae; genus Oncorhynchus; species Oncorhynchus masou. The sequence continues at coordinate 280,969 of NW_027012384.1, forward strand.
CTGTCTGTACTGGTGAGAACCCACTATACTATATATAACACCTAGTACAACGTCATGTCCTTCCTGTCTGTACTGGTGAGAACCCACTATACTATATATAACACCTAGTACAACGTCATGTCCTTCCTGTCTGTACTGGTGAGAACCCACTATACTATATATCACACCAAGTACAACGTCAACGCAGCCTAGTAGCCTAGCACAACGTAGCCTAGCACAACGCAGCCTTGTAGCCTAGCACAACACAGCCTAGTAGCCTAGCGCAACGTAGCCTAGCGCAACGTAGCCTAGCGAAACGTAGCCTAGCGCAACGTAGCCTAGCGCAACGCAGCCTAGTAGCCTAGCGCAACGCAGCCTAGACCTGGTGGCAGTTGTGTGTATTCTCTGTGACAGGAGGGATCAGTGTTTAACTGGTGTGTGTATTCTCTGTGTCAGGAGGGATCTGTGAACAGCACTACGTGGAGAACAGACTTCCTGGTGGAGTATGAAGGGGAGGGGTCTAATGTGTCTGATCCCGCCTGCCCCCTGCTGGGTCCTGGGGTCTCCGTGTGTTTCCCTGACTGTGTGTGTGAGGACTCCTTCAACAACACGTACGCCTGCGTTCGTACCGTCGCCCCCTCTGCCAACCTCCAGTACTGCGAGTTTGATGACAACGAGGTGAAAGGGAGAGAACTGTTTAGTCGCCACGTGTCTGTGGGGATGTGTAGACATGTCTCACCCATAGAAATTCAATGAAGTTCCTGCTTTACTGCTATGGGGACATTCAACATGGCCGCCAGTCCACCTATTATGGCATTGAACTGAATGGGGAACACCAGCTAACACCAGCTAATAACTAACGCTTTCTCTGTGTTCCCCAGGTGTTTAACATTACAGTAGACCCCTACCAGCTAACACCAGCTAATAACTAACGCTCTCTCTGTGTTCCCCAGGTGTTTAACATTACAGTAGACCCCTACCAGGTCATTAGTAATAACTAACTCTCTCTCTGTGTTCCCCAGGTGTTTGTAGAGGTGTATAACATAACAGTAGACCCCTACCAGGTCATTAGTAATAACTAACTCTCTCTCTGTGTCCCCAGGTGTTTGTAGAGGTGTATAACATAACAGTAGACCCCTACCAGGTCATTAGTAATAACTAACTCTCTCTCTGTGTTCCCCAGGTGTTTGTAGAGGTGTATAACATAACAGTAGACCCCTACCAGGTCATTAGTAATAACTAACTCTCTCTCTGTGTCCCCAGGTGTTTGTAGAGGTGTATAACATAACAGTTGACCCCTACCAGGTCATTAGTAATAACTAACTCTCTCTCTGTGTCCCCAGGTGTTTGTAGAGGTGTATAACATAACAGTTGACCCCTACCAGCTCATTAGTAATGACTAACTCTCTCTCTGTGTTCCCCAGGTGTTTGTAGAGGTGTATAACATAACAGTTGACCCCTACCAGGTCATTAGTAATGACTAACTCTCTCTGTGTCCCCAGGTGTTTGTAGAGGTGTATAACATTACAGTAGACCCCTACCAGGTCATTAGTAATGACTAACTCTCTCTCTGTGTCCCCAGGTGTTTGTAGAGGTGTATAACATAACAGTAGACCCCTACCAGGTCATTAGTAATGACTAACTCTCTCTGTGTTCCCCAGGTGTTTAACATTACAGTAGACCCCTACCAGGTCATTAGTAATGACTAACTCTCTCTGTGTCCCCAGGTGTTTGTAGAGGTGTATAACATAACAGTAGACCCCTACCAGGTCATTAGTAATGACTAACTCTCTCTCTGTGTCCCCAGGTGTTTGTAGAGGTGTATAACATAACAGTAGACCCCTACCAGGTCATTAGTAATGACTAACTCTCTCTCTGTGTTCCCCAGGTGTTTGTAGAGGTGTATAACATAACAGTAGACCCCTACCAGGTCATTAGTAATGACTAACTCTCTCTCTGTGTTCCCCAGGTGTTTGTAGAGGTGTATAACATAACAGTAGACCCCTACCAGGTCATTAGTAATGACTAACTCTCTCTCTGTGTCCCCAGGTGTTTGTAGAGGTGTATAACATTACAGTTGACCCCTACCAGGTCATTAGTAATGACTAACTCTCTCTCTGTGTCCCCAGGTGTTTGTAGAGGTGTATAACATAACAGTAGACCCCTACCAGGTCATTAGTAATGACTAACTCTCTCTCTGTGTTCCCCAGGTGTTTGTAGAGGTGTATAACATAACAGTAGACCCCTACCAGGTCATTAGTAATGACTAACTCTCTCTCTGTGTTCCCCAGGTGTTTGTAGAGGTGTATAACATAACAGTAGACCCCTACCAGGTCATTAGTAATGACTAACTCTCTCTGTGTTCCCCAGGTGTTTGTAGAGGTGTATAACATAACAGTTGACCCCTACCAGGTCATTAGTAATAACTAACGCTCTCTCTGTGTCCCCAGGTGTTTGTAGAGGTGTATAACATAACAGTTGACCCCTACCAGGTCATTAGTAATGACTAACTCTCTCTCTGTGTCCCCAGGTGTTTGTAGAGGTGTATAACATTACAGTTGACCCCTACCAGGTCATTAGTAATGACTAACTCTCTCTGTGTCCCCAGGTGTTTGTAGAGGTGTATAACATTACAGTTGACCCCTACCAGGTCATTAGTAATGACTAACTCTCTCTCTGTGTTCCCCAGGTGTTTGTAGAGGTGTTTAACATAACAGTAGACCCCTACCAGGTCATTAGTAATGACTAACTCTCTCTCTGTGTCCCCAGGTGTTTGTAGAGGTGTATAACATAACAGTTGACCCCTACCAGGTCATTAGTAATAACTCTCTCTCTGTGTCCCCAGGTGTTTGTAGAGGTGTATAACATTACAGTTGACCCCTACCAGGTTATTAGTAATAACTAACTCTCTCTCTGTGTTCCCCAGGTGTTTGTAGAGGTGTATAACATAACAGTTGACCCCTACCAGGTCATTAGTAATAACTAACTCTCTCTCTGTGTTCCCCAGGTGTTTGTAGAGGTGTATAACATTACAGTTGACCCCTACCAGGTCATTAGTAATGACTAACTCTCTCTCTGTGTCCCCAGGTGTTTGTAGAGGTGTATAACATTACAGTAGACCCCTACCAGGTCATTAGTAATGACTAACTCTCTCTCTGTGTTCCCCAGGTGTTTGTAGAGGTGTATAACATAACAGTAGACCCCTACCAGGTCATTAGTAATGACTAACTCTCTCTCTGTGTCCCCAGGTGTTTGTAGAGGTGTATAACATAACAGTAGACCCCTACCAGGTCATTAGTAATAACTAACTCTCTCTCTGTGTCCCCAGGTGTTTGTAGAGGTGTATAACATAACAGTAGACCCCTACCAGGTCATTAGTAATAACTAACTCTCTCTCTGTGTCCCCAGGTGTTTGTAGAGGTGTATAACATTACAGTTGACCCCTACCAGGTCATTAGTAATAACTAACTCTCTCTCTGTGTTCCCCAGGTGTTTGTAGAGGTGTATAACATTACAGTTGACCCCTACCAGGTCATTAGTAATAACTAACTCTCTCTCTGTGTTCCCCAGGTGTTTGTAGAGGTGTATAACATAACAGTTGACCCCTACCAGGTCATTAGTAATAACTAACTCTCTCTCTGTGTTCCCCAGGTGTTTGTAGAGGTGTATAACATAACAGTAGACCCCTACCAGGTCATTAGTAATAACTAACTCTCTCTCTGTGTCCCCAGGTGTTTGTAGAGGTGTATAACATTACAGTTGACCCCTACCAGGTCATTAGTAATAACTAACTCTCTCTGTGTTCCCCAGGTGTTTGTAGAGGTGTATAACATAACAGTTGACCCCTACCAGGTCATTAGTAATAACTAACTCTCTCTCTGTGTTCCCCAGGTGTTTGTAGAGGTGTATAACATAACAGTTGACCCCTACCAGGTCATTAGTAATGACTAACTCTCTCTCTGTGTCCCCAGGTGTTTGTAGAGGTGTATAACATTACAGTAGACCCCTACCAGGTCATTAGTAATGACTAACTCTCTCTCTGTGTCCCCAGGTGTTTGTAGAGGTGTATAACATAACAGTAGACCCCTACCAGGTCATTAGTAATGACTAACTCTCTCTCTGTGTTCCCCAGGTGTTTAACATTACAGTAGACCCCTACCAGGTCATTAGTAATGACTAACTCTCTCTCTGTGTCCCCAGGTGTTTGTAGAGGTGTATAACATAACAGTAGACCCCTACCAGGTCATTAGTAATGACTAACTCTCTCTCTGTGTCCCCAGGTGTTTGTAGAGGTGTATAACATAACAGTAGACCCCTACCAGGTCATTAGTAATGACTAACTCTCTCTCTGTGTTCCCCAGGTGTTTGTAGAGGTGTATAACATAACAGTAGACCCCTACCAGGTCATTAGTAATGACTAACTCTCTCTCTGTGTTCCCCAGGTGTTTGTAGAGGTGTATAACATAACAGTAGACCCCTACCAGGTCATTAGTAATGACTAACTCTCTCTCTGTGTCCCCAGGTGTTTGTAGAGGTGTATAACATTACAGTTGACCCCTACCAGGTCATTAGTAATGACTAACTCTCTCTCTGTGTCCCCAGGTGTTTGTAGAGGTGTATAACATAACAGTAGACCCCTACCAGGTCATTAGTAATGACTAACTCTCTCTCTGTGTTCCCCAGGTGTTTGTAGAGGTGTATAACATAACAGTAGACCCCTACCAGGTCATTAGTAATGACTAACTCTCTCTCTGTGTTCCCCAGGTGTTTGTAGAGGTGTATAACATAACAGTAGACCCCTACCAGGTCATTAGTAATGACTAACTCTCTCTCTGTGTTCCCCAGGTGTTTGTAGAGGTGTATAACATAACAGTTGACCCCTACCAGGTCATTAGTAATAACTAACGCTCTCTCTCTGTGTCCCCAGGTGTTTGTAGAGGTGTATAACATAACAGTTGACCCCTACCAGGTCATTAGTAATGACTAACTCTCTCTCTGTGTCCCCAGGTGTTTGTAGAGGTGTATAACATTACAGTTGACCCCTACCAGGTCATTAGTAATGACTAACTCTCTCTCTGTGTCCCCAGGTGTTTGTAGAGGTGTATAACATTACAGTTGACCCCTACCAGGTCATTAGTAATGACTAACTCTCTCTCTGTGTTCCCCAGGTGTTTGTAGAGGTGTTTAACATAACAGTAGACCCCTACCAGGTCATTAGTAATGACTAACTCTCTCTCTGTGTCCCCAGGTGTTTGTAGAGGTGTATAACATAACAGTTGACCCCTACCAGGTCATTAGTAATAACTCTCTCTCTGTGTCCCCAGGTGTTTGTAGAGGTGTATAACATTACAGTTGACCCCTACCAGGTTATTAGTAATAACTAACTCTCTCTCTGTGTTCCCCAGGTGTTTGTAGAGGTGTATAACATAACAGTTGACCCCTACCAGGTCATTAGTAATAACTAACTCTCTCTCTGTGTTCCCCAGGTGTTTGTAGAGGTGTATAACATTACAGTTGACCCCTACCAGGTCATTAGTAATGACTAACTCTCTCTCTGTGTCCCCAGGTGTTTGTAGAGGTGTATAACATTACAGTAGACCCCTACCAGGTCATTAGTAATGACTAACTCTCTCTCTGTGTTCCCCAGGTGTTTGTAGAGGTGTATAACATAACAGTAGACCCCTACCAGGTCATTAGTAATGACTAACTCTCTCTCTGTGTCCCCAGGTGTTTGTAGAGGTGTATAACATAACAGTAGACCCCTACCAGGTCATTAGTAATAACTAACTCTCTCTCTGTGTCCCCAGGTGTTTGTAGAGGTGTATAACATAACAGTAGACCCCTACCAGGTCATTAGTAATAACTAACTCTCTCTCTGTGTCCCCAGGTGTTTGTAGAGGTGTATAACATTACAGTTGACCCCTACCAGGTCATTAGTAATAACTAACTCTCTCTGTGTTCCCCAGGTGTTTGTAGAGGTGTATAACATTACAGTTGACCCCTACCAGGTCATTAGTAATAACTAACTCTCTCTCTGTGTTCCCCAGGTGTTTGTAGAGGTGTATAACATAACAGTTGACCCCTACCAGGTCATTAGTAATAACTAACTCTCTCTCTGTGTTCCCCAGGTGTTTGTAGAGGTGTATAACATAACAGTAGACCCCTACCAGGTCATTAGTAATAACTAACTCTCTCTCTGTGTCCCCAGGTGTTTGTAGAGGTGTATAACATTACAGTTGACCCCTACCAGGTCATTAGTAATAACTAACTCTCTCTCTGTGTTCCCCAGGTGTTTGTAGAGGTGTATAACATAACAGTTGACCCCTACCAGGTCATTAGTAATAACTAACTCTCTCTCTGTGTTCCCCAGGTGTTTGTAGAGGTGTATAACATAACAGTTGACCCCTACCAGGTCATTAGTAATAACTAACTCTCTCTCTGTGTTCCCCAGGTGTTTGTAGAGGTGTATAACATTACAGTTGACCCCTACCAGGTCATTAGTAATGACTAACTCTCTCTCTGTGTCCCCAGGTGTTTGTAGAGGTGTATAACATTACAGTTGACCCCTACCAGGTCATTAGTAATGACTAACTCTCTCTCTCTGTGTTCCCCAGGTGTTTGTAGAGGTGTATAACATAACAGTTGACCCCTACCAGCTCATTAACCTGGCTAAGACCATCGACCAGGAAGTCCTGGAGAAGATGAACCACAGACTGATGATGCTCCAGTCCTGTTCTGGACAGTCCTGTAGGACCCCTGGGGTCTACGATACACGGTATGCACGGTACACTGACCATCCACCCAGCTCTACCCCCCCCTCCTCTCTACAGACCACCCAGCTCGACCCCCCTCTCCTCTCTACAGACCACCCAGCTCTACCCCCCTCTCCTCTCTACAGACCACCCAGCTCTACCCCCCTCTCCTCTCTACAGCCCACCCAGCTCGACCCCCCCCCCTCTCCTCTCTACAGACCACCCAGCTCTACCCCCCTCTCCTCTCCCCAGACCACCCAGCTCTACCCCCCTCTCCTCTCTACAGACCACCCAGCTCTACCCCCCTCTCCTCTCCCCAGACCACCCAGCTCTACCCCCCTCTCCTCTCTACAGACCACCCAGCTCTACCCCCCTCTCCTCTCTACAGACCACCCAGCTCTAACCCCCCCCTCTCTACAGACCACCCAGCTCTACCCCCCTCTCCTCTCTACAGACCACCCAGCTCTACCCCCTCTCCTCTCTACAGACCACCCAGCTCTAACCCCCTCCTCTCTACAGACCACCCAGCTCTACCCCCCCTCTCCTCTCTACAGACCACCCAGCTCTACCCCCCTCTCCTCTCTACAGACCACCCAGCTCTACCCCCCTCTCCTCTCTACAGACCACCCAGCTCTACCCCCTCTCCTCTCTACAGACCACCCAGCTCTACCCCCTCTCCTCTCTACAGACCACCCAGAACTAACCACCCCTCTGTTCTTCTCTCTGCAGACCACCCAGCTCTACCCCCCCCCCCCCTCTGTTCTCCTCTCTGCAGACCACCCAGCTCTACCCCCCTCTCCTCTCTACAGACCACCCAGAACTAACCACCCCTCTGTTCTCCTCTCTGCAGACCACCCAGCTCTACTCCCCCCTCTGTTCTTCTCTCTGCAGATATACGTTTGCCCCTGAGCTGATGTTCAGTAACAGGAGCCCCCGGAGCACCAGGCTGAGACGGGCCTGAAATGAGAGGAGGAGAGGAGGCTGTCTGAGCCTGTGCTGCTGTTCCCTAGTGTCTGAGACCTCAGCCCTGTAGGGGTCAGGGTTGGAGGGGGACCTCTGTAAACTCCACACTACAGCACTTTTAACAGTCTGTACACGACACCCCCCCGTCTACCCTGTGTTTGGACACAGTATCACCCATTGATTGGTTATTTTAAGACATTGTTTGACTGATTTTAATTTTACATGTTTGTTAATTACGTGAGGAAAATCAATTACCTCAAATCAGCTGTTTTTCAAATAATTAACAAGTCTTGACCTGCTACAGTAGGACTAGAAACCATTCCTCTTTCTCTCAGTATAGGACTAGAAACCATTCCTCTTTCTCCCTGTAGGACTAGAAACCATACCTGTTGTTCCTCTTTCTCCCAGTAGGACTAGAAACCATTCCTGTTGTTCCTCTTTCTCCCAGTAGGACTAGAAACCATTCCTCTTTCTCTCAGTATAGGACTAGAAACCATTCCTCTTTCTCCCTGTAGGACTAGAAACCATACCTGTTGTTCCTCTTTCTTCCAGTAGGACTAGAAACCATTCCTGTTGTTCCTCTTTCTCCCAGTAGGACTAGAAACCATACCTGTTGTTCCTCTTTCTCCCTGTAGGACTAGAAACCATACCTGTTGTTCCTCTTTCTCCCAGTAGGACTAAAAACCATTCCTCTTTCTCCCAGTAGGACTAGAAACCATACCTGTTGTTCCTCTTTCTTCCAGTAGGACTAGAAACCATTCCTGTTGTTCCTCTTTCTCCCTGTAGGACTAGAAACCATTCCTGTTGTTCCTCTTTCTCCCAGTAGGACTAGAAACCATACCTGTTGTTCCTCTTTCTCCCTGTAGGACTAGAAACCATTCCTGTTGTTCCTCTTTCTCCCAGTAGGACTAGAAACCATTCCTGTTGTTCCTCTTTCTCCCAGTAGGACTAGAAACCATTCCTGTTGTTCCTCTTTCTCCCAGTAGGACTAGAAACCATACCTGTTGTTCCTCTTTCTCCCAGTAGGACTAGAAACCATTCCTCTTTCTCTCAGTATAGGACTAGAAACCATTCCTCTTTCTCCCAGTAGGACTAGAAACCATTCCTGTTGTTCCTCTTTCTCCCAGTAGGACTAGAAACCATTCCTGTTGTTCCTCTTTCTCCCAGTAGGACTAGAAACCATACCTGTTGTTCCTCTTTCTCCCAGTAGGACTAGAAACCATTCCGCTTTCTCTCAGTATAGGACTAGAAACCATTCCTCTTTCTCCCAGTAGGACTAGAAACCATTCCTGTTGTTCCTCTTTCTCCCAGTAGGACTAGAAACCATTCCTATTGTTCCTATTTCTCCCTGTAGGACTAGAAACCATTCCTCTTTCTCCCAGTAGGACTAGAAACCATTCCTGTTGTTCCTCTTTCTCCCAGTAGGACTAGAAACCATACCTGTTGTTCCTCTTTCTCCCAGTAGGACTAGAAACCATTCCTATTGTTCCTCTTTCTCCCAGTAGGACTAGAAACCATTCCTGTTGTTCCTCTTTCTCCCAGTAGGACTAGAAACCATTCCTGTTGTTCCTCTTTCTCCCTGTAGGACTAAAAACCACACCTGTTGTTCCTCTTTCTCTCAGTAGGACTAGAAACCGTTCCTCTTTCTCCCAGTAGGACTAGAAACCATTCCTGTTGTTCCTCTTTCTCCCAGTAGGACTAAAAACCACACCTGTTGTTCCTCTTTCTCTCAGTAGGACTAGAAACCATTCCTCTTTCTCTCAGTATAGGACTAGAAACCATTCCTCTTTCTCCCTGTAGGACTAGAAACCATACCTCTTTCTCCCTGTAGGACTAGAAACCATTCCTGTTGTTCCTCTTTCTCCCAGTAGGACTAGAAACCATTCCTATTGTTCCTCTTTCTCCCTGTAGGACTAGAAACCATTCCTCTTTCTCCCAGTAGGACTAGAAACCATTCCTGTTGTTCCTCTTTCTCCCAGTAGGACTAGAAACTATTCCTGTTGTTCCTCTTTCTCCCAGTAGGACTAAAAACCATACCTGTTGTTCCTCTTTCTCTCAGTAGGACTAGAAACCATTCCTCTTTCTCCCAGTAGGACTAGAAACCATTCCTGTTGTTCCTCTTTCTCCCAGTAGGACTAAAAACCATACCTGTTGTTCCTCTTTCTCTCAGTAGGACTAGAAACCATTCCTCTTTCTCCCAGTAGGACTAGAAACCATTCCTGTTGTTCCTCTTTCTCCCAGTAGGACTAGAAACCATTCCGGTTGTTCCTCTTCCTCCCTGTAGGACTAGAAACCATTCCTGTTGTTCCTCTTTCTCCCAGTAGGACTAGAAACCATTCCTGTTGTTCCTCTTCCTCTCAGTATAGGACTAGAAACCATTCCTCTTCCTCCCAGTAGGACTAGAAACCATTCCTGTTGTTCCTCTTCCTCCCTGTAGGACTAGAAACCATTCCTGTTGTTCCTCTTCCTCCCTGTAGGACTAGAAACCATTCCTGTTGTTCCTCTTTCTCCCTGTAGGACTAGAAACCATTCCTCTTTCTCCCAGTAGGACTAGAAACCATTCCTCTTTCTCCCAGTAGGACTAGAAACAGGTCATTTTGGAGTCACTTTTATTGTAAATAAGAATAGAATATGTTTCTGAACGCTTCTACATGAATGTGGATGCTACCATGGTTACGGATAATCCTGAATTAATCCACTTTTAATGTAGAAGTGTTCAGAAACATGTTCTATTCTTAATTAAAAAGGTAAAAGTGACTCCAAATGACCACTTTACCGTTCATTTCTATTGGGCACAAAATGATGTGATCTACAACCAAAACAAACAGCCAATGCGTCCACGTTTATAGAGTCACACGCTGGACGTCGTCATTGTGTTCTAAGAATATGGGATGTCGTCATTGTGTTCTAAGAATATGGGATGTCGTCATTGTGTTCTAAGAATATGGGATGTCGTCATTGTGTTCTAAGAATATGGGATGTCGTCATTGTGTTCTAAGAATATGGGACAATGTGTTTTACTACTTGAATATACACAAGTGAATTTGTCCCAAAACTTTTGGTCCCTTAAAATAGGAGGACTATGTACAAAAAGTGGTGTAATTTCTAAACGGTTCACCCAATATGGATGAAAATACCCTCAAATTCATCTGACAGTCTGCACTTTAACCTCAGTCACTGTATCATTTCAAATCCAAAGTTCTGGAGTACAGAGCCAAACCAACCAACATGGATCCCTGTCTCAATACTGTTGGAGATCACTGTATTTCCTCTAGATGAGTGCGTGACAGTACTGTTGGAGATCACTGTATGTACGGTTGTGGCATCATTTGAACATATTTACAGACCTTAAAGTTCTGAGAAATATATCTAACCAGTGGAGGGGGAGTCTAGTGGTACGGACAGAGACAGTGGAGGGGAGTCTAGTGGTACGGACAGTGGAGGGGAGTCTAGTGGTACGGACAGTGGAGGGGGAGTCTAGTGGTACGGACAGTGGAGGGGGAGTCTAGTGGTACGGACAGTGGAGGGGGAGTCTAGTTGTACGGACAGTGGAGGGGGAGTCTAGTTGTACGGACAGTGGAGGGGGAGTCTAGTGGTACGGACAGAGACAGTGGAGGGGGAGTCTAGTGGTACGGACAGTGGAGGGGGAGTCTAGTTGTACGGACAGTGGAGGGGGAGTCTAGTGGTACGGACAGAGACGGTGGAGGGGGAGTCTAGTGGTACGGACAGAGACGGTGGAGGGGGAGTCTAGTGGTACGGACAGAGACAGTGGAGGGGAGTCTAGTGGTACGGACAGAGACAGTGGAGGGAGTCTAGTGGTACGGACAGAGACAGTGGAGGGGGAGTCTAGTGGTACGGACAGAGACAGTGGAGGGGAGTCTAGTGGTACGGACAGAGACAGTGGAGGGGAGTCTAGTGGTACGGACAGAGACGGTGGAGGGGGAGTCTAGTGGTACGGACAGAGACAGTGGAGGGGAGTCTAGTGGTACGGACAGAGACGGTGGAGGGGGAGTCTAGTGGTACGGACAGAGACAGTGGAGGGGGAGTCTAGTGGTACGGACAGAGACAGTGGAGGGGAGTCTAGTGGTACTGGCAGAGACAGTGGAGGTGGAGTCTAGTGGTACGGAGAGAGACAGTGGAGGGGAGTCTAGTGGTACGGACAGAGACAGTGGAGGGGGAGTCTAGTGGTACGGACAGAGACAGTGGAGGGGAGTCTAGTGGTACGGACAGAGACAGTGGAGGGGAGTCTAGTGGTACGGACAGAGACAGTGGAGGGGGAGTCTAGTGGTACGGACAGAGACAGTGGAGGGGAGTCTAGTGGTACGGACAGAAACGGTGGAGGGGAGTCTAGTGGTACGGACAGAGACAGTGGAGGGGAGTCTAGTGGTACGGACAGAGACAGTGGAGGGGGAGTCTAGTGGTACGGACAGAGACAGTGGAGGGGGAGTCTAGTGGTACGGACAGAGACAGTGGAGGGGGAGTCTAGTGGTACGGACAGAGACGGTGGAGGGGGAGTCTAGTGGTACGGACAGAGACGGTGGAGGGGAGTCTAGTGGTACGGACAGAGACGGTGGAGGGGGAGTCTAGTGGTACGGACAGAGACGGTGGAGGGGGAGTCTAGTGGTACGGACAGAGACGGTGGAGGGGGAGTCTAGTGGTACGGACAGTGGAGGGGGAGTCTAGTGGTACGGACAGTGGAGGGGGAGTCTAGTGGTACGGACAGAGACAGTGGAGGGGGAGTCTAGTGGTACGGACAGAGACAGTGGAGGGGGAGTCTAGTGGTACGGACAGAGACGGTGGAGGGGGAGTCTAGTGGTACGGACAGAAACGGTGGAGGGGTCCGGGAGACTGAGGGCCTTTAACTGAACATCTTCTGATGTGTTGCCATGGCAGCACATAAACCAGCATCAACTTTGTGTTTGTAATTCCAGAGGGTTTCTTGTTGATTACAACTGATCTTATGGATATCTATCTACAGGGTGCATTTAGTTACGTTACAGAAATAAATGTCCAGTTTAATTTCCGTTAAAACCTGTTTGGATTGTCTCTACACAGTCAGACTAATCACACACAGCCAGCCTGCCAATCATATAATCCAACTGTATCCATTGGCCAGCCTCTGGTGCGCTTTCCAATCTGTCAAAACCTTTCTGTGGTTTTGCACATTTAGTTTTTTGTTATGCGGTTGTTACATTTCTGGGTGTTTTGTCCAATAAACTAACGGTATTCTGAAATCACTTCCTGGTTCGTGGTGTTTAAAATGTACTGTTGGAAGACAGAGATCTGACCACAGTCGTAGTACAACATGTTACCCCAGTGGTCACTAACCTTGGTTCTAGAGAAGGGGTGCAGGGGTTTGTTCCAGCACAGCACTAACTTACCTCAAACAGGAACACTGCCAGATCAAGGTTGATTCGTCCAGGTGTTCCCAAACTGGGGTACGGGGTGCTGTCGGGGGTACGCCAAATAAAAATGTGATTCACATTTTCAAACGGTCCGTTTTATATTTTCCAATGGGTTTTTTTTCTCGCCTGATCAGCCTCGTTTCACTGCCAAATACAAACCATCTACTGTTCAGTGAAATAACAACACAGTCAAATACAATGACCATCTAGTGTTCAGTGAAATAACAACACAGTCAAATACAATGACCATCTAGTGTTCAGTGAAATAACAACACAGTCAAATACAATGACCATCTAGTGTTCAGTGAAATAACAACACAGTCAAATACAATGACCATCTAGTGTTCAGTGAAATAACAACACAGTCAAATACAATGACCATCTAGTGTTCAGTGAAATAACAACACAGTCAAATACAATGACCATCTAGTGTTCAGTGAAATAACAACACAGTCAAATACAATGACCATCTAGTGTTCAGTGAAATAACAACACAGTCAAATACAATGACCATCTAGTGTTCAGTGAAATAACAACACAGTCAAATACAATGACCATCTAGTGTTCAGTGAAATAACAACACAGTCAAATACAATGACCATCTAGTGTTCAGTGAAATAACAACACAGTCAAATACAATGACCATCTAGTGTTCAGTGAAATAACAACACAGTCAAATACAATGACCATCTAGTGTTCAGTGAAATAACAACACAGTCAAATACAATGACCATCTAGTGTTCAGTGAAATAACAACACAGTCAAATACAATGACCATCTAGTGTTCAGTGAAATAACAACACAGTCAAATACAATGACCATCTAGTGTTCAGTGAAATAACAACACAGTCAAATACAATGACCATCTAGTGTTCAGTGAAATAACAACACAGTCAAATACAATGACCATCTAGTGTTCAGTGAAATAACAACACAGCCAAATACAATGACCATCTAGTATTCAGTGAAATAACAACACAGTCAAATACAATGACCATCTAGTATTCAGTGAAATAACAACACAGTCAAATACAATGACCATCCAGTGTTCAGTGAAATAACAACACAGTCAAATACAATGACCATCTAGTGTTCAGTGAAATAACAACACAGTCAAATACAATGACCATCTAGTATTCAGTGAAATAACAACACAGCCAAATACAATGACCATCTAGTGTTCAGTGAAGTAACAACACAGTCAAATACAGGTATCCTAGTCAAATAATTAACATACAATCACATTAACCAGGTATCCTAGTCAAATAATTAACATCCAATCACATTAACCAGGTATCCTAATCAAATAATTAACATACAATCACATTAACCAGGTATCCTAGTCAAATAATTAACATCCAATCACATTAACCAGGTATCCTAGTCAAATAATGAACATACAATCACATTAACCAGGTATCCTAGTTAAATAATTAACATACAATCACATTAACCAGGTATCCTAGTCAAATAATTAACATACAATCACATTAACCAGGTATCCTAGTCAAATAATTAACATACAATCACATTAACCAGGTATCCTAGTCAAATAATTAACATACAATCACATTAACCGTTACTCATCCAATCACGTTACTCATCCAATCACGTTACTCATCCAATCACGTTACTCATCCAATCACGTTACTCATCCAATCATGTTAACCGTTACTCTCTCACAGGAAACCTTCACTCTTGCGAAGACATTTAGAAACAAAACATGACAATTAGAAAAATAAGCCACAGGAGTTTGAGTGAGAATAAAGACTTCTGAGTAGTAAGACATGAATAAAAGCAACAGATACCATTAATAAGAAGGGGCTAGAAGAGTCTTATATGGTGAGCTACCGAGTGGCTGGGACAGGCAAGACACATACTATTGTGGATGACTTCATTCTTCCTGTTGGCTGGGACAATGCTGGGGGAATAGGCCCAAAAACTATACAGACAATGTCTCCATCAAATATCACTGTTTCCTGACGCATCAGTGACATGGCAGGAGATGTTTTGAAACGAGTACTGCTTCGCATACAAGCCAGTGAAATCTATGCATTACAGCTGGATGAGTCAACAGACGTGGAGGGCCTGGCACAGCTCCTGGTATATGTCTGTTACAGCTGGATGAGTCAA
The DNA here is from genome assembly GCF_036934945.1 of Oncorhynchus masou masou. Taxonomy (NCBI): domain Eukaryota; kingdom Metazoa; phylum Chordata; class Actinopteri; order Salmoniformes; family Salmonidae; genus Oncorhynchus; species Oncorhynchus masou. Next base: position 296,201 of record NW_027012384.1, read on the forward strand.
CAGACGTGGAGGCCCTGGCACAGCTCCTGGTATATGTCTGTTACAGCTGGATGAGTCAACAGACGTGGTGGGGCCTGGCACAGCTCCTGGTATATGTCTGTTACTTTTATGGGGGGTCAATTAAGGAAGACATTCTCTTCTGCAAACCAGGACAACAGGAGAGGATATTTTTAAAGTACTGGACAGTTTTGTGACATCAAATGGACTTTGGTCAAGATGTGTTTGGTATCTGTACTGATGGCGCAAAAGTCATGACAGGGAGACATAGTGGACTGGTAACGCGTGTGCAAGCAGTTGCTCCCAACACCACTTGGGTCCACTACAGCATCCACCGAGAGGCTCTTGGGTCCACTATAGCATCCACCGAGAGGCTCTTGGGTACACTGCAGCATCCACCGAGAGGCTCTTGGGTCCACTGCAGCATCCACCGAGAGGCTCTTGGGTCCACTGTAGCATCCACCGAGAGGCTCTTGGGTACACTGTAGCATCCACTGAGAGGCTCTTGGGTACACTGTAGCATCCACCGAGAGGCTCTTGGGTCCACTGTAGCATCCACAGAGAGGCTCTTGGGTCCACTGTAGCATCCACCGAGAGGCTCTTGGGTACACTGCAGCATCCACCTAGAGGCTCTTGGGTACACTGCAGCATCCACCTAGAGGCTCTTGGTTCCACTGCAGCATCCACAGAGAGGCTCTTGGGTACACTGCACCATCCACAGAGAGGCTCTTGGGTCCACTGTAGCATCCACAGAGAGGCTCTTGGGTACACTGCAGCATCCACCTAGAGGCTCTTGGGTACACTAGCATCCACCTAGAGGCTCTTGGGTCCACTTTAGCATCCACCGAGAGGCTCTTGGGTCCACTGTAGCATCCACCGAGAGGCTCTTGGGTACACTGCAGCATCCACCTAGAGGCTCTTGGGTACACTAGCATCCACCTAGAGGCTCTTGGGTCCACTGTAGCATCCACCGAGAGGCTCTTGGGTACACTGCAGCATCCACTGAGAGGCTCTTGGGTACACTGCAGCATCCACCGAGAGGCTCTTGGGTACACTGTAGCATCCACCGAGAGGCTCTTGGGTCCACTAGCATCCACCAAGAGGCTCTTGGGTCCACTGTAGTACACTGAAGTTTTCTTTACTGACCATCATTTTCACTTGTCTGATCGCTTGATGATGACGAGTTTCTCACACGACTGGTCTGTCTGGGTGATGTTTTTCTCACCTGAATGTTCTGAATCTAGGATTACAGGGACTATCCTCAACTATCCGCAACTATCAATGTGCGGGACAAAATTGAGGCTATGATTAAGAAGTTGGAGCTCCTCTCTGTCTGCATTAACAAGGACAACACACAGGTCTTTCCATCGTTGTATGATTTTTTTGTGTGCAAATGAACTCAAGCTAATGGACAATGTCAAATGTGATATAGTTAAGCACCTGAGTGAGTTGGGTGCTCAATTACGCAGGTAATTTCCTGAAACAGATGACAAAAACAACTGGATTTGTTATCCCTTTCATGTCCTGCCTCCAGTCCACTTACCGATATCTGAACAAGAGAGCCTCATCGAAATTACAACAAGCGGTGCTGTGAAAATGTAATTTAATCAGAAGCCACTGCCAGATTTCTGGATAGGGCTGCGCTCAGAGTATCCTGCCTTGGCAAATCCTGCTGTTTAGACACTGAAGCCCTTTATATTATTTGTGCACATACAGTGGGGCAAAAAAGTATTTAGTCAGCCACCAATTGTGCAAGTTCTCCCACTTAAAAAGATGAGAGACCTGTAATTTTCATCATAGGTACACTTCAACTATGACAGACAAAATGAGGAAGAAAAATCCAGAAAATCACAGTAGGATTTTTTATGAATTTATTTGCAAATTATGGTGGAAAATAAGTATTTGGTCACCTACAAACAAGCAAGATTTCTGGCTCTCACAGACCTGTAACTTCTTCTTTAAGAGGCTCCTCTGTCCTCCACTCGTTACCTGTATTAATTTTTTTGCCCCACTGTACCTATGTGAGAGTGGATTCTCGGCCCTCATTAGCATGAAAACTAAATACAGACTGTGTGGAAAATGATTTGACTGAGACTCTCCAATACAACACAACATTAATCTGTGGGGAGTTATTCACCATTTTCAATGAACAAATAGGGTGGTTAAAGATGGTTAAATAATGAGCAAAATTGATTATTATTATTTGTGCCCTGGTCTGATAAGACCTCTTTCTCACTTCCCACGAGCCGGGTTGTTACAAACTCAGGTTGAATAGAGGGGGTAGGCAGCTGGAGGTTGAATAGGGGGGTAGAATAGAGGGGATAGGCAGCTGGAGGTTGAATAGAGGGGATAAGCAGCTGGAGGTTGAATAGAGGGGGTAGGCAGCTAGAGGTTGAATAGAGGGGGTAGAATAGAGGGGATAGGCAGCTGGGGGTTGAATAGAGGGGGTAGGCAGCTGGAGGTTGAATAGAGGGGGTAGGCAGCTGGAGGTTGAATAGGGGGGTAGAATAGAGGGGATAGGCAGCTGGAGGTTGAATAGATGGGGTAGAATAGAGGGGATAAGCAGCTGGAGGTTGAATAGAGGGGGTAGGCAGCTAGAGGTTGAATAGAGGGGGTAGAATAGAGGGGATAGGCAGCTGGAGGTTGAATAGAGGGGGTAGGCAGCTGGAGGTTGAATAGAGGGGGTAGAATAGAGGGGATAGGCAGCTGGAGGTTGAATAGAGGGGGTAGGCAGCTGGAGGTTGAATAGAGGGGGTAGAATAGAGGGGATAGGCAGCTGGAGGTTGAATAGAGGGGGTAGAATAGAGGGGATAGGCAGCTGGAGGTTGAATAGAGGGGGTAGGCAGCTGGAGGTTGAATAGAGGGGTTAGGCAGCTGGAGGTTGAATAGAGGAGGTAGAATAGAGGGGATAGGCAGCTGGAGGTTGAATAGAGGGGGTAGAATAGAGGGGATAGGCAGCTGGAGGTTGAATAGAGGGGGTAGAATAGAGGGGGTAGGCAGCTGGAGGTTGAATAGAGGGGGTAGGCAGCTGGAGGTTGAATAGAGGGGGTAGAATAGAGGGGATAGGCAGCTGGAGGTTGAATAGAGGGGTAGGCAGCTGGAGGTTGAATAGAGGGGGTAGAATAGAGGGGATAGGCAGCTGGAGGTTGAATAGAGGGGGTAGAATAGAGGGGATAGGCAGCTGGAGGTTGAATAGAGGGGGTAGGCAGCTGGAGGTTGAATAGAGGGGGTAGAATATAGGGGATAGGCAGCTGGAGGTTGAATAGAGGGGGTAGGCAGCTGGAGGTTGAATAGAGGGGGTAGAATAGAGGGGATAGGCAGCTGGAGGTTGAATAGAGGGGGTAGAATAGAGGGGATAGGCAGCTGGAGGTTGAATAGAGGGGTAGGCAGCTGGAGGTTGAATAGAGGGGGTAGGCAGCTGGAGGTTGAATAGGGGGGTAGAATAGAGGGGATAGGCAGCTGGAGGTTGAATAGAGGGGGTAGAATAGAGGGGATAAGCAGCTGGAGGTTGAATAGAGGGGGTAGGCAGCTAGAGGTTGAATAGAGGGGGTAGAATAGAGGGGATAGGCAGCTGGGGGTTGAATAGAGGGGGTAGGCAGCTGGAGGTTGAATAGAGGGGGTAGGCAGCTGGAGGTTGAATAGGGGGTAGAATAGAGGGGATAGGCAGCTGGAGGTTGAATAGAGGGGGTAGGCAGCTGGAGGTTGAATAGAGGGGGTAGAATAGAGGGGATAGGCAGCTGGAGGTTGAATAGAGGGGGTAGAATAGAGGGGGTAGGCAGCTGGAGGTTGAATAGAGGGGGTAGGCAGCTGGAGGTTGAATGGATGGGGTAGAATAGAGGGGATAAGCAGCTGGAGGTTGAATAGAGGGGGTAGGCAGCTAGAGGTTGAATAGAGGGGGTAGAATAGAGGGGATAGGCAGCTGGAGGTTGAATAGAGGGGTAGGCAGCTGGAGGTTGAATAGAGGGGGTAGAATAGAGGGGATAGGCAGCTGGAGGTTGAATAGAGGGGGTAGAATAGAGGGGGTAGGCAGCTGGAGGTTGAATAGAGGGGGTAGAATAGAGGGGGTAGGCAGCTGGAGGTTGAATAGAGGGGGTAGGCAGCTGGAGGTTGAATAGAGGGGGTAGGCAGCTGGAGGTTGAATAGAGGGGTTAGGCAGCTGGAGGTTGAATAGAGGAGGTAGAATAGAGGGGATAGGCAGCTGGAGGTTGAATAGAGGGGTAGAATAGAGGGGATAGGCAGCTGGAGGTTGAATAGAGGGGGTAGAATAGAGGGGGTAGGCAGCTGGAGGTTGAATAGAGGGGGTAGGCAGCTGGAGGTTGAATAGAGGGGGTAGAATAGAGGGGATAGGCAGCTGGAGGTTGAATAGAGGGGGTAGGCAGCTGGAGGTTGAATAGAGGGGGTAGAATAGAGGGGATAGGCAGCTGGAGGTTGAATAGAGGGGGTAGGCAGCTGGAGGTTGAATAGAGGGGGTAGAATAGAGGGGGTAGGCAGCTGGAGGTTGAATAGAGGGGGTAGGCAGCTGGAGGTTGAATAGAGGGGGTAGAATAGAGGGGATAGGCAGCTGGAGGTTGAATAGAGGGGTAGGCAGCTGGAGGTTGAATAGAGGGGGTAGAATAGAGGGGATAGGCAGCTGGAGGTTGAATAGAGGGGGTAGAATAGAGGGGGTAGGCAGCTGGAGGTTGAATAGAGGGGGTAGAATAGAGGGGGTAGGCAGCTGGAGGTTGAATAGAGGGGGTAGGCAGCTGGAGGTTGAATAGAGGGGGTAGGCAGCTGGAGGTTGAATAGAGGGGGTAGGCAGCTGGAGGTTGAATAGAGGGGTAGGCAGCTGGAGGTTGAATAGAGGGGGTAGGCAGCTGGAGATTGAATAGAGGGGGTACGCAGCTGGAGGTTGAATAGAGGGGTAGAATAGAGGGGGTAGGTAGCTGGAGGTTGAATAGAGGGGGTAGGCAGCTGGAGGTTGAATAGAGGGGGTAGGCAGCTGGAGGTTGAATAGAGGGGGTAGGCAGCTGGAGATTGAATAGAGGGGGTACGCAGCTGGAGGTTGAATAGAGGGGTAGAATAGAGGGGGTAGGCAGCTGGAGGTTGAATAGAAGGGATAGGCAGCTGGAGGTTGAATAGAGGGGGTTGAATAGAGGGATAGGCAGCTGGGGGTTGAATAGAGGGGGTAGGCAGCTGGAGGTTGAATAGAGGGGGTAGGCAGCTGGAGGTTGAATAGGGGGTAGAATAGAGGGGATAGGCAGCTGGAGGTTGAATAGATGGGGTAGAATAGAGGGGATAAGCAGCTGGAGGTTGAATAGAGGGGGTAGGCAGCTAGAGGTTGAATAGAGGGGGTTGAATAGAGGGGATAGGCAGCTGGAGGTTGAATAGAGGGGGTAGGCAGCTGGAGGTTGAATAGAGGGGGTAGAATAGAGGGATAGGCAGCTGGAGGTTGAATAGAGGGGGTAGGCAGCTGGAGGTTGAATAGAGGGGTAGAATAGAGGGGATAGGCAGCTGGAGGTTGAATAGAGGGGGTAGAATAGAGGGGATAGGCAGCTGGAGGTTGAATAGAGGGGGTAGGCAGCTGGAGGTTGAATAGAGGGGGTAGGCAGCTGGAGGTTGAATAGGGGGGTAGAATAGAGGGGATAGGCAGCTGGAGGTTGAATAGAGGGGGTAGAATAGAGGGGATAAGCAGCTGGAGGTTGAATAGAGGGGGTAGGCAGCTAGAGGTTGAATAGAGGGGGTAGGCAGCTGGGGGTTGAATAGAGGGGGTAGGCAGCTGGAGGTTGAATAGAGGGGGTAGGCAGCTGGAGGTTGAATAGGGGGTAGAATAGAGGGGATAGGCAGCTGGAGGTTGAATAGAGGGGGTAGGCAGCTGGAGGTTGAATAGAGGGGGTAGAATAGAGGGGATAGGCAGCTGGAGGTTGAATAGAGGGGGTAGAATAGAGGGGGTAGGCAGCTGGAGGTTGAATAGAGGGGGTAGAATAGAGGGGGTAGGCAGCTGGAGGTTGAATGGATGGGGTAGAATAGAGGGGATAAGCAGCTGGAGGTTGAATAGAGGGGGTAGGCAGCTAGAGGTTGAATAGAGGGGGTAGAATAGAGGGGATAGGCAGCTGGAGGTTGAATAGAGGGGGTAGGCAGCTGGAGGTTGAATAGAGGGGGTAGAATAGAGGGGATAGGCAGCTGGAGGTTGAATAGAGGGGGTAGAATAAAGGGGGTAGGCAGCTGGAGGTTGAATAGAGGGGGTAGAATAGAGGGGATAGGCAGCTGGAGGTTGAATAGAGGGGGTAGGCAGCTGGAGGTTGAATAGAGGGGGTAGGCAGCTGGAGGTTGAATAGAGGGTTAGGCAGCTGGAGGTTGAATAGAGGAGGTAGAATAGAGGGGATAGGCAGCTGGAGGTTGAATAGAGGGGGTAGAATAGAGGGGATAGGCAGCTGGAGGTTGAATAGAGGGGGTAGAATAGAGGGGGTAGGCAGCTGGAGGTTGAATAGAGGGGTAGCTAGCTGGAGGTTGAATAGAGGGGGTAGAATAGAGGGGATAGGCAGCTGGAGGTTGAATAGTGGGGTAGGCAGCTGGAGGTTGAATAGAGGGGGTAGAATAGAGGGGATAGGCAGCTGGAGGTTGAATAGAGGGGGTAGAATAGAGGGGGTAGGCAGCTGGAGGTTGAATAGAGGGGGTAGGCAGCTGGAGGTTGAATAGAGGGGTAGAATAGAGGGGATATGCAGCTGGAGGTTGAATAGAGGGGTAGGCAGCTGGAGGTTGAATAGAGGGGGTAGAATAGAGGGGATAGGCAGCTGGAGGTTGAATAGAGGGGGTAGAATAGAGGGGGTAGGCAGCTGGAGGTTGAATAGAGGGGGTAGGCAGCTGGAGGTTGAATAGAGGGGGTAGGCAGCTGGAGGTTGAATAGAGGGGGTAGGCAGCTGGAGATTGAATAGAGGGGGTACGCAGCTGGAGGTTGAATAGAGGGGTAGAATAGAGGGGGTAGGTAGCTGGAGGTTGAATAGAGGGGGTAGGCAGCTGGAGGTTGAATAGAGGGGGTAGGCAGCTGGAGGTTGAATAGAGGGGTAGGCAGCTGGAGATTGAATAGAGGGGGTACGCAGCTGGAGGTTGAATAGAGGGGTAGAATAGAGGGGGTAGGCAACTGGAGGTTGAATAGAAGGGATAGGCAGCCGGAGGTTGAATAGAGGGGGTAGAATAGAGGGGGTAGGCAACTGGAGGTTGAATAGAGGGGTTGAATAGAGGGATAGGCAGCTGGAGGTTGAATAGAGGGGGTAGGCAGCTGGAGGTTGAATAGAGGGGTTGAATAGAGGGGGTAGGCAGCTGGAGGTTGAATAGAGGGGGTAGGCAGCTGGAGGTTGAATAGAGGGGGTAGGCAGCTGGAGGTTGAATAGAGGGGGTAGGCAGCTGGAGGTTGAATAGAGGGGGTAGGCAGCTGGAGGTTGAATAGAGGGGGTAGGCAGCTGGAGGTTGAATAGAGAGGGTAGGCAGCTGGAGGTTGAATAGAGGGGGTAGAATAGAGGGGATAGGCAGCTGGAGGTTGAATAGAGGGGGTTGAATAGAGGGATAGGCAGCTGGGGGTTGAATAGAGGGGGTAGGCAGCTGGAGGTTGAATAGAGGGGGTAGGCAGCTGGAGGTTGAATAGGGGGTAGAATAGAGGGGATAGGCAGCTGGAGGTTGAATAGATGGGGTAGAATAGAGGGGATAAGCAGCTGGAGGTTGAATAGAGGGGGTAGGCAGCTAGAGGTTGAATAGAGGGGTAGAATAGAGGGGATAGGCAGCTGGAGGTTGAATAGAGGGGTAGGCAGCTGGAGGTTGAATAGAGGGGGTAGAATAGAGGGGATAGGCAGCTGGAGGTTGAATAGAGGGGGTAGGCAGCTGGAGGTTGAATAGAGGGGGTAGAATAGAGGGGATAGGCAGCTGGAGGTTGAATAGAGGGGGTAGAATAGAGGGGATAGGCAGCTGGAGGTTGAATAGAGGGGGTAGGCAGCTGGAGGTTGAATAGAGGGGGTAGGCAGCTGGAGGTTGAATAGGGGGTAGAATAGAGGGGATAGGCAGCTGGAGGTTGAATAGAGGGGGTAGAATAGAGGGGATAAGCAGCTGGAGGTTGAATAGAGGGGGTAGGCAGCTAGAGGTTGAATAGAGGGGGTAGGCAGCTGGGGGTTGAATAGAGGGGGTAGGCAGCTGGAGGTTGAATAGAGGGGGTAGGCAGCTGGAGGTTGAATAGGGGGTAGAATAGAGGGGATAGGCAGCTGGAGGTTGAATAGAGGGGGTAGGCAGCTGGAGGTTGAATAGAGGGGGTAGAATAGAGGGGATAGGCAGCTGGAGGTTGAATAGAGGGGGTAGAATAGAGGGGGTAGGCAGCTGGAGGTTGAATAGAGGGGTAGAATAGAGGGGGTAGGCAGCTGGAGGTTGAATGGATGGGGTAGAATAGAGGGGATAAGCAGCTGGAGGTTGAATAGAGGGGGTAGGCAGCTAGAGGTTGAATAGAGGGGGTAGAATAGAGGGGATAGGCAGCTGGAGGTTGAATAGAGGGGGTAGGCAGCTGGAGGTTGAATAGAGGGGGTAGAATAGAGGGGATAGGCAGCTGGAGGTTGAATAGAGGGGGTAGAATAAAGGGGGTAGGCAGCTGGAGGTTGAATAGAGGGGGTAGAATAGAGGGGGTAGGCAGCTGGAGGTTGAATAGAGGGGGTAGGCAGCTGGAGGTTGAATAGAGGGGGTAGGCAGCTGGAGGTTGAATAGAGGGGTTAGGCAGCTGGAGGTTGAATAGAGGAGGTAGAATAGAGGGGATAGGCAGCTGGAGGTTGAATAGAGGGGGTAGAATAGAGGGGATAGGCAGCTGGAGGTTGAATAGAGGGGTAGAATAGAGGGGGTAGGCAGCTGGAGGTTGAATAGAGGGGGTAGCTAGCTGGAGGTTGAATAGAGGGGGTAGAATAGAGGGGATAGGCAGCTGGAGGTTGAATAGAGGGGTAGGCAGCTGGAGGTTGAATAGAGGGGGTAGAATAGAGGGGATAGGCAGCTGGAGGTTGAATAGAGGGGGTAGAATAGAGGGGGTAGGCAGCTGGAGGTTGAATAGAGGGGGTAGGCAGCTGGAGGTTGAATAGAGGGGGTAGAATAGAGGGGATATGCAGCTGGAGGTTGAATAGAGGGGTAGGCAGCTGGAGGTTGAATAGAGGGGGTAGAATAGAGGGGATAGGCAGCTGGAGGTTGAATAGAGGGGGTAGAATAGAGGGGGTAGGCAGCTGGAGGTTGAATAGAGGGGGTAGGCAGCTGGAGGTTGAATAGAGGGGGTAGGCAGCTGGAGGTTGAATAGAGGGGGTAGGCAGCTGGAGGTTGAATAGAGGGGGTAGGCAGCTGGAGATTGAATAGAGGGGTACGCAGCTGGAGGTTGAATAGAGGGGTAGAATAGAGGGGGTAGGTAGCTGGAGGTTGAATAGAGGGGGTAGGCAGCTGGAGGTTGAATAGAGGGGGTAGGCAGCTGGAGGTTGAATAGAGGGGGTAGGCAGCTGGAGATTGAATAGAGGGGGTACGCAGCTGGAGGTTGAATAGAGGGGTAGAATAGAGGGGGTAGGCAACTGGAGGTTGAATAGAAGGGATAGGCAGCCGGAGGTTGAATAGAGGGGGTAGAATAGAGGGGGTAGGCAACTGGAGGTTGAATAGAGGGGGTTGAATAGAGGGATAGGCAGCTGGAGGTTGAATAGAGGGGGTAGGCAGCTGGAGGTTGAATAGAGGGGGTTGAATAGAGGGGGTAGGCAGCTGGAGGTTGAATAGAGGGGGTAGGCAGCTGGAGGTTGAATAGAGGGGGTAGGCAGCTGGAGGTTGAATAGAGGGGGTAGGCAGCTGGAGGTTGAATAGAGGGGGTAGGCAGCTGGAGGTTGAATAGAGGGGGTAGGCAGCTGGAGGTTGAATAGAGAGGGTAGGCAGCTGGAGGTTGAATAGAGGGGGTAGAATAGAGGGGATAGGCAGCTGGAGGTTGAATAGAGGGGGTAGGCAGCTGGAGGTTGAATAGAGGGGGTAGAATAGAGGGGATATGCAGCTGGAGGTTGAATAGAGGGGGTAGGCAGCTGGAGGTTGAATAGAGGGGGTAGAATAGAGGGGATAGGCAGCTGGAGGTTGAATAGAGGGGGTAGACAGCTGGAGGTTGAATAGATGGGGTAGACAGCTGGAGGTTGAATAGATGGGGTAGGCAGCTGGAGGTTAAATAGAGGGGGTAGGCAGCTAGAGGTTGAATATAGGGGGTAGGCAGCTGGAGGTTGAATAGAGGGAGTATGCAGCTGGAGGTTGAATAGAGGGGGTAGGCAGCTGGAGGTTGAATAGAGGGGGTAGGCAGCTGGAGGTTGAATAGAGGGGGTAGGCAGCTAGAGGTTGAATATAGGGGGTAGGCAGCTGGAGGTTGAATAGAGGGGATTGAATAGTGTTCTGTGTCTCTACTGGTCCTAGTGGAGAACCTGTCAGAGCAGGAAATCATGAGGAAGAGCTCCTCGCCCCCCTCGGGAGGTCGTCAGATGCATCCTTAGACAGATCTGGACAGAGAAACCATTCAAAACATTATGCAGCTCTCTAAAATCATCCTTAGACAGATCTGGACAGAGAAACCATTCAAAACATTATGCAGACAGAGAAACCATTCAAAACATTATGCAGCTCTCTAAAATCATCTTTCGACAGATCTGGACAGAGAAACCATTCAAAACATTATGCAGCTCTCTAAAACCATCTTTAGACAGAGAAACAATTCAATACATTATGCAGACAGAGAAACCATTCAAAACATTATGCTACTCTCTAAAATCATCTTTCAACAGATCTGCACAGAGAAACCATTCAATACATTATGCAGCTCTCTAAAATCATCTTTCGACAGATCTGGACAGAGAAACCATTCAATACATTATGCAGCTCTCTAAAATCATCTTTTGACAGATCTGGACAGAGAAACCATTCAAAACATTATGCAGCTCTCTAAAATCAGTGACAGGTGACACCATTGACTGTCTTCAGATCAGCAGAGTCCGATATTAGAACAGTATTACAGAGATGCTTTATGAGTCCACAGAACAGTATTACAGACTATTACAGAGATGCTTTATGAGTCCACAGAACAGTATTCCAGACTATTACAGAGATGCTTTATGAGTCCACAGAACAGTATTCCAGACTATTACAGAGATGATTTATGAGTCCACAGAACAGTATTCCAGACTATTACAGAGATGCTTTATGAGTCCACAGAACAGTATTCCAGACTATTACAGAGATGCTTTATGAGTCCACAGAACAGTATTCCAGACTATTACAGAGATGCTTTATGAGTCCACAGAACAGTATTCCAGACTATTACAGAGATGATTTATGAGTCCACAGAACAGTATTACAGACTATTACAGAGATGCTTTATGAGTCCACAGAACAGTATTCCAGACTATTACAGAGATGCTTTATGAGTCCACAGAACAGTATTCCAGACTATTACAGAGATGCTTTATGAGTCCACAGAACAGTATTCCAGACTATTACAGAGATGATTTATGAGTCCACAGAACAGTATTCCAGACTATTACAGAGATGCTTTATGAGTCCACAGAACAGTAACATTGTGATATTATTGGTGTTCTTTATTAAATGGTCTTTCAGATTAGTTACGGCAAGATATAACCATGTTATGATCATTTAAAACATCCTTCCTTGTCGTCTGGTGGGCCAAAAACATTCCTTCCCCTGTATGGGTCTGAGGAGACACTGACCACTACTAACTACAGCTGGGTTAGACAGACCCCTACAACAGCATCTGGTCCCTGTATGGGTCTGAGGAGACACTGACCACTACTAACTACAGCTGGGTTAGACAGACCCCGACAACAGCATCTGGCCCCTGTATGGGTCTGAGTAGACACTGACCACTACTAACTACAGCTGGGTTAGACAGACCCCTACAACAGCATCTGGCCCCTGTATGGGTCTGAGGAGACACTGACCACTACTAACTACAGCTGGGTTAGACAGACCCCGACAACAGCATCTGGTCCCTGTATGGGTCTGAGGAGACACTGACCACTACTAACTACAGCTGGGTTAGACAGACCCCGACAACAGCATCTGGTCCCTGTATGGGTCTGAGGAGACACTGACCACTACTAACTACAGCTGGGTTAGACAGACCCCTACAACAGCATCTGGCCCCTGTATGGGTCTGAGGAGACACTGTCCACTACTAACTACAGCTGGGTTAGACAGACCCCGACAACAGCATCTGGTCCCTGTATGGGTCTGAGGAGACACTGACCACTACTAACTACAGCTGGGTTAGACAGACCCCTACAACAGCATCTGGCCCCTGTATGGGTCTGAGGAGACACTGTCCACTACTAACTACAGCTGGGTTAGACAGACCCCTACAACAGCATCTGGTCCCTGTATGGGTCTGAGGAGACACTGACCACTACTAACTACAGCTGGGTTAGACAGACCCCTACAACAGCATCTGGTCCCTGTATGGGTCTGAGGAGACACTGACCACTACTAACTACAGCTGGGTTAGACAGACCCCTACAACAGCATCTGGCCCCTGTATGGGTCTGAGGAGACACTGTCCACTACTAACTACAGCTGGGTTAGACAGACCCCTACAACAGCATCTGGCCCCTGTATGGGTCTGAGGAGACACTGTCCACTACTAACTACAGCTGGGTTAGACAGACCCCTACAACAGCATCTGGCCCCTGTATGGGTCTGAGGAGACACTGACCACTACTAACTACAGCTGGGTTAGACAGACCCCTACAACAGCATCTGGCCCCTGTATGGGTCTGAGGAGACACTGACCACTACTAACTACAGCTGGGTTAGACAGACCCCTACAACAGCATCTGGTCCCTGTGTGGGTCTGAGGAGACACTGACCACTACTAACTACAGCTGGGTTAGACAGACCCCTACAACAGCATCTGGTCCCTGTATGGGTCTGAGGAGACACTGTGGAACCAAATGATCTGTATTAAAATGTCCCAGATCAACAGGAATCTGTCTGTATGGAGTGAAAAGGATACCTGGTTGTGATTGGCAGTAGAGCCAGAACCAGAGTATCTCTGCTCCAGTCTCTGGACACCCCACAGTCTCTGGACACCTCAGTCAGTTAACTTCCAGCCCCCCCCCCCAGGCCTAGTATGAGAGGCCTGCTACAGTCTCTGGACACGTCACAGTCAGTTAACTCCCCCCCCCAACCTTTCCATTACTAGTCCAACGCTCTAACCACTAGGCTACCCTGCCGTATGAGAGGCCTGCAGCAGAAGTTAGTGGTTAGCTCCAGTCCTCCAGGACAGGAAGGAAGGGCAGGTCGGTGCTACCCAGGTAGATTCTCCCCTGGTGGGAGAACACGTCGCTGACGGCCCAGGTCAGGCTGCCTGTAGGGTCATGGAGACTCCCCAGCACCTCCCCTTCCCCGTCCAACTCCAACACTAGGCCGTATCTAGGCAACAGCATGTTGTACCAGCTCAGAGGAACCACCTGGAAGAAAACAGAACACAGGCTCCAGGCTTTAATATGGCATTTTATCATAGAAAGACACTGGACAAAACATTAAGAACACCTTCCTCATATTGAGTTGCTCCTCCCCTTTAGCCCTCAGAACAGCCTCAATTCATTGGGTCGTGGACTCCACAAGGTGTCAAGAGTTCCACAGGGATGCTGGCCCATGTTGACTCCAATGCTTCCCACAGTTGTGTCAAGTTGGCTGGATGTCCGCTGGGTGGTGGACCATTCTTGACACACACAGGAAACTGTTGAGTGTGTAAAACCCCGCAGCGTTGCAGTTCCTGACACAAACTGGTGCGCCTGGCACCTACTATCAGAACCCGTTCAGAGGCACTTAAATCTCTGGCCTCTGCCATTCACCCTCTGAATGGCACACATACACAATCCATGTCTCAAGGCTTAAAAATCCTTCTTCAACCCGTCTCCTCCCCTTCATCTACACTGATTGAAGTGGATTTAACAGGTGACATCATTAACTACTTTGCAGACAGAGTTCAGTGTGTCAAATCGGAGGGCATGCTGTCCGGTCCTCAGGCAGTCTCTATGGGGGTGCCACAGGGTTCAATTCTTGGACCGACTCTCTTCTCTGTATATATCAATGATGTTGCTCTTGCTGTGGGCGATTCCCTGATCCACCTCTACGCAGACGACACCATTCTGTATACTTCTGGCCCTTCTTTGGACACTGTGCTATCTAACCTCCAAACAAGCTTCAATGCCATACAACACTCCTTCCGTGGCCTCCAACTGCTCTTAAACGCTAGTAAAACCAAATGCATGCTTTTCAACCGTTCGCTGCCTGCACCCGCACGCCCGACTAGCATCACCACCCTGGATGGTTCCGACCTAGAATATGTGGACATCTATAAGTACCTAGGTGTCTGGCTAGACTGTAAACTCTCCTTCCAGACTCCTATCAAACATCTCCAATCTAAAATCAAATCTAGAGTCGGCTTTCTATTCCGCAACAAAGCCTCCTTCACTCACGCCGCCAAACTTACACTAGTAAAACTGACTATCCTACCGATCCTCGACTTCGGCGATATCATCTACAAAATAGCTTCCAACAATCTACTCAGCAAACTGGATGCAGTTTATCACAGTGCCATCCGTTTTGTCACTAAAGCACCTTATACAAGTCCATGCTAGGTAAAGCTCTGCCTTATCTCAGTTCACTGGTCACGATGGCAACACCCACCCGTAGCACGCGCTCCAGCAGGTGTATCTCACTGATCATCCCTAAAGCCAATACCTAATTTGGCCGCCTTTCGTTCCAGTTCTCTGCTGCCTGTGACTGGAACGAATTGCAAAAATCGCTGAAGTTGGAGACTTTTATCTCCCTCACCAACTTCAAACATCAACTATCTGAGCAGCTAACTGATCGCTGCAGCTGTACATAGTATATCGGTAAATAGCCCACCCAATTTTACCTACCTCATCCCCATACTGTTTATAATGATTTACTTTTCTGCTCTTTTGCACACCAATATCTCTACCTGTACATGACCATCTGATCATTTATCACTCCAGTGTTAATCTGCTAAATTGTAATTATTCGCCTACCTCCTCATGCCTTTTGCACACAATGTATATAGACTCTCTTTTTTTCCTACTGTGTTATTGACTTGTTTATTGTTTACTCCATGTGTAACTCTGTGTTGTCTGTTCACACTGCTATGCTTGATCTTGGCCAGGTCGCAGTTGCAAATGAGAACTTGTTCTCAACCAGCCTACCCGGTTAAATAAAGGTTAAATAAATAAAAAGGGATCATAGCTTTCACCTGGATTCACCTGGTCAGTCTATGTCATGGAAAGAGCAGGTGTTCTTAATCTTTTGTCCACTAAGTGTATATTCCTGGAAACATCCACCAGAACACAAAGGGTACTTTACTATTAGTATTATACCACTGTACTATAATATTACTATAGCATCGTACATTCCAGAACAGTACTGTTTACATACATTATCTCCTCTAGAACACCATGTTGCTGTCTGAATTATCTCTTGTATTTTTCTCTACTAGAACACCATGTTGCTGTCTGAATTATCTCTTGTATTTATTTCCTCGAGAACACCATGTTGCTGTCTGAATTATGTCTTGTATTTATCTCCTCTAGAACACCATGTTGCTGTCTGAATTATCTCTTGTATTCATCTCCTCAAGAACACCATGTTTCTGTCTGAATTATCTCTTGTATTTTTCTCTACTAGAACACCATGTTGCTGTCTGAATTATGTCTTGTATTTATCTCCTCTAGAACACCATGTTGCTGTCTGAATTATCTCTTGTATTTATCTCTACTAGAACATAGGAAAAACGCCAAGGGGGTGAATACTTTAACAAGGCACTGTATCATGTTGCTGTCTGAATTATGTCTTGTATTTACCTCCTCTAGAACACCATGTTGCTGTCTGAATTATCTCTTGTATTTATCTCTACTAGAACACCATGTTGCTGTCTGAATTATCTATTGTATTTATCTCCTCGAGAACACCATGTTGCTGTCTGAATTATCTCTTGTATTTATTTCCTCTAGAACACCATGTTGCTGTCTGAATTATCTCTTGTATTTTTCTCTACTAGAACACCATGTTGCTGTCTGAATTATGTCTTGTATTTATCTCCTCGAGAACACCATGTTGCTGTCTGAATTATGTCTTGTATTTATCTCCTCTAGAACACCATGTTGCTGTCTGAATTATCTCTTGTATTTATCTCCTCAAGAACACCATGTTGCTGTCTGAATTATCTCTTGTATTTTTCTCTACTAGAACACCATGTTGCTGTCTGAATTATGTCTTGTATTTATCTCCTCGAGAACACCATGTTGCTGTCTGAATTATGTCTTGTATTTATCTCCTCGAGAACACCATGTTGCTGTCTGAATTATCTCTTGTATTTATCTCCTCAAGAACACCATGTTGCTGTCTGAATTATCTCTTGTATTTTTCTCTACTAGAACACCATGTTGCTGTCTGAATTATCTATTGTATTTATCTCCTCGAGAACACCATGTTGCTGTCTGAATTATCTCTTGTATTTATTTCCTCTAGAACACCATGTTGCTGTCTGAATTATCTCTTGTATTTTTCTCCTCTAGAACACAATGTTGCTGTCTGAATTATCTATAGTATTTATCTCTACTAGAACACCATGTTGCTGTCTGAATTATCTCTTGTATTTATCTCTACTAGAACACCATGTTGCTGTCTGAATTATCTATAGTATTTATCTCTACTAGAACATAGGAAAAACGCCAAGGGGGTGAATACTTTAACAAGGCACTGTATCATGTTGCTGTCTGAATTATGTCTTGTATTTACCTCCTCTAGAACACCATGTTGCTGTCTGAATTATCTCTTGTATTTATCTCTACTAGAACACCATGTTGCTGTCTGAATTATCTATTGTATTTATCTCCTCTAGAACACCATGTTGCTGTCTGAATTATCTCTTGTATTTATCTCCTCAAGAACACCATGTTGCTGTCTGAATTATCTCTTGTATTTTTCTCTACTAGAACACCATGTTGCTGTCTGAATTATGTCTTGTATTTATCTCCTCGAGAACACCATGTTGCTGTCTGAATTATGTCTTGTATTTATCTCCTCGAGAACACCATGTTGCTGTCTGAATTATCTCTTGTATTTTTCTCCTCTAGAACACCATGTTGCTGTCTGAATTATCTATTGTATTTATCTCCTCTAGAACACCATGTTGCTGTCTGAATTATCTCTTGTATTTATCTTGGGATTGGGTTTGCGCCAGGCATAGCGTTTTCCTTGATGGCCAAAAAGCTACATTTTAGTCTCATCTAACCAGAGTACCTTCTTCCATATGTTTGGGGAGTCTCCCACATGCCCTTTGGCGAACACCAAACATATTTGCTTATTTTTTCTTGAAGCAATGGCTTTTTTTCCTGGCCACTCTTCTGTAAAGCCCAGCTCTGTGGAGTGTATGGCTTAAAGTGGCCCTATGGACAGATACTCCCATCTCTGCTGTAGAGCTTTGCAGCTCCTTCAGGGTTATCTTTGGTCTCTTTGTTTCCTCTCTGATTAATGCCCTCCTTGCCTGGTCTGTGAGTTGTGGTGGGCGGCCCTCTCTTGGCAGGTTTGTTGTGTTGCCATATTCTTTCCATTTTTTTATAATGGATTTAATGGTGCTTTTTTATAATCCAACCCTGATCTGTATATACGTAGATCATGTGACAATTAGATTGCACACAGGTGGACTTTATTGAACTAATGATGTGACTTCTGCAGGTAATTGGTTGCACCAGATCTTATGTAGGGGCTTCATAGCGAAGGGGGTGAATACATATGCACACACCACTTTTCCTTTTGAATTTCTTTTGAATTTATTGAAGTTAATTAAATTTCACTTCACCGATTTGAACTAATTTGTGTAGGTCCATTACATGCAATCCAAATACAAATCTATTTAAATTACAGGTTGTAATGTAACAAAATAGGAAAAACGCCAAGGGAGTGAATACTTTAACAAGGCACTGTATCATGTTGCTGTCTGAATCATCTCTTGATGGAGGCTCTCTGTCCTCTCAGATTACTCTCTCTAGTCTCACTGCAGCCTGGAACAAAGAACACAGAGGCCTGGGAGAGAGGTCTACCACACAGGGGCATGGGAGAGAGATCTACAACACAGGGGCCTGGGAGAGAGGTCTACAACACAGGGGCCTGGGAGAGAGGTCTACAACACAGGGGCCTGGGAGAGAGGTCTACAACACAGGGGCCTGGGAGAGAGGTCTACAACACAGGGAGGGGCCTGGGAGAGAGGTCTACAACACAGGGAGGGGCCTGGGAGAGAGGTCTACCACACAGGGGCCTGGGAGAGAGGTCTACCACACAGGGGCCTGGGAGAGAGGTCTACCACACAGGGGCCTGGGAGAGGTCTACCACACAGGGGCCTGGGAGAGAGGTCTACCACACAGGGGCATGGGAGAGAGATCTACAACACAGGGAGGGGCCTGGGAGAGAGGTCTACAACACAGGGGCCTGAGAGAGGTCTACCACACAGGGGCCTGGGAGAGAGATCTACCACACAGGGGCCTGGGAGAGAGGTCTACCACACAGGGGCCTGGGGAGAGGTCTACCACACAGGGGCCTGGGAGAGAGGTCTACAACACAGGGGCCTGGGAGAGAGGTCTACAACACAGGGGCCTGGGAGAGAGGTCTACCACACAGGGGCCTGGGAGAGAGGTCTACCACACAGGGGCCTGGGAGAGAGGTCTACCACACAGGGGCCTGGGAGAGAGGTCTACCACACAGGGGCCTGGGAGAGAGGTCTACCACACAGGGGCCTGGGAGAGAGGTCTACCACACAGGGGCCTGGGAGAGGTCTACCACACAGGGGCCTGGGAGAGAGGTCTACCACACAGGGGCCTGAGAGAGGTCTACCACACAGGGGCCTGGGAGAGAGGTCTACAACACAGGGGCCTGGGAGAGAGGTCTACAACACAGGGGCCTGGGAGAGAGGTCTACCACACAGGGGCATGGGAGAGAGATCTACAACACAGGGGCCTGGGAGAGAGGTCTACAACACAGGGGCCTGGGAGAGAGGTCTACAACACAGGGGCCTGGGAGAGAGGTCTACAACACAGGGGCCTGGGAGAGAGGTCTACAACACAGGGAGGGGCCTGGGAGAGAGGTCTACAACACAGGGAGGGGCCTGGGAGAGAGGTCTACCACACAGGGGCCTGGGAGAGAGGTCTACCACACAGGGGCCTGGGAGAGAGGTCTACCACACAGGGGCCTGGGAGAGAGGTCTACCACACAGGGGCCTGGGAGAGAGGTCTACCACACAGGGGCATGGGAGAGAGATCTACAACACAGGGAGGGGCCTGGGAGAGAGGTCTACAACACAGGGGCCTGAGAGAGAGGTCTACCACACAGGGGCCTGGGAGAGAGATCTACCACACAGGGGCCTGGGAGAGAGGTCTACCACACAGGGGCCTGGGAGAGAGGTCTACAACACAGGGGCCTGGGAGAGAGGTCTACAACACAGGGGCCTGGGAGAGAGGTCTACCACACAGGGGCCTGGGAGAGAGGTCTACCACACAGGGGCCTGGGAGAGAGGTCTACCACACAGGGGCCTGGGAGAGAGGTCTACCACACAGGGGCCTGGGAGAGAGGTCTACCACACAGGGGCCTGGGAGAGAGGTCTACCACACAGGGGCCTGAGAGAGGTCTACCACACAGGGGCCTGGGAGAGAGGTCTACCACACAGGGGCCTGAGAGAGGTCTACCACACAGGGGCCTGGGAGAGAGGTCTACAACACAGGGGCCTGGGAGAGAGGTCTACAACACAGGGGCCTGGGAGAGAGGTCTACCACACAGGGGCCTGGGGAGAGGTCTACCACACAGGGGCCTGGGAGAGAGGTCTACCACACAGGGGCCTGAGAGAGAGGTCTACCACACAGGGGCCTGGGAGAGAGGTCTACCACACAGGGGCATGGGAGAGAGGTCTACAACACAGGGGCATGGGAGAGAGGTCTACCACACAGGGACATGGGAGAGAGGTCTACCACACAGGGGCCTGGGAGAGAGGTCTACCACACAGGGGCCTGGGAGAGAGGTCTACCACACAGGGGCCTGGGAGAGAGGTCTACAACACAGGGGCCTGGGAGAGAGATCAACAACACAGGGAGGGGCCTGGGAGAGAGGTCAACCACACAGGGGCCTGGGAGAGAGGTCAACAACACAGGGAGGGGCCTGGGAGAGAGGTCTACCACACAGGGGCCTGGGAGAGAGCTCTACCACACAGGGAGGGGCCTGGGAGAGAGGTCTACCACACAGGGAGGGGCCTGGGAGAGAGGTCTACCACACAGGGGCCTGGGGAGAGGTCTACCACACAGGGGCCTGGGAGAGAGGTCTACAACACAGGGAGGGGCCTGGGAGAGAGGTCTACCACACAGGGGCCTGGGAGAGAGGTCTACCACACAGGGGCCTGGGAGAGAGGTCTACCACACAGGGGCCTGGGAGAGAGGTCTACAACACAGGGAGGGGCCTGGGAGAGAGGTCTACAACACAGGGAGGGGCCTGGGAGAGAGGTCTACCACACAGGGAGGGGCCTGGGAGAGAGGTCTACTACACAGGGAGGGGCCTGGGAGAGAGGTCTACAACACAGGGAGGGGGCTGGGAGAGAGGTCTACCACACAGGGGCCTGGGAGAGAGGTCTACCACACAGGGGCCTGGGAGAGAGGTCTACAACACAGGGGCCTGGGAGAGAGGTCTACCACACAGAGGCCTGGGAGAGAGGTCTACCACACAGGGGCCTGGGAGAGAGGTCTACAACACAGGGGCCTGGGAGAGAGGTCTACAACACAGGGGCCTGGGAGAGAGGTCTACAACACAGGGGCCTGGGAGAGAGGTCTACCACACAGGGGCCTGGGAGAGAGGTCTACCACACGGGGAGGGGGCTGGGAGAGAGGTCTACCACACAGGGGCCTGGGAGAGAGGTCTACCACACAGGGAGGGGGCTGGGAGAGAGGTCTACCACACAGGGGCCTGGGAGAGAGGTCTACAACACAGGGGCCTGGGAGAGAGGTCTACCACACAGGGGCCTGGGAGAGAGGTCTACCACACAGGGGCCTGGGGGAGAGGTCTACCACACAGGGGCCTGGGAGAGAGGTCTACAACACAGGGGCCTGGGAGAGAGGTCTACCACACATTGATGATGATGATGATGATGATGGTGAAACTAACCTTAGCCAGAAAGCGTTTGACCGCTGGGTACGGACCAATCAGGTCCAGGAATGGAGGCATGAGCTTCCTGAAGCGTGTGGTCGTTAGGCCAACCAGGAAGGTTCCACGGTCGCTAAGGCGGATGTTGTCAGGGTAACCGGGCATATTGTTCATGATGACCTCCTTGGTGCCAGCCTTGGGGCCTTTCAGCCAGTACCTACAGAGGTAGAGAGAGAAAAGGAACCATGAGTCATTCAAACAAAAGGCCTTTCAGCCAGTATCTGGAGGGAGGGAGGGAGGGAGGGCAATGATTGTTCTATGACAAAAAGGCCTTTCTGTACTGTGAGGGTTCCTCTGTCCTGCTGATCAGCCACCTCTGATAACACAATGATATTTACATGTTAAAAGGAAAAACACAGGAAGGACAGTTACTATGGAAAACACTGTCCTCCGTTAGTGTGTGTGTGTGTGTACCTGAGGATACACCCGATGCTGGTCTCGGCTAGCAGCAGGAAGCTCTCGTCAGGTGACAGGGCGATGCCATTGGGCATGTAGAGACCATCCAGTAGGACACCCACACGTCCTGACAAGGGGTCAAAGGTCAGGAGACGACCCAGAGCGTTGGTCTCTATCACCTAGACGTTAGAAGTCAGGGGTTATAGAGCGTATAAAGAAGGGTGATTTGTAGGAGTACAGAGCGACAGACCTCTAGTTTGACGTGTCGTCGTCCCCAGCGAGAGGAGGAGTCCGTAAAGTAAATGATCCCAGTCTGAGAGGAGATCTCCAAGCCGTTCAGGAACGCAAACGGAACCCCGTCAGCTCCTAGAGCACAAAGATATTACATTAGTTAACTGGATGTACATTAGCCTCACAAGACTTTTACCACATTTTGTTGCTTTATAGCCTTATTATAAAATATATATATATTTTTAAATCCACTCAATCACCACACAATACCCCATAATGACATCACAATGCCCCATAATGACACCACAACAACCCATAATGACATCACAATGCCCCATAATGACACCACAATAACCCATAATGACAAAGCAAAAACATTTTTGATAATTTACTACAAACAAAATATGGAAATATCACATTTACATAAGTATTCAGACCCTTTATTCAGTACTTTGTTGAAGCACCTTTGTCAGAGATTACAGCCTTGAGTCTTCTTAGATAAGATGCTACAAGCTTGGCACACCTGTATTTGGGGAGGATCTCCCATTCTTCTCTGCAGATCCTCTCCAGCGCTGTCAGGTTGGATGGGGAGTGTCGCTGCACAGCTATTTTCAGGTCTCTCCAGAGATATGCTCCATTCTGTACTTTGCTCCGTATATCTTTCCCTCGATCCTGACTAGTCTTCATGTCCCTGCCACTGAAAAACATCCCCACAAGCATGACGCTGCCACCACCATGCTTCACCGTAGGGATTGTGCCAGGTTTCCTCCAGATGTGACGCTTGGCATTCAGGCCAAAGAGTTCAATCTTGGTTTCATCCGAGGTTTCATCTTGTTTCTCATGGTCTGAGAGTCCTTTAGGTGCCTTTTTGCAAACTCCATAAGGCCTGATTGGTGGAGTGCTGCAGAAATGGTTGTCCTTCTGGAAGGTTATCCCATCTCCTCAAAGGAGCTCTGTCAGAGTGACCAGTGGGTTCTCAGTCACCTCTCTGACCAAGGCCCTTGTCCCGATTGCTCAGTTTGGCCGGGCGGCCAGCTCTAGGAGTCTTGGCGGTTCCAAACTTCTTCCATTTAAGAATGATGGAGGCCACTGTGTTCTTGGAGACATTACTTAAAAATCATACAATGTGATTTTCTGGATTTTTGATTCCGTCTCTCACAGTTGAAGTGTACCTATGATAAAAATTACAGACCTCTACATGCTTTGTAAGTAGGAAAACCTGCAACATCGGCATGGTGTCAAATACTTGTTCTCCCCAGTGTATGTTTATATGTATATATTTATACCTTAAAGGTCCTAAAATTACATTTCAAATAGCTAAATAATCCCTGTTATGACCATCTTAAAACAATTCTATATGTTAGAACCTGCTGTCCAGTCAGAGTTAAGGTTAGACTGTCAGACCTGCTGTCCAGTCAGAGTTAAGGTTAGACTGTCAGACCTGCCGTCCAGTCAGAGTTAAGGTTAGGGGTTAGACTGTCAGACCTGCTGTCCAGTCAGAGTTAAGGTTAGACTGTCAGACCTGCTGTCTAGTCAGAGTTGAGGTTAGACTGTCAGACCTGCTGTCTAGTCAGAGTTGAGGTTAGACTGTCAGACCTGCTGTCTAGTCAGAGTTGAGGTTAGACTGTCAGACCTGCTGTCTAGTCAGAGTTAAGGTTCGGGGTTAGACTGTCAGACCTGCTGTCTCGTCAGTTAAAGTTAGGGGTTAGACTGTCAGACCTGTTGTCCAGTCAGAGTTAAGGTTAGACTGTCAGACCTGCTGTCTAGTCAGAGTTGAGGTTAGACTGTCAGACCTGCTGTCTAGTCAGAGTTAAGGTTCGGGGTTAGACTGTCAGACCTGCTGTCTCGTCAGTTAAAGTTAGGGGTTAGACTGTCAGACCTGTTGTCCAGTCAGAGTAAAGGTTAGACTGTCAGACCTGCTGTCCAGTCAGAGTTAAGGTTAGGGGTTAGACTGTCAGACCTGTTGTCCAGTCAGAGTAAAGGTTAGACTGTCAGACCTGCTGTCCAGTCAGAGTTAAGGTTAGGGGTTAGACTGTCAGACCTGCTGTCTAGTCAGAGTTAAGGTTAGGGGTTAGACTGTCAGACCTGCTGTCCAGTCAGAGTTAAGGTTTGGGGTTAGACTGTCAGACCTGCTGTCTAGTCAGAGTTAAGGTTAGACTGTCAGACCTGCTGTCTCGTCAGTTAAAGTTAGGGGTTAGACTGTCAGACCTGCTGTCTAGTCAGAGTTAAGGTTTGGG
Organism: Oncorhynchus masou masou; assembly: GCF_036934945.1. NCBI lineage: Eukaryota > Metazoa > Chordata > Actinopteri > Salmoniformes > Salmonidae > Oncorhynchus > Oncorhynchus masou. Next base: position 320,326 of record NW_027012384.1, read on the forward strand.
GTTAGACTGTCAGACCTGCTGTCTAGTCAGAGTTAAGGTTAGACTGTCAGACCTGCTGTCCAGTCAGAGTTGAGGTTAGACTGTCAGACCTGCTGTCCAGTCAGAGTTAAGGTTAGGGGTTAGACTGTCAGACCTGCTGTCCAGTCAGAGTTAAGTTTAGGGATTAGACTGTCAGACCTGCTGTCCAGTCAGAGTTAAGGTTAGGGGTTAGACTGTCAGACCTGCTGTCCAGTCAGAGTTAAGGTTAGGGGTTAGACTGTCAGACCTGCTGTCCAGTCAGAGTAAAGGTTAGACTGTCAGACCTGCTGTCTAGTCAGAGTTAAGGTTAGACTGTCAGACCTGCTGTCTCGTCAGTTAAAGTTAGGGGTTAGACTGTCAGACCTGCTGTCTAGTCAGAGTTAAGGTTTGGGGTTAGACTGTCAGACCTGCTGTCTAGTCAGAGTTAAGGTTAGGGGTTAGACTGTCAGACCTGCTGTCTAGTCAGAGTTAAGGTTAGACTGTCAGACCTGCTGTCTAGTCAGAGTTAAGGTTAGACTGTCAGACCTGCTGTCCAGTCAGAGTTGAGGTTAGACTGTCAGACCTGCTGTCCAATCAGAGTTAAGGTTAGGGGTTAGACTGTCAGACCTGCTGTCCAGTCAGAGTAAAGGTTAGACTGTCAGACCTGCTGTCTAGTCAGAGTTAAGGTTAGACTGTCAGACCTGCTGTCTCGTCAGTTAAAGTTAGGGGTTAGACTGTCAGACCTGCTGTCTAGTCAGAGTTAAGGTTTGGGGTTAGACTGTCAGACCTGCTGTCTAGTCAGAGTTAAGGTTAGCTGTTAGACTGTCAGACCTGCTGTCTAGTCAGAGTTAAGGTTAGACTGTCAGACCTGCTGTCTAGTCAGAGTTAAGGTTAGACTGTCAGACCTGCTGTCCAGTAAGAGATAATGTTAGACTGTCAGACCTGCTGTACAGTAAGAGATAATGTTAGACTGTCAGACCTGCTGTCCAGTCAGAGATGAGGTTAGACTGTCAGACCTGCTGTCCAATCAGAGTTAAGGTTAGACTGTCAGACCTGCTGTACAGTAAGAGTTGAGGTTAGACTGTCAGACCTGCTGTCCAGTAAGAGATAAGGTTAGACTGTCAGACCTGCTGTACAGTCAGATTTAAGGTTAGACTGTCAGACCTGCTGTCCAGTCAGAGTTGAGGTTAGACTGTCAGACCTGCTGTCCAGTCAGAGATGAGGTTAGACTGTCAGACCTGCTGTCCAATCAGAGTTAAGGTTAGACTGTCAGACCTGCTGTCCAGTAAGAGATAATGTTAGACTGTCAGACCTGCTGTACAGTCAGATTTAAGGTTAGACTGTCAGACCTGCTGTCCAGTCAGAGTTAAGGTTAGACTGTCAGACCTGCTGTCCAATCAGAGTTAAGGTTAGACTGTCAGACCTGCTGTCTAGTCAGAGTTAAGGTTTGGGGTTAGACTGTCAGACCTGCTGTCCAGTCAGAGTTTAGGTTAGGGGTTAGACTGTCAGACCTGCTGTCCAGTCAGAGTTTAGGTTAGACTGTCAGACCTGCTGTCTAGTCAGAGTTAAGGTTAGACTGTCAGACCTGCTGTCCAATCAGAGTTAAGGTTAGACTGTCAGACCTGCTGTCCAGTAAGAGATAATGTTAGACTGTCAGACCTGCTGTACAGTAAGAGTTGAGGTTAGACTGTCAGACCTGCTGTCCAATCAGAGTTAAGGTTAGACTGTCAGACCTGCTGTCCAGTAAGAGTAAAGGTTAGACTGTCAGACCTGCTGTCCAGTCAGAGTTAAGGTTAGACTGTCAGACCTGCTGTCCAATCAGAGTTAAGGTTAGACTGTCAGACCTGCTGTCCAGTCAGAGTTAAGGTTAGACTGTCAGACCTGCTGTCCAGTCAGAGTTAAGGTTAGACTGTCAGACCTGCTGTCCAGTCAGAGTTAAGGTTAGACTGTCAGACCTGCTGTCCAGTCAGAGTTAAGGTTAGACTGTCAGACCTGCTGTCCAGTCAGAGTTAAGGTTAGACTGTCAGACCTGCTGTCCAATCAGAGTTAAGGTTAGACTGTCAGACCTGCTGTCCAGTCAGAGTTAAGGTTAGACTGTCAGACCTGCTGTCCAGTCAGAGTTAAGGTTAGACTGTCAGACCTGCTGTCCAATCAGAGTTGAGGTTAGACTGTCAGACCTGCTGTCCAGTAAGAGTTTAGGTTAGGGGTTAGACTGTCAGACCTGCTGTCCAGTCAGAGTTGAAGTTAGACTGTCAGACCTGCTGTCCAATCAGAGTTAAGGTTAGGGGTTAGACTGTCAGACCTGCTGTCCAATCAGAGTTAAGGTTAGCGGTTAGACTGTTAGACCTGCTGTCCAGTCAGAGATAAGGTGAGGGTTAGACTGTCAGACCTGCTGTCCAGTCAGAGTTAAGGTTAGACTGTCTGACCTGCTGTCCAGTAAGAGTTAAGGTTAGGGGTTAGACTGTCAGACCTGCTGTCCAGTCAGAGTTAAGGTTAGACTGTCAGACCTGCTGTCCAGTCAGAGTTGAGGTTAGACTGTCGGACCTGCTGTCTAGTCAGAGTTAAGGTTTGGGGTTAGACTGTCAGACCTGCTGTCCAGTAAGAGATAAGGTTAGACTGTCAGACCTGCTGTCCAGTAAGAGATAAGGTTAGACTGTCAGACCTGCTGTCCAGTCAGAGTTAAGGTTAGACTGTCAGACCTGCTGTCTAGTCAGAGTTAAGGTTAGACTGTCTGACCTGCTGTCCAGTAAGAGTTAAGGTTTGGGGTTAGACTGTCAGACCTGCTGTCCAGTCAGAGTTAAGGTTAGGGGTTAGACTGTCAGACCTGCTGTCCAGTCAGAGTTAAGGTTAGCGGTTAGACTGTCAGGCCTGCTGTCCAGTAAGAGATAAGGGAAGACTGTCAGACTTGCTGTCTAGTCAGAGTTAAGGTTTGGGGTTAGACTGTCAGACTTGCTGTCTAGTCAGAGTTAAGGTTTGGGGTTAGACTGTGAATGATCAGACCTTGTTTGCTGTCCGGTAGCAGGGTCTTGTGTCCAGTCTGTGGATAGGGGACGTTACCTGTCTTGCTGTCCAGTAGCAGGGTCTTGTGTCCAGTCTGGGGGTCAACAGAAAACAGCCCAAAGTAGGAGTCAGCTACGATCAGCTGACCACCACTGTCCAACCGCACACCATGAGGACGACCACAGACTGGCTCATAGTCTGTCCTGCTACCTAGAGGACCAACAGAGATAACATCACAGTCTGTCCTGCTACCAAGAGGACCAACAGAGATAACATCACAGTCTGTCCTGCTACCTAGAGGACCAACAGAGATAACATCACAGTCTGTCCTGCTACCTAGAGGACCAACAGAGATAACATCACAGTCTGTCCTGCTACCTAGAGGACCAACAGAGATAACATCACAGTCTGTCCTACCAAGAGGACCAACAGAGATAAAATCACAGTCTGTCCCTACCAAGAGGACCAACAGAGATAACATCACAGTCTGTCCTGCTACCAAGAGGACCAACAGAGATAACATCACAGTCTGTCCTACCGAGAGGACCAACAGAGATAACATCACAGTCTGTCCTGCTACCGAGAGGACCAACAGAGATAACATCACAGTCTGTCCTGCTACCGAGAGGACCAACAGAGATAACATCACAGTCTGTCCTGCTACCGAGAGGACCAACAGAGATAACATCACAGTCTGTCCTGCTACCGAGAGGACCAACAGAGATAACATCACAGTCTGTCCTGCTACCTAGAGGACCAACAGAGATAACATCACAGTCTGTCCTGCTACCAAGAGGACCAACAGTCTGTCCTGCTACCTAGAGGACCACAGATAAAATCACAGTCTGTCCTGCTACCAAGAGGACCAACAGAGATAACATCACAGTCTGTCCTGCTACCGAGAGGACCAACAGAGATAACATCACAGTCTGTCCTGCTACCGAGAGGACCAACAGAGATAACATCAGTCTGTCCTGCTACCGAGAGGACCAACAGAGATAACATCACAGTCTGTCCTGCTACCGAGAGGACCAACAGAGATAACATCACAGTCTGTCCTGCTACCGAGAGGACCAACAGAGATAACATCACAGTCTGTCCTGCTACCGAGAGGACCAACAGAGATAACATCACAGTCTGTCCTGCTACCGAGAGGACCAACAGAGATAACATCACAGTCTGTCCTGCTACCGAGAGGACCAACAGAGATAACATCACAGTCTGTCCTGCTACCTAGAGGACCAACAGAGATAACATCACAGTCTGTCCTGCTACCTAGAGGACCAACAGAGATAACATCACAGTCTGTCCTGCTACCAAGAGGACTGCTACCAAGAGGACCAACAGAGATAACATCACAGTCTGTCCTGCTACCTAGAGGACCAACAGAGATAACATCACAGTCTGTCCTGCTACCAAGAGGACCAACAGAGATAACATCACAGTCTGTCCTGCTACCTAGAGGACCAACAGAGATAACATCACAGTCTGTCCTGCTACCTAGAGGACCAACAGAGATAACATCACAGTCTGTCCTGCTACCTAGAGGACCAACAGAGATAACATCACAGTCTGTCCTGCTACCAAGAGGACCAACAGAGATAACATCACAGTCTGTCCTGCTACCAAGAGGACCAACAGAGATAACATCACAGTCTGTCCTGCTACCGAGAGGACCAACAGAGATAACATCACAGTCTGTCCTGCTACCGAGAGGACCAACAGAGATAACATCACAGTCTGTCCTGCTACCGAGAGGACCAACAGAGATAACATCACAGTCTGTCCTGCTACCGAGAGGACCAACAGAGATAACATCAGTCTGTCCTGCTACCGAGAGGACCAACAGAGATAACATCACAGTCTGTCCTGCTACCGAGAGGACCAACAGAGATAACATCAAAGTCTGTCCTGCTACCTAGAGGACCAACAGAGATAACCTCACAGTCTGTCCTGCTACCTAGAGGACCAACAGAGATAACATCACAGTCTGTCCTGCTACCTAGAGGACCAACAGAGATAACATCACAGTCTGTCCTGCTACCTAGAGGACCAACAGAGATAACATCACAGTCTGTCCTGCTACCTAGAGGACCAACAGAGATAACATCACAGTCTGTCCTGCTACCTAGAGGACCAACAGAGATAACATCACAGTCTGTCCTGCCCTCTTTCGGTCTCTCCAGTCTGGAACAACATCAGAGGATTTCTAGAGATTTACTAGACGGTCTCTAACACAACCTGACACACACACACACACACACACAACCTGACACACACACACACACACACACACACACACACACACACACACACACACACACACAACCTGACACACACACACACACACACACACACACACACAACCTGACACACACACACACACACAACCTGACACACACACAACCTGACACACACACACACACACAACCTGACACACACACACACACACACACACACACAACCTGACACACACACACACAACCTGGCACACACACACAACCTGGCACACACACACACAACCTGGCACACACACACACAACCTGGCACACACACACACAACCTGGCACACACACACACAACCTGGCACACACACACACAACCTGACACACACACACACAACCTGGAACACACACAACCTGGCACACACACACACAACCTGGCACACACACACACAACCTGGCACACACACACACAACCTGGCACACACACAGAAACATCTTTTTGGCCAGAGCTCAGAGGAAGACAATCGGCTGCCGGCCACATCAACAGAGATCTGAACAGAACATGTTCACACAGCTAAACACTTCCCAACAGAAGAGTCAGTGTTCCACGGGTCCAGTAGAACATCTGAAATATTCAGGTCCTCCCCTTTTCTAAATGTTTTCTCACCTGTTCCATACCTACTGAACTGAACACAGCCCTGTAGATCCCAGACAGATTCCATCATACATCAATAAGCCTGCTATAATTACTGACCACACTCCTACTACTGTCAGCTAGCCAGATAGACATGAAGAATTGTTAGCAAGCCAGATAGCCTGGAAGAACTGTGAGCTAGCCAGATAGCCACGAAGAATTGTTAGCTAGTCAGATAGCCATGAAGAACTGTGAGCTAGCCAGGTATCCATGAAGAACTGTTAGCAAGCCAGGTATCCATGAAGAACTGTTAGCTAGGGGAAGTGCAGCGTGAGGTAATACAGTAGGGGGAGTGCTGCTCAGCGTGAGGTAATACAGTAGGGGGAGTGCTGCTCAGCGTGAGGTAATACAGTAGGGGGAGTGCTGCTCAGCGTGAGGTAATACAGTAGGGGGAGTGCTGCTCAGCGTGAGGTAATACAGTAGGGGGAGTGCTGCTCAGCGTGAGGTAATACAGTAGGGGGAGTGCTGCTCGGCGTGAGGTAATACAGTAGGGGGAGTGCTGCTCAGCGTGAGGTAATACAGTAGGGGGAGTGCTGCTCAGCGTGAGGTAATACAGTAGAGGGAGTGCTGCTCAGCGTGAGGTAATACAGTAGGGGGAGTGCTGCTCGGCGTGAGGTAATACAGTAGAGGGAGTGCTGCTCAGCGTGAGGTAATACAGTAGGGGGAGTGCTGCTCAGCGTGAGGTAATACAGTAGGGGGAGTGCTGCTCAGCGTGAGGTAATACAGTAGGGGGAGGTGCAGCGTGAGGTAATACAGTAGGGGGAGGTGCAGAGAGAGGTAATACAGTAGGGGGAGTGCTGCTCAGCGTGAGGTAATACAGTAGGGGGAGTGCTGCTCAGCGTGAGGTAATACAGTAGAGGGAGGTAATGCAGTAGGGAGAGTGCTGCTCAGCGTGAGGTAATACAGTAGGGGGACTGGTGCTCAGCGTGAGGTAATACAGTAGGGGGACTGGTGCTCAGCGTGAGGTAATACAGTAGGAGGAGTGCTGCTCAGCGTGAGGTAATACAGTAGGGGGAGTGCTGCTCAGCGTGAGGTAATACAGTAGGGGGAGTGCTGCTCAGCGTGAGGTAATACAGTAGGGGGAGTGCTGCTCAGCGTGAGGTAATACAGTAGGGTGAGTGCGGCTCAGCGTGATGTAATACAGTAGGGGGAGTGCTGCTCAGCGTGAGGTAATACAGTAGGGGGAGTGCTGCTCAGCGTGAGGTAATACAGTAGGGGGTGTGCTGCTCAGCGTGAGGTAATACAGTAGGGGGAGTGCTGCTCAGCGTGAGGTAATACAGTAGGGGGAGTGCTGCTCAGCGTGAGGTAATACAGTAGGGGGAGTGCTGCTCAGCGTGAGGTAAAACAGTAGGGGGAGGTGCGGCGTGAGGTAATACAGTAGGGGGAGGTAATGCAGTAGAGGGAGTGCTGCTCAGCGTGAGGTAATACAGTAGGGGGAGGAGCTGCTCAGCCTGAGGTAATACAGTAGGGGGAGTGCTGCTCAGCGTGAGGTAATAGAGTAGGGGGAGTGCTGCTCAGCGTGAGGTAATAGAGTAGGGGGAGTGCTGCTCAGCGTGAGGTAATAGAGTAGGGGGAGTGCTGCTCAGCGTGAGGTAATACAGTAGGGGGAGGAGCAGCGTGATGAAATACAGAAGGGGGAGTGCTGCTCAGCGTGAGGTAATACAGTAGGGGGAGTGCTGCTCAGCGTGAGGTAATACAGTAGGGGGAGTGCTGCTCAGCGTGAGGTAATACAGTAGGGGGAGTACTGAGGTAATACAGTAGGGGAGTGCTGCTCAGCATGAGGTAATACAGTAGGGAGAGTGCTGCTCAGCGTGAGGTATTACAGTAGGGGGAGTGCTGCTCAGCGTGAGGTAATACAGTAGGGGGAGTGCTGCTCAGCGTGAGTTAATACAGTAGGGGAGGTGCAGTGAGAGGTAATACAGTAGGGGGAGTGCTGCTTAGCGTGAGGTAATACAGTAGGGAGAGGTGCAGTGAGAGGTCATACAGTAGGGGGAGTGCTGCTTAGCGTGAGGTAATAGAGTAGGTGGAGTGCTGCTCAGCGTGAGGTAATACAGTAGGGGGAGTGCTGCTCAGCGTGAGGTAATACAGTAGAGGGAGGTGCAGTGAGAGGTAATACAGTAGGGGGAGTGCTGCTCAGTGTGAGGTAATACAGTAGGGGGAGTGCTGCTCAGCGTGAGGTAATACAGTAGGGGGAGTGCTGCTCAGCGTGAGGTAATACAGTAGGGGGAGTGCTGCTCAGCGTGAGGTAATACAGTAAGGGTAGTGCTGCTCAGCGTGAGGTAATACAGTAGGGGGAGTGCTGCTCAGCGTGAGGTAATACAGTAGGGGGAGTGCTGCTCAGCGTGAGGTAATACAGTAGGGGGAGTGCTGCTCAGCGTGAGGTAATACAGTAGGGGGAGTGCTGCTCAGCGTGAGGTAATACAGTAGGGGGAGTGCTGCTCAGCGTGAGGTAAAACAGTAGGGGGAGGTGCAGCGTGAGGTAATACAGTAGGGGAGGTAATGCAGTAGGGGGAGTGCTGCTCAGCGTGAGGTAATACAGTAGGGGGAGGAGCAGCGTGATGAAATACAGAAGGGGGAGTGCTGCTCAGCGTGAAGTAATACAGTAGGGGGAGTGCTGCTCAGCGTGAGGTAATACAGTAGGGGGAGTGCTGCTCAGCGTGAGGTAATACAGTAGGGGGAGTGCTGCTCAGCGTGAGGTAATACAGTAGGGGAGTGCTGCTCAGCGTGAGTTAATACAGTAGGGGGAGGTGCAGTGAGGTAATACAGTAGGGGGAGTGCTGCTTAGCGTGAGGTAATACAGTAGGGAGAGGTGCAGTGAGAGGTCATACAGTAGGGGGAGTGCTGCTTAGCGTGAGGTAATAGAGTAGGTGGAGTGCTGCTCAGCGTGAGGTAATACAGTAGGGGGAGTGCTGCTCAGCGTGAGGTAATACAGTAGAGGGAGGTGCAGTGAGAGGTAATACAGTAGGGGGAGTGCTGCTTAGCGTGAGGTAATACAGTAGGGGGAGTGCTGCTCAGTGTGAGGTAATACAGTAGGGGGAGTGCTGCTCAGCGTGAGGTAATACAGTAGAGGGAGGTGATACAGTAGGAGGAGTGCTGCTCAGCGTGAGGTAATACAGTAGGGGGAGTGCTGCTCAGCGTGAGGTAATACAGTAGGGGGAGTGCTGCTCAGCGTGAGGTAATACAGTAGGGGGAGTGCTGCTCAGCGTGAGGTTATACAGTAGGGGGAGTGCTGCTCAGCGTGAGGTAATACAGTAGGGGGAGTGCTGCTCAGTGAGGTAATACAGTAGGGGGAGTGCTGCTCAGCGTGAGGTAATACAGTAGGGGGAGTGCTGCTCAGCCTGAGGTAATACAGTAGGGGAGTGCTGCTCAGCGTGAGGTAATACAGTAGGGGGAGTGCTGCTCAGCGTGAGGTAATACAGTAGGGGGGAGGTAATGCAGTAGGGGGAGTGCTGCTCAGCGTGAGGTAATACAGTAGGGGGAGTGCTGCTCAGCGTGAGGTAATACAGTAGGGGGAGTGCTGCTCAGCGTGAGGTAATACAGTAAGGGAGTGCTGCTCAGCGTGAGGTAATACAGTAGGGGGAGTGCTGCTCAGCGTGAGGTAATACAGTAAGGGAGTGCTGCTCAGCGTGAGGTAATACAGTAGGGAGAGTGCTGAGGTAATACAGTAGGGGGAGTGCTGCTCAGCGTGAGGTAATACAGTAGGGGGAGTGCTGCTCAGCGTGAGGTAATACAGTAGGGGGAGTGCTGCTCAGCGTGAGGTAATACAGTAAGGGAGTGCTGCTCAGCGTGAGGTAATACAGTAGGGGGAGTGCTGCTTAGCGTGAGGTAATAGAGTAGGTGGAGTGCTGCTCAGCGTGAGGTAATACAGTAGGGGGAGTGCTGCTCAGCGTGAGGTAATACAGTAAGGGTAGTGATGCTCAGCGTGAGGTAATACAGTAGGGGGAGTGCTGCTCAGCGTGAGGTAAAACAGTAGGGGGAGGTGCAGCGTGAGGTAATACAGTAGGGGGAGGTAATGCAGTAGGGGGAGTGCTGCTCAGCGTGAGGTAATACAGTAGGGGGAGGAGCAGCGTGATGAAATACAGAAGGGGGAGTGCTGCTCAGCGTGAGGTAATACAGTAGGGGGAGTGCTGCTCAGCGTGAGGTAATACAGTAGGGGGAGTGCTGCTCAGCGTGAGGTAATACAGTAGGGGAGTGCTGCTCAGCGTGAGGTAATACAGTAGGGAGAGTGCTGAGGTAATACAGTAGGGGGAGTGCTGCTCAGCGTGAGGTAATACAGTAGGGGGAGGTGCAGTGAGAGGTAATACAGTAGGGGGAGTGCTGCTCAGCGTGAGTTAATACATTAGGGGGAGGTGCAGTGAGAGGTAATACAGTAGGGGGAGTGCTGCTTAGCGTGAGGTAATACAGTAGGGAGAGGTGCAGTGAGAGGTCATACAGTAGGTGGAGTGCTGCTTAGCGTGAGGTAATAGAGTAGGTGGAGTGCTGCTCAGCGTGAGGTAATACAGTAGGGGGAGTGCTGCTCAGCGTGAGGTAATACAGTAGAGGGAGGTGCAGTGAGAGGTAATACAGTAGGGGGAGTGCTGCTTAGCGTGAGGTAATACAGTAGGGGGAGTGCTGCTCAGTGTGAGGTAATACAGTAGGGGGAGTGCTGCTCAGCGTGAGGTAATACAGTAGAGGGAGGTGATACAGTAGGAGGAGTGCTGCTCAGCGTGAGGTAATACAGTAGGGGGAGTGCTGCTCAGCGTGAGGTAATACAGTAGGGGGAGTGCTGCTCAGCGTGAGGTAATACAGTAGGGGGAGTGCTGCTCAGCGTGAGGTAATACAGTAGGGGGAGTGCTGCTCAGCGTGAAGTAATACAGTAGGGGGAGTGCTGCTCAGTGAGGTAATACAGTAGGGGGAGTGCTGCTCAGCGTGAGGTAAAACAGTAGGGGGAGTGCTGCTCAGCGTGAGGTAATACAGTAGGGGGAGTGCTGCTCAGTGAGGTAATACAGTAGGGGGAGTGCTGCTCAGCGTGAGGTAATACAGTAGGGGGAGTGCTGCTCAGCCTGAGGTAATACAGTAGGGGGAGTGCTGCTCAGCGTGAGGTAATACAGTAGGGGGAGTGCTGCTCAGCGTGAGGTAATACAGTAGGGGGAGTGCTGCTCAGCGTGAGGTAATACAGTAGGGGGAGTGCTGCTCAGCGTGAGGTAATACAGTAGGGGGAGTGCTGCTCAGCGTGAGGTAATACAGTAGGGGGGAGTGCTGCTCAGCGTGAGGTAATACAGTAGGGGGGAGTGCTGCTCAGCCTGAGGTAATACAGTAGGGGGAGTGCTGCTCAGCATGAGGTAATACAGTAGGGGGGAGGTAATGCAGTAGGGGGAGTGCTGCTCAGCGTGAGGTAATACAGTAGGGGGAGTGCTGCTCAGCGTGAGGTAATACAGTAGGGGGAGTGCTGCTCAGCGTGAGGTAATACAGTAGGGAGAGTGCTGAGGTAATACAGTAGGGGGAGTGCTGCTCAGCGTGAGGTAATACAGTAGGGGGAGTGCTGCTCAGCGTGAGGTAATACAGTAGGGGGAGTGCTGCTCAGCGTGAGGTAATACAGTAAGGGAGTGCTGCTCAGCGTGAGGTAATACAGTAGGGGGAGTGCTGCTTAGCGTGAGGTAATACAGTAGGGGGAGTGCTGCTCAGCGTGAGGTAATACAGTAGGGAGAGGTGCAGTGAGAGGTCATACAGTAGGGGGAGTGCTGCTTAGCGTGAGGTAATAGAGTAGGTGGAGTGCTGCTCAGCGTGAGGTAATACAGTAGGGGGAGTGCTGCTCAGCGTGAGGTAATACAGTAGAGGGAGGTGAAGTGAGAGGTAATACAGTAGCGGGAGTGCTGCTTAGCGTGAGGTAATACAGTAGGGGGAGTGCTGCTCAGTGTGAGGTAATACAGTAGGGGGAGTGCTGCTCAGCATGAGGTAATACAGTAGGGGGAGTGCTGCTCAGCGTGAGGTAATACAGTAAGGGTAGTGATGCTCAGCGTGAGGTAATACAGTAGGGGGAGTGCTGCTCAGCGTGAGGTAAAACAGTAGGGGGAGGTGCAGCGTGAGGTAATACAGTAGGGGGAGGTAATGCAGTAGGGGGAGTGCTGCTCAGCGTGAGGTAATACAGTAGGGGGAGGAGCAGCGTGATGAAATACAGAAGGGGAGGTAATGCAGTAGGGGGAGTGCTGCTTAGCGTGAGGTAATACAGTAGGGGGAGTGCTGCTCAGTGTGAGGTAATACAGTAGGGGGAGTGCTGCTCAGCATGAGGTAATACAGTAGGGGGAGTGCTGCTCAGCGTGAGGTAATACAGTAGTGGGAGTGCTGCTCAGCGTGAGGTAATACAGTAGGGGGAGTGCTGCTCAGCGTGAGGTAATACAGTAGGGGAGGGCTGCTCAGCGTGAGGTAATACAGTAGGGAGAGTGCTGAGGTAATACAGTAGGGGGAGTGCTGCTCAGCGTGAGGTAATACAGTAGGGGGAGGTGCAGTGAGAGGTAATACAGTAGGGGGAGTGCTGCTCAGCGTGAGTTAATACATTAGGGGGAGGTGCAGTGAGAGGTAATACAGTAGGGGGAGTGCTGCTTAGCGTGAGGTAATACAGTAGGGAGAGGTGCAGTGAGAGGTCATACAGTAGGTGGAGTGCTGCTTAGCGTGAGGTAATAGAGTAGGTGGAGTGCTGCTCAGCGTGAGGTAATACAGTAGGGGGAGTACTGCTCAGCGTGAGGTAATACAGTAGAGGGAGGTGCAGTGAGAGGTAATACAGTAGGGGGAGTGCTGCTTAGCGTGAGGTAATACAGTAGGGGGAGTGCTGCTCAGTGTGAGGTAATACAGTAGGGGGAGTGCTGCTCAGCGTGAGGTAATACAGTAGAGGGAGGTGATACAGTAGGAGGAGTGCTGCTCAGCGTGAGGTAATACAGTAGGGGGAGTGCTGCTCAGCGTGAGGTAATACAGTAGGGGGAGTGCTGCTCAGCGTGAGGTAATACAGTAGGGGGAGTGCTGCTCAGCGTGAGGTAATACAGTAGGGGGAGTGCTGCTCAGCGTGAGGTAATACAGTAGGGGGAGTGCTGCTCAGTGAGGTAATACAGTAGGGGGAGTGCTGCTCAGCGTGAGGTAAAACAGTAGGGGGAGTGCTGCTCAGCGTGAGGTAATACAGTAGGGGGAGTGCTGCTCAGTGAGGTAATACAGTAGGGGGAGTGCTGCTCAGCCTGAGGTAATACAGTAGGGGGGAGTGCTGCTCAGCGTGAGGTAATACAGTAGGGGGGAGTGCTGCTCAGCGTGAGGTAATACAGTAGGGGGGAGTGCTGCTCAGCGTGAGGTAATACAGTAGGGGAGTGCTGCTCAGCGTGAGGTAATACAGTAGGGGGAGTGCTGCTCAGCGTGAGGTAATACAGTAGGGGGAGTGCTGCTCAGCGTGAGGTAATACAGTAGGGGGAGTGCTGCTCAGCCTGAGGTAATACAGTAGGGGGAGTGCTGCTCAGCGTGAGGTAATACAGTAGGGGGAGTGCTGCTCAGCGTGAGGTAATACAGTAAGGGGAGTGCTGCTTAGCGTGAGGTAATACAGTAGGGGGAGTGCTGCTCAGCGTGAGGTAATACAGTAGGGGGAGTGCTGCTCAGCGTGAGGTAATACAGTCAGGGGGGGTGCTGCTCAGCGTGAGGTAATACAGTAGGGGGAGTGCTGCTCAGCGTGAGGTAATACAGTAGGGGGAGTGCTGCTCAGTGAGGTAATACAGTAGGGGGAGTGCTGCTCAGCGTGAGGTAATACAGTAGGGGGAGTGCTGCTCAGCGTGAGGTAATACAGTAGGGGGAGTGCTACTCAGCCTGAGGTAATACAGTAGGGGGAGTGCTGCTCAGCGTGAGGTAATACAGTAAGGGGAGTGCTGCTCAGTGAGGTAATACAGTTGTGGGAGTGCTGCTCAGCGTGAGGTAATACAGTAGGGGGAGTGCTGCTCAGCGTGAGGTAATACAGTAGGGGAGTGCTGCTCAGCGTGAGGTAATACAGTAGGGGAGTGCTGCTCAGCATGAGGTAATACAGTAGGGGGGAGGTAATGCAGTAGGGGGAGTGCTGCTCAGCGTGAGGTAATACAGTAGGGGGAGTGCTGCTCAGCGTGAGGTAATACAGTAGAGGGAGTGCTGCTCAGCGTGAGGTAATACAGTAGGGGGAGGAGCTGCTCAGCGTGAGGTAATACAGTAGGGGGAGTGCTGCTCAGCCTGAGGTAATACAGTAGGGGGAGTGCTGCTCAGCGTGAGGTAATACAGTATGGGGAGTGCTGCTCAGCGTGAGGTAATACAGTAGGGGGAGTGCTGCTCAGTGAGGTAATACAGTAGGGGGAGTGCTGCTCAGCGTGAGGTAATACAGTAGGGGAGTGCTGCTCAGCGTGAGGTAATACAGTAGGGGGAGGTGCAGTGAGAGGTAATACAGTAGGGGGAGTACTGCTCAGCGTGAGTTAATACAGTAGGGGGAGGTGCAGTGAGAGGTAATACAGTAGGGGGAGTGCTGCTCAGCGTGAGGTAATACAGTAGGGGGAGTGCTGCTCAGTGTGAGGTAATACAGTAGGGGGTGTGCTGCTCAGCGTGAGGTAATGCAGTAGGGGAGTGCTGCTCAGCCTGAGGTAATACAGTAGGGGGAGTGCTGCTCAGCGTGAGGTAATACAGTAGGGGAGGTGCAGTGAGAGGTAATACAGTAGGGGGAGTACTGCTCAGCGTGAGTTAATACAGTAGGGGGAGGTGCAGTGAGAGGTAATACAGTAGGGGGAGTGCTGCTCAGCGTGAGGTAATACAGTAGGGGGAGTGCTGCTCAGCGTGAGGTAATACAGTAGGGGGAGTGCTGCTCAGCGTGAGGTAATACAGTAGGGGGAGTGCTGCTCAGCGTGAGGTAATACAGTAGGGGAGTGCTGCTCAGCCTGAGGTAATACAGTAGGGGGAGTGCTGCTCAGTGAGGTAATACAGTAGGGGGAGTGCTGCTCAGCGTGAGGTAATACAGTAGGGGGAGTGTTGCTCAGCGTGAGGTAATACAGTAGGGGGAGTGCTGCTCAGCCTGAGGTAATACAGTAGGGGGAGTGCTGCTCAGCGTGAGGTAATACAGTAGGGGGAGTGCTGCTCAGCATGAGATAATACAGTAGAGGGAGTGCTGCTCAGCGTGAGGTAATACAGTAGGGGGAGTGCTGCTCAGCGTGAGGTAATACAGTAGGGGGAGTGCTGCTCAGCGTGAGGTAATACAGTAGAGGGAGTGCTGCTCAGCGTGAGGTAATACAGTAGGGGGAGTGCTGCTCAGCGTGAGGTAATAGAGTAGGGGGAGTGCTGCTCAGCGTGAGGTAATACAGTAGGGGGTGTGCTGCTCTGCGTGAGGTAATAGAGTAGGGGGAGTGCTGCTCAGCGTGAGGTAATACAGTAGGGGGTGTGCTGCTCAGCGTGAGGTAATACAGTAGAGGGAGTGCTGCTCAGCGTGAGGTAATACAGTAGGGGGAGTGCTGCTCAGCGTGAGGTAATACAGTAGGGGGAGTGCTGCTCAGCGTGAGGTAATACAGTAGGGGGAGTGCTGCTCAGCGTGAGGTAATACAGTAAGGGGAGTGCTGCTCAGCGTGAGTTAATACAGTAGGGGGAGGTGCAGTGAGAGGTAATACAGTAGGGGGAGTGCTGCTCAGCGTGAGGTAATACAGTAGGGGGAGGTGCAGTGAGAGGTAATACAGTAGGGGGAGGTAATACAGTAGGGGAGGTGCAGTGAGAGGTAATACAGTAGGGGGAGTGCTGCTCAGCGTGAGGTAATACAGTAGGGGAGTGCTGCTCAGCGTGAGGTAATACAGTAGGGGGAGTGCTGCTCAGCGTGAGGTAATACAGTAGGGGGAGTGCTGAGGTAATACAGTAGGGGGAGTGCTGCTCAGCGTGAGGTAATACAGTAGGGGGAGTGCTGCTTAGCGTGAGGTAATAGAGTAGGGGGAGTGCTGCTCAGCGTGAGGTAATACAGTAGGGGGTGTGCTGCTCAGCGTGAGGTAATACAGTAGAGGGAGGTGATACAGTAGGAGGAGTGCTGCTCAGCGTGAGGTAATACAGTAGGGGGGAGGGCTGCTCAGCGTGAGGTAATACAGTAAGGGGAGGGGCAGCGTGAGGTAATACAGTAGGGGGAGTGCTGCTCAGCGTGAGGTAATACAGTAAGGGGAGGGGCAGCGTGAGGTAATACAGTAGGGGGAGTGCTGCTCAGCGTGAGGTAATACAGTAAGGGGATGGGCAGCGTGAGGTAATACAGTAGGGGGAGTGCTGCGCAGCGTGAGGTAATACAGTAGGGGAGGTGCAGTGAGAGGTAATACAGTAGGGGGAGTGCTGCTTAGCGTGAGGTAATACAGTAGGGGGAGTGCTGCTTAGCGTGAGGTAATAGAGTAGGGGGTGTGCTGCTCAGCGTGAGGTAATACAGTAGGGGGTGTGCTGCTTAGCGTGAGGTAATAGAGTAGGGGGTGTGCTGCTTAGCGTGAGGTAATACAGTAGGGGGTGTGCTGCTCAGCGTGAGGTAATACAGTAGGGGAGTGCTGCTTAGCGTGAGGTAATACAGTAGGGGGAGTGCTGCTCAGCGTGAGGTAATACAGTAGGGGGAGGTGCAGTGAGAGGTAATACAGTAGGGGGAGGTGCAGTGAGAGGTAATACAGTAGGGGGAGGTGCAGTGAGAGGTAATACAGTAGGGGAGTGCTGCTTAGCGTGAGGTAATACAGTAGGGGGAGTGCTGCTCAGCGTGAGGTAATACAGCAGGGGGTGTGCTGCTCAGCGTGAGGTAATACAGTAGGGGGAGTGCTGCTCAGCGTGAGGTAATGCAGTAGGGGGAGTGCTGCTCAGCGTGAGGTAATACAGCAGGGGAGTGCTGCTCAGCGTGAGGTAATACAGTAGGGGGAGTGCTGCCCAGCGTGAGGTAATACAGTAGGGGGAGTGCTGCTCAGCGTGAGGTAATACAGTAGGGGGAGTGCTGCTCAGCGTGAGGTAATACAGTAGGGGAGTGCTGCTCAGCGTGAGGTAATGCAGTAGGGGGAGTGCTGCTCAGCGTGAGGTAATACAGCAGGGGGAGTGCTGCTCAGCGTGAGGTAATACAGTAGGGGGAGTGCTGCTCAGCGTGAGGTAATACAGTAGAGGGAGTGCTGCTCAGCGTGAGGTAATACAGTAGGGGGAGTGCTGCCCAGCGTGAGGTAATGCAGTAAGGGGAGTGCTGCTCAGCGTGAGGTAATACAGCAGGGGAGTGCTGCTCAGCGTGAGGTAATACAGTAGGGGGAGTGCTGCTCAGCGTGAGGTAATACAGTAAGGGGAGTGCTGCTCAGCGTGAGGTAATACAGCAGGGGAGTGCTGCTCAGCGTGAGGTAATACAGTAAGGGGAGTGCTGCTCAGCGTGAGGTAATACAGTAGAGGGAGTGCTGCTCAGCGTGAGGTAATACAGTAGGGGGAGTGCTGCTCAGCGTGAGGTAATACAGTAGGGGGGAGTACTGCTCAGTTAGTTAGTTAGTTATTGACCACACTCCTGTAAGCCTGTCCCATGTGAGTGATGAGTTAGGGTTAGTTAGTTAGTTATTGACCACACTCCTGTAAGCCTGTCCCATGTGAGTGATGAGTTAGGGTTAGTTAGTTAGTTACTGACCACACTCCTGCAAGTCCTGTCCCACATGGGTGATGAGTTAGGGTTGGTTAGTTAGTTAGTTACTCACCACACTCCTGTAAGTCCTGTCCCACGTGGCTGATGAGTTAGGGTTAGTTAGTTAGTTAGTTAGTTAGTTAGTTAGTTAGTTAGTTAGTTAGTTAGTTAGTTAGTTAGTTACTCACCACACTCCTGTAAGTCCTGTCCCATGTGGTGGATGAGTTAGGGTTAGTTAGGGTTGGTTGGTTAGCGTTAGGGTTGGGTAGTTAGCGTTGGGGTTGGGTAGTTAGTTAGCGTTAGGGTTGGTTAGTTAGTTAGTTACTGACCACACTCCTGTAAGTCCTGTCCCATGTGGGTGATGAGTTAGGGTTAGTTAGTTAGTTAGTTAGTTAGTTAGTTAGTTAGTTAGTTAGTTACTGACCACACTCCTGCAAGTCCTGTCCCACGTGGGTGATTAGTTAGTTAGTTAGTTAGTTAGTTAGTTAGTTAGTTAGTTAGTTAGTTACTGACCACACTCCTGTAAGTCCTGTCCCACGTGGCTGACGAGTTAGGGTTAGTTAGTTAGTTAGTTAGTCACCACACTCCTGTAAGTCCTGTTCCATGTGGTGGATGAGTTAGGGTTAGTTAGCGTTAGGGTTGGGTAGTTAGTTAGCGTTAGGGTTAGTTAGTTAGTTAGTTACTGACCACACTCCTGTAAGTCCCGTCCCATGTGGGTGATGAGGGTCAGAGTCTCCTGATGGATCCTCCACAGCTTCCCATCCACCGTCCCTGTGTACACGTTACCTAGGAGAGACCAGGGGTTAGAGGTCAGGGGTCAGACAGGCCACAGTGTTCTGAAAAGGTATTTCCAGTCAAAGGTCATATAAACACTGAGGAGGTGGATGAAAGACCAACAGACAGGATTCAATTAAAACATGCTGGATGAAAGACCAACAGACAGGATTCAATTAAAAGATGCTGGATGAAAGACCAACAGACAGGATTCAATTAAAACATACTGGATGAAAGACCAACAGACAGGATTCAATTAAAACATGCTGAATGAAAGACCAACAGACAGGATTCAATTAAAACATGCTGAATGAAAAACAACTTAGACAAGAGTTCTTACCCTCCTGGTCCGCAGTGAAGGATTCTGGTCCATGCAGTTGTCCAGTGAACAGCCTACGTCCGTTCTGTAGTCTGGTGTTGACAGCCAGTGGGCCCTCCAGGAGCGGAGGGGGTCCCTTGAATCTGACAGTCAATAATTCTTTAACCCTTTACCCCCTAAACTGACAGACAATAACCTTTAACCCCTAAACTGACAGACAATAACCTTTAACCCCTAAACTGACAGACAATAACCTTTAACCCCTAAACTGACAGACAATAACCTTTAACCCCTAAACTGACAGACAATAACCTTTAACCCCTAAACTGACAGACAATAATCTTTAACCCCTAAACTGACAGACAATAACCTTTAACCCTTAACCCCTAAACTGTTTCCCTCTGTAAACACCAACCTGTCTCAAAACACAACCCTTCAACTCCAATAACCCTTAACCCCCTACACAATAAAATAACAATAACGAGGCTATATACAGGTGGTACCTGTACCAAGTCAATGTGTGGGGATACAGGTTAGTAATGTGGTACCTATACTGAGTCAATGTGTGGGGGTACAGGTTAGTAATGTGGTACCTATACTGAGTCAATGTGTGGGGGTACAGGTTAGTAATGAGGCTATATACAGGGGGTACCTGTACCGAGTCAATGTGTGGGGGTACAAGTTAGTAATGAGGCTATATACAGGGGGCACCTGTACTGAGTCAATGTGTGGGTGTACAGGTTAGTAATGAGGCTATATACAGATGGTACCTGTACTGAGTCAATGTGTGGGGGTACAGGTTAGTAATGAGGCTATATACAGGGGGCACCTGTACCGAGTCAGTGTGGGGGTACAGGTTAGTAATGAGGCTATATACAGGGGGTACCTGTACCGAGTCAATGTGTGGGGGTACAGGTTAGTAATGAGGCTATATACAGGGGGTACCTGTACCGAGTCAGTGTGGGGGTACAAGTTAGTAATGAGGCTATATACAGGGGGCACCTGTACTGAGTCAATGTGTGGGGGTACAGGTTAGTAATGAGGCTATATACAGATGGTACCTGTACTGAGTCAATGTGTGGGGGTACAGGTTAGTGGAGGTAATATGTACATGTGACTATGCATAGATAATAAACAGCAAGTAGCAACAGCAGTCTGATGGCTTGGGGGTAGAAGCTGTTCAGCAGTCTGATGGCTTGGGGGTAGAAGCTGTTCAGCAGTCTGATGGCTTGGGGGTAGAAGCTGTTCGGCAGTCTGATGGCTTGGAGGTAGAAGCTGTTCAGCAGTCTAATGGCTTGGGGGTAGAAGCTGTTCAGCAGTCTGATGGCTTGGGGGTAGAAGCTGTTCGGCAGTCTGATGGCTTGGGGGTAGAAGCTGTTCAGCAGTCTGATGGCTTGGGGGTAGAAGCTGTTCAGCAGTCTGATGGCTTGGAGGTAGAAGCTGTTCAGCAGTCTGATGGCTTGGAGGTAGAAGCTGTTCAGCAGTCTGATGGCTTGGGGGTAGAAGCTGTTCAGCAGTCTGATGGCTTGGGGGTAGAAGCTGTTCAGCAGTCTGATGGCTTGGGGGTAGAAGCTGTTCAGCAGTCTGATGGCTTGGGGGTAGAAGCTGTTCGGCAGTCTGATGGCTTGGGGGTAGAAGCTGTTCAGCAGTCTGATGGCTTGGGGGTAGAAGCTGTTCGGCAGTCTGATGGCTTGGGGGTAGAAGCTGTTAAGGAGCCTGATTGGATCCAGACTTGCTATTCTGGTACTGCTTGCCGTGCGGTAGCAAAGGGAACAGTCTGTGGGTCTAGGGTGGCTGGGGCCTTTGACCATTTTTAGGGCCTTCCTCTGGCTCCGCATGGTATAGAGGTCCTGGAAAGCAGGAAGCTTGGCCCCAGTGATGTACTAGGTCGTACGCACTACCCTCTGAAGTGCCTTGTGGTCGGAAGTCGAGCAGTTGCATTACCAGGCGGTGTTGCAACCAGCCACCCTAGTCACAGACTGTTCTCTCTGCTACCGCACGGCAAGCAGTACCAGAATAACAACTCTCGCAGCTGTAGAACTTTTGAGGATCTCAGGACCCATGCAAAATCTTTTCAGTCTCCTGAGGGGGAATAGCCTTTGTTGTGCCCGCTTCACGACTGTCTTGGTGTGTTTGGACCATGTTAATTTGTTGTTGATGTGGACATCAAGGAACTTGAAGCTCTCAACCTAATCCACTACAGCCCCGTTGATGAGAATGGGGGTGTGCTCAGTCCTCCTTTTTCTGTAGTCCACAATCATCTCCTTAGTCTTGATCACGTTGAGAGAGAGGTTATTGTCCTGGCACCACACGGCCAGGTCTCTGATCTCCTCCCTATAGGCTGTCTCATCGTTGTCGGTGATCAGGCCTACCACTGTTGTGTCATCTGCAAACTTAATGATGGTGTAGGAGTCATGCCTGGCAGTGCAGTCATGAGTGAACAGGGAGTACAGGAGGGGACTGAGCACGCACCCCTGAGGGGCCCCTGTGTTGAGGATCAGCGTGGCGGATGTGTTGTTACCTACCCTTATCACCTAGGGGCGGCCCGTCAGGAAGTCCAGGATCTAGTTGCAGAGGGAGGTGTTTAGTCCCAGGTTACTTAGCTTAGTGAGGAGCTTTGAGGGCACAATGGTGTTGAACGCTGAGCTGTAGTCAGTGAATAGCATTCTCACGTAGGTGTTCCTTTTGTCCAGGTGGGAAAGGGCAGGGTGGAGTGCAATAGAGATTGCATCATCTGTGGATCTGTCGGGGCGCTATGCAAATGAGGGTGGCTCTAGTGTTTCTGGGATGATGGTGTTGATGTGAGCCATGACCAGCCTTTCAAAGCACTTCATGGCTACGGACGTGAGTATTAGTTTGCAAGCCGACGAGCATCAGAGCCGGTGTGGTGTGTCTGTACTTACATGTAAGGCTGAGGGTTTATGGGTGAGGGGAGGAGGTAGACCCCTACAGCCACCGATAGCAGGACCACTAATATCCCTCTCTTCCCTAGCCTGAAGACAAGAGAAAACACAACAGATGTCAGGACCACTAATATCCCTCTCTTCCCTAGCCTGAAGACAAGAGACAACACAACAGATATCACATGTACACTGACTGGACAAAACATTAAGAACACCGTCCTAACATTGAGTTGCAACACCCCCCCTCCCAACCACCACCCTGCTCCACTCCACAACCCTGCTCCCCGACCACCATCCTTCTCCCCCCAACACCCTGCTCCTCCACCACCCCCCACTCCACCACCCTGCTTCCCCACCACCCCACCCTGATCCCCCACCACCACCCTTCTCCCCCCAACACCCTGCTCCCCGACCACCACCCTTCTCCCCCCAACACCCTGCTCCTCCACCACCCCCACTCCACCACCCTGCTTCCCCACCACCCCACCCTGATCCCCCACCACCACCCTTCTCCCCCCAACACCCTGCTCCTCCACCACCCCCACTCCACCAACCTGCTCCCCCACCACCCCCACTCCACCAACCTGCTCCCCCACCACCCCCCACCACACCACCATGATCCCCCACCACCATGATCCCCCACCACCCACCACCACAGTATGTTATCCCTTATCTGTCTGGCTACAGGACAATGGTACAGTATGTTATCCCTTATCTGTCTGGTTACAGGGCAATGGTACAGTATGTTATCTCTTATCTGTCTGGCTACAGGGCAATGGTACAGTATGTTATCCTCATCCCTTATCTGTCTGGCTCCAGGACAATGGTACAGTATGTTATCCCTTATCTGTCTGGCTACAGGACAATGGTACAGTATGTTATCCCTTATCTGACTGGCTACAGGACAATGGTACAGTATGTTATCCTCATCCCTTATCTGTCTGGCTACAGGACAATGGTACAGTATGTTATCCCTTATCTGACTGGCTACAGGGCAATGGTACAGTATGTTATCCCTTATCTGTCTGGCTACAGGACAATGGTACAGTATGTTATCCCTTATCTGTCTGGTTACAGGGCAATGGTACAGTATGTTATCTCTTATCTGTCTGGCTACAGGGCAATGGTACAGTATGTTATCCTCATCCCTTATCTGTCTGGCTCCAGGACAATGGTACAGTATGTTATCCCTTATCTGTCTGGCTACAGGACAATGGTACAGTATGTTATCCCTTATCTGACTGGCTCCAGGACAATGGTACAGTATGTTATCCTCATCCCTTATCTGTCTGGCTACAGGACAATGGTGCAGTATGTTATCCTCATCCCTTATCTGTCTGGCTACAGGACAATGGTACAGTATGTTATCCTCATCCCTTATCTGTCTGGCTACAGGACAATGGTACAGTATGTTATCCCTTATCTGTCTGGCTACAGGACAATGGTACAGTATGTTATCCCTTATCTGACTGGTTACAGGACAATGGTACAGTATGTTATCCCTTATCTGACTGGCTACAGGGCAATGGTACAGTATGTTATCTCTTATCTGTCTGGCTACAGGGCAATGGTACAGTATGTTATCCTCATCCCTTATCTGTCTGGTTCCAGGACAATGGTACTGTATGTTATCCCTTATCTGTCTGGCTACAGGCCAATGGTACTGTATGTTATCCCTTATCTGTCTGGCTACAGGCCAATGGTACTGTATGTTATCCTTTATCTGTCTGGCTACAGGCCAATGGTACAGTATGTTATCCTTTATCTGTCTGGCGACAGGCCAATGGTACAGTATGTTATCCTTTATCTGTCTGGCGACAGGCCAATGGTACAGTATGTTATCCCTTATCTGTCTGGCTACAGGCCAATGGTACTGTATGTTATCCTTTATCTGTCTGGCTACAGGACAATGGTACAGTATGTTATCCTCATCCCTTATCTGTCTGGCTACAGGACAATGGTACAGTATGTTATCCTCATCCCTTATCTGTCTGGCTACAGGACAATGGTACAGTATGTTATCCTCATCCCTTATCTGTCTGGCTACAGGCCAATGGTACAGTATGTTATCCCTTATCTGTCTGGCTACAGGACAATGGTACAGTATGTTATCCCTTATCTGTCTGGCTACAGGACAATGGTACAGTATGTTATCCCTTATCTGTCTGGCTACAGGCCAATGGTACAGTATGTTATCCCTTATCTGTCTGGCTACAGGACAATGGTACAGTATGTTATCCCTTATCTGTCTGGCTACAGGACAATGGTACAGTATGTTATCTGTCTGGCTCCAGGACAATGGTACAGTATGTTATTCCTTATCTGTCTGGCTCCAGGACAATGGTACAGTATGTTATCCCTTATCTGTCTGGCTACAGGACAATGGTACAGTATGTTATCCCCTATCTGTCTGGCTACAGGACAATGGTACAGTATGTCATCCCTTATCTGACTGGCTACAGGACAATGGTACAGTATGTTATCCCTTATCTGACTGGCTACAGGAAAATGGTACAGTATGTTATCCCCTATCTGTCTGGCTACAGGACAATGGTACAGTATGTTATCCCCTATCTGACTGGCTACAGGACAATGGTACAGTATGTTATCTGTCTGGCTACAGGACAATGGTACAGTATGTTATCCCTTATCTGTCTGGCTACAGGCCAATGGTACAGAATGTTATCCCTTATCTGACTGGCTACAGGACAATAGTACATTATGTTATCCCTTATCTGACTGCCTACAGGACAATGGTACAGTATGTTATCCTCATCCCTTGTCTGTCTGGCTACAGGACAATGGTACAGTATGTTATCCCTTATCTGACTGGCTACAGGCCAATGGTACAGAATGTTATCCCTTATCTGACTGGCTACAGGACAATAGTACATTATGTTATCCCTTATCTGACTGGCTACAGGACAATGGTACAGTATGTTATCCCTTATCTGTCTGGCTACAGGACAATGGTACAGTATGTTATTCCTTATCTGACTGGCTACAGGACAATAGTACATTATGTTATCCCTTATCTGACTGGCTACAGGACAATGGTACAGTATGTTATCCCTTATCTGTCTGGCTACAGGACAATGGTACAGTATGTTATCCCTTATCTGACTGGTTACAGGACAATGGTACAGTATGTTATCCCTTATCTGACTGGTTACAGGACAATGGTACAGTATGTTATCCCTTATCTGTCTGGTTACAGGACAATGGTACAGTATGTTATCCCTTATCTGACTGGCTACAGGACAATGGTACAGTATGTTATCCCTTATCTGTCTGGCTACAGGACAATGGTACAGTATGTTATCCCTTATCTGTCTGGCTACAGGACAATGGTACAGTATGTTATCCCTTATCTGACTGGCTACAGGACAATGGCACATTATGTTATCCCTTATCTGACTGGCTACAGGACAATGGTACAGTATGTTATCCCTTATCTGTCTGGCTACAGGACAATGGTACAGTATGTTATCCCTTATCTGACTGGCTACAGGACAATGGTACAGTATGTTATCCCCTATCTGTCTGGCTACAGGACAATGGTACAGTATGTTATCTGTCTGGCTACAGGACAATGGTACAGTATGTTATCCCTTATCTGACTGGCTACAGGACAATGGTACAGTATGTTATCCCCTATCTGTCTGGCTACAGGACAATGGTACAGTATGTTATCTGTCTGGCTACAGGACAATGGTACAGTATGTTATCCCTTATCTGTCTGGCTACAGGACAATGGTACAGTATGTTATCCCTTATCTGTCTGGCTACAGGACAATGGTACAGTATGTTATCCCTTATCTGTCTGGCTACAGGACAATGGTACAGTATGTTATCCCTTATCTGACTGGCTACAGGACAATGGTACAGTATGTTATCCCTTATCTGACTGGCTACAGGGCAATGGTACAGTATGTTATCTCTTATCTGTCTGGCTACAGGACAATGGTACAGTATGTTATCCCTTATCTGTCTGGCTACAGTGCAATGGTACAGTATGTTATCCCTTATCTGTCTGGCTACAGGACAATGGTACAGTATGTTATCCCCTATCTGTCTGGCTACAGGGCAATGGTACAGTATGTTATCCCTTATCTGACTGGCTACAGGACAATGGTACAGTATGTTATCCCTTATCTGTCTGGCTACAGGACAATGGTACAGTATGTTATCCCTTATCTGTCTGGCTACAGGACAATGGTACAGTATGTTATCCCTTATCTGACTGGCTACAGGACAATGGTACAGTATGTTATCCC
Source organism: Oncorhynchus masou masou (assembly GCF_036934945.1). Taxonomy (NCBI): domain Eukaryota; kingdom Metazoa; phylum Chordata; class Actinopteri; order Salmoniformes; family Salmonidae; genus Oncorhynchus; species Oncorhynchus masou. Next base: position 346,111 of record NW_027012384.1, read on the forward strand.
TTATCTGACTGGCTACAGGACAATGGTACATTATGTTATCCCTTATCTGACTGGCTACAGGACAATGGTACAGTATGTTATCCCTTATCTGACTGGCTACAGGACAATGGTACAGTATGTTATCCCTTATCTGACTGGCTACAGGGCAATGGTACAGTATGTTATCCCTTATCTGTCTGGCTACAGGACAATGGTACAGTATGTTATCCCTTATCTGACTGGCTACAGGGCAATGGTACAGTATGTTATCCCTTATCTGTCTGGCTACAGGACAATGGTACAGTATGTTATCCCTTATCTGACTGGCTACAGGACAATGGTACAGTATGTTATCTGTCTGGCTACAGGACAATGGTACAGTATGTTATCCCTTATCTGACTGGCTACAGGACAATGGTACAGTATGTTATCCCTCATCTGACTGGCTACAGGCCAATGGTACAGTATGTTATCCCTTATCTGACTGGCTACAGGACAATGGTACAGTATGTTATCCCTCATCTGACTGGCTACAGGCCAATGGTACAGTATGTTATCCCTTATCTGACTGGCTACAGGGCAATGGTACAGTATGTTATCCCTTATCTGACTGGCTACAGGACAATGGTACAGTATGTTATCCCTTATCTGAATGGCTACAGGGCAATGGTACAGTATGTTATCCCTTATCTGACTGGCTACAGGCCAATGGTACAGTATGTTATCCCTTATCTGACTGGCTACAGGGCAATGGTACAGTATGTTATCCCTTATCTGTCTGGCGACAGGACAATGGTACATTATGTTATCCCTTATCTGTCTGGCTACAGGACAATGGTACAGTATGTTATCCCTTATCTGTCTGGCTACAGGACAATGGTACAGTATGTTATCCCTTATCTGTCTGGCTACAGGACAATGGTACAGTATGTTATCCCTTATCTGACTGGCTACAGGACAATGGTACAGTATGTTATCCCTTATCTGTCTGGCTACAGGACAATGGTACATTATGTTATCCCTTATCTGACTGGCTACAGGACAATGGTACAGTATGTTATCTGTCTGGCTACAGGACAATGGTACAGTATGTTATCCCTTATCTGTCTGGCTACAGGACAATGGTACAGTATGTTATCCCTTATCTGACTGGCTACAGGACAATGGTACAGTATGTTATCCCTCATCTGACTGGCTACAGGCCAATGGTACAGTATGTTATCCCTTATCTGACTGGCTACAGGACAATGGTACAGTATGTTATCCCTCATCTGACTGGCTACAGGCCAATGGTACAGTATGTTATCCCTTATCTGACTGGCTACAGGCCAATGGTACAGTATGTTATCCCTTATCTGACTGGCTACAGGGCAATGGTACAGTATGTTATCCCTTATCTGACTGGCTACAGGACAATGGTACAGTATGTTATCCCTTATCTGACTGGCTACAGGACAATGGTACATTATGTTATCCCTTATCTGACTGGCTACAGGCCAATGGTACAGTATGTTATCCCTTATCTGACTGGCTACAGGGCAATGGTACAGTATGTTATCCCTTATCTGTCTGGCTACAGGCCAATGGTACAGTATGTTATCCCTTATCTGACTGGCTACAGGACAATGGTACAGTATGTTATCCCTTATCTGACTGGCTACAGGACAATGGTACATTATGTTATCCCTTATCTGTCTGGCTACAGGACAATGGTACAGTATGTTATCCCTTATCTGACTGGCTACAGGACAATGGTACATTATGTTATCCCTTATCTGACTGGCTACAGGACAATGGTACAGTATGTTATCCCTTATCTGTCTGGCTACAGGACAATGGTACAGTATGTTATCCCTTATCTGTCTGGCTACAGGGCAATGGTACAGTATGTTATCCCTTATCTGACTGGCTACAGGACAATGGTACATTATGTTATCCCTTATCTGTCTGGCTACAGGACAATGGTACAGTATGTTATCCCTTATCTGTCTGGCTACAGGGCAATGGTACAGTATGTTATCCCTTATCTGACTGGTTACAGGACAATGGTACAGTATGTTATCCCTTATCTGTCTGGCTACAGGACAATGGTACATTATGTTATCTCTTATCTGACTGGCTACAGGACAATGGTACATTATGTTATCCCTTATCTGTCTGGCTACAGGACAATGGTACAGTATGTTATCCCTTATCTGTCTGGCTACAGGGCAATGGTACAGTATGTTATCCCTTATCTGACTGGTTACAGGACAATGGTACAGTATGTTATCCCTTATCTGTCTGGCTACAGGACAATGGTACATTATGTTATCTCTTATCTGACTGGCTACAGGACAATGGTACAGTATGTTATCCCTTATCTGTCTGGCTACAGGGCAATGGTACAGTATGTTATCCCTTATCTGTCTGGCTACAGGACAATGGTACAGTATGTTATCCCTTATCTGACTGGCTACAGGACAATGGTACAGTATGTTATCCCTTATCTGTCTGGCTACAGGGCAATGGTACAGTATGTTATCTGTCTGGCTACAGGACAATGGTACAGTATGTTATCCCTTATCTGACTGGCTACAGAACAATGGTACATTATGTTATCCCTTATCTGACTGGCTACAGGACAATGGTACAGTATGTTATCCCTCATCTGACTGGCTACAGGCCAATGGTACAGTATGTTATCCCTTATCTGACTGGCTACAGGACAATGGTACAGTATGTTATCCCTCATCTGACTGGCTACAGGCCAATGGTACAGTATGTTATCCCTTATCTGACTGGCTACAGGGCAATGGTACAGTATGTTATCCCTTATCTGTCTGGCTACAGGACAATGGTACAGTATGTTATCCCTTATCTGACTGGCTACAGGACAATGGTACAGTATGTTATCCCTTATCTGACTGGCTACAGGACAATGGTACATTATGTTATCCCTTATCTGACTGGCTACAGGACAATGGTACAGTATGTTATCCCTTATCTGACTGGCTACAGGACAATGGTACAGTATGTTATCCCTTATCTGACTGGCTACAGGGCAATGGTACAGTATGTTATCCCTTATCTGTCTGGCTACAGGACAATGGTACAGTATGTTATCCCTTATCTGACTGGCTACAGGGCAATGGTACAGTATGTTATCCCTTATCTGTCTGGCTACAGGACAATGGTACAGTATGTTATCCCTTATCTGACTGGCTACAGGACAATGGTACAGTATGTTATCTGTCTGGCTACAGGACAATGGTACAGTATGTTATCCCTTATCTGACTGGCTACAGGACAATGGTACAGTATGTTATCCCTCATCTGACTGGCTACAGGCCAATGGTACAGTATGTTATCCCTTATCTGACTGGCTACAGGACAATGGTACAGTATGTTATCCCTCATCTGACTGGCTACAGGCCAATGGTACAGTATGTTATCCCTTATCTGACTGGCTACAGGGCAATGGTACAGTATGTTATCCCTTATCTGACTGGCTACAGGACAATGGTACAGTATGTTATCCCTTATCTGAATGGCTACAGGGCAATGGTACAGTATGTTATCCCTTATCTGACTGGCTACAGGCCAATGGTACAGTATGTTATCCCTTATCTGTCTGGCGACAGGACAATGGTACATTATGTTATCCCTTATCTGTCTGGCTACAGGACAATGGTACAGTATGTTATCCCTTATCTGTCTGGCTACAGGACAATGGTACAGTATGTTATCCCTTATCTGTCTGGCTACAGGACAATGGTACAGTATGTTATCCCTTATCTGACTGGCTACAGGACAATGGTACAGTATGTTATCCCTTATCTGTCTGGCTACAGGACAATGGTACATTATGTTATCCCTTATCTGACTGGCTACAGGACAATGGTACAGTATGTTATCTGTCTGGCTACAGGACAATGGTACAGTATGTTATCCCTTATCTGTCTGGCTACAGGACAATGGTACAGTATGTTATCCCTTATCTGACTGGCTACAGGACAATGGTACAGTATGTTATCCCTTATCTGTCTGGCTACAGGACAATGGTACAGTATGTTATCCCTTATCTGTCTGGCTACAGGGCAATGGTACAGTATGTTATCCCTTATCTGTCTGGCTACAGGCCAATGGTACAGTATGTTATCCCTCATCTGACTGGCTACAGGCCAATGGTACAGTATGTTATCCCTCATCTGACTGGCTACAGGACAATGGTACAGTATGTTATCCCTCATCTGACTGGCTACAGGCCAATGGTACAGTATGTTATCCCTTATCTGACTGGCTACAGGACAATGGTACAGTATGTTATCCCTCATCTGACTGGCTACAGGCCAATGGTACAGTATGTTATCCCTTATCTGACTGGCTACAGGCCAATGGTACAGTATGTTATCCCTTATCTGACTGGCTACAGGGCAATGGTACAGTATGTTATCCCTTATCTGACTGGCTACAGGACAACGGTACAGTATGTTATCCCTTATCTGACTGGCTACAGGACAATGGTACATTATGTTATCCCTTATCTGACTGGCTACAGGCCAATGGTACAGTATGTTATCCCTTATCTGACTGGCTACAGGGCAATGGTACAGTATGTTATCCCTTATCTGTCTGGCTACAGGCCAATGGTACAGTATGTTATCCCTTATCTGACTGGCTACAGGACAATGGTACAGTATGTTATCCCTTATCTGACTGGCTACAGGACAATGGTACATTATGTTATCCCTTATCTGTCTGGCTACAGGACAATGGTACAGTATGTTATCCCTTATCTGACTGGCTACAGGACAATGGTACATTATGTTATCCCTTATCTGACTGGCTACAGGACAATGGTACAGTATGTTATCCATTATCTGTCTGGCTACAGGACAATGGTACAGTATGTTATCCCTTATCTGTCTGGCTACAGGGCAATGGTACAGTATGTTATCCCTTATCTGACTGGTTACAGGGCAATGGTACAGTATGTTATCCCTTATCTGTCTGGCTACAGGACAATGGTACAGTATGTTATCCCTTATCTGTCTGGCTACAGGGCAATGGTACAGTATGTTATCCCTTATCTGACTGGTTACAGGACAATGGTACAGTATGTTATCCCTTATCTGTCTGGCTACAGGACAATGGTACATTATGTTATCTCTTATCTGACTGGCTACAGGACAATGGTACAGTATGTTATCCCTTATCTGTCTGGCTACAGGGCAATGGTACAGTATGTTATCCCTTATCTGTCTGGCTACAGGACAATGGTACAGTATGTTATCCCTTATCTGACTGGCTACAGGACAATGGTACAGTATGTTATCCCTTATCTGTCTGGCTACAGGGCAATGGTACAGTATGTTATCTGTCTGGCTACAGGACAATGGTACAGTATGTTATCCCTTATCTGACTGGCTACAGAACAATGGTACATTATGTTATCCCTTATCTGTCTGGCTCCAGGACAATGGTACAGTATGTTATCCCTTATCTGTCTGGCTACAGGGCAATGGTACAGTATGTTATCCCTTATCTGTCTGGCTATGGAATTACAGATGACTGATGGTAAACTATTGCACACGTTGTTTAATCTCATCAGCTGCAGTTATTGGGTAATATTCTAATAGGATACATTCACAGATTCATTTCAATAGTTTCATAACATGTATTTTCCCCACGTGAGTTGCACTTGTGCGACAATCATAATCAATTACAACTTGGACAAAAACTGTCAACAACTCAACAACTCTTCTACCAAAACATGACCGCGGTCATTCAACCAGCAGTAGCCTATCTACCAAAACATGACTGCAGTCTTTCATCCAACAGTAGCCTGTCTACCAAAACATGACCGCGGTCTTTCATCCAACAGTAGCCTGTCTACCAAAACATGACCGCGGTCTTTCATCCAACAGTAGCCTGTCTACCAAAACATGACCGCGGTCTTTCATCCAACAGTAGCCTGTCTACCAAAACATGACTGCAGTCATTCATCCAACAGTAGCCTGTCTACCAAAACATGACTGCAGTCTTTCAACCAGCAGTAGCCTGTCTACCAAAACATGACTGCAGTCTTTCAACCAGCAGTAGCCTGTCTACCAAAAAGACAGTTACTCTATGAACTTGTTTTTGAGGGACAAGTAGACTCATGCTTAAAATCGTTCACGTAACTACATTATTGTTTTATCACAAAGCATAACAACTCCGGTAAAAACGTACATAGTGAATCCCTCTGCAGCTCGCGCCCGTCCGGTTAGATCACAGTCCGGTTGGATCCAGTCTCCGGTGAGCCTCGCCGCCATGAAGCAAAGTTGTTGTCTGTTCTGCTGAGCGCCGCGGGAGAGAGAGAGAGTGTGTGTGTGTGTGCTGAGAGAGAGAGAGTGTGTGTGGGGGCTGAGAGAGACTGAGAGTGAGTGTGTGTGTGTGCTGAGAGAGACTGAGAGTGTGTGTGTGTGCTGAGAGAGAGTGAGTGTGTGTGGGGGCTGAGAGAGACTGAGAGTGAGTGTGTGTGTGTGCTGAGAGAGACTGAGAGTGAGTGTGTGTGTGTGTGTGCTGAGAGAGAGTGAGTGTGTGTGTGCTGAGAGAGACTGAGAGTGAGTGTGTGTGTGCTGAGAGAGACTGAGAGTGAGTGTGTGTGTGTGTGCTGAGAGAGACTGAGAGTGTGTGTGTGTGTGTGTGTGCTGAGAGAGAGTGAGTGTGTGTGTGCTGGAAGGGGAGGTGTGAGACCGACTGGGGGAGGTTTATTTACAATATCTTCTTCTGCCTCAACTATCATGATATTGTATAGCCACAAGGGGGAGCCACCTGACAGGCCCTGACACTGAACAGTCTGTTTCCAAGTCAACTTTTATTTGTCACATGCTTCGTAAACAACAGGTTGATGTGAAACCCCCACACCAGCATGACCAGGACACACAGGTTGATGTTATACCCCCACACCAGCACGACCAGGACACACAGGTTGATGTTATACCCCCACACCAGCACGACCAGGACACACAGGTTGATGTTATACCCCCACACCAGCACGACCAGGACACACAGGTTGATGTTATACCCCCACACCAGCACGACCAGGACACACAGGTTGATGTTATACCCCCACACCAGCACGACCAGGACACACAGGTTGATGTTATACCCCCACACCAGCACGACCAGGACACACAGGTTGATGTTATACCCCCACACCAGCACGACCAGGACACACAGGTTGATGTTATACCCCCACACCAGCACGACCAGGACACACAGGTTGATGTTATACCCCCACACCAGCACGACCAGGACACACAGGTTGATGTTATACCAGCACGACCAGGACACACAGGTTGATGTTATACCCCCACACCAGCATGACCAGGACACACAGGTTGATATTATACCAGCACGACCAGGACATACAGGTTAATATTATACCCCCACACCAGCACGACCAGGACACACAGGTTGATGTTATACCCCCACACAAGCACGACCAGGACAAGCAGGTTGATGTTATACCAGCACGACCAGGACACACAGGTTGATATTATACCCCCACACCAGCACGACCAGGACACACAGGTTGATGTTATACCCCCACACCAGCACGACCAGGACACACAGGTTGATGTTATACCCCCACACCAGCACGACCAGGACACACAGGTTGATGTTATACCAGCACGACCAGGACACACAGGTTGATGTTATACCCCCACACCAGCATGACCAGGACACACAGGTTGATATTATACCAGCACGACCAGGACACACAGGTTGATGTTATACCCCCACACCAGCACGACCAGGACACACAGGTTGATGTTATACCCCCATTCCAGCACGACCAGGTCACACAGGTTGATGTTATACCGCCACACCAGCACGACCAGGACACACAGGTTGATGTTATACCCCCATTCCAGCACGACCAGGACACACAGGTTGATGTTATACCCCACACCAGCACGACCAGGACATACAGGTTGATATTATACCCCCACACCAGCACGACCAGGACACACAGGTTGATGTTATACCCCCACACCAGCACGACCAGGACACACAGGTTGATGTTATACCCCCACACCAGCACGACCAGGACACACAGGTTGATGTTATACCCCCACACCAGCACGACCAGGACACACAGGTTGATGTTATACCCCCATTCCAGCACGACCAGGTCACACAGGTTGATGTTATACCGCCACACCAGCACGACCAGGACACACAGGTTGATGTTATACCCCCATTCCAGCACGACCAGGACACACAGGTTGATGTTATACCCCACACCAGCACGACCAGGACATACAGGTTGATATTATACCCCCACACCAGCACGACCAGGACACACAGGTTGATGTTATACCCCCACACCAGCACGACCAGGACACACAGGTTGATGTTATACCCCCACACCAGCACGACCAGGACACACAGGTTGATGTTATACCCCCACACCAGCACGACCAGGACACACAGGTTGATGTTATACCCCCACACCAGCACGACCAGGACACACAGGTTGATGTTATACCCCCACACCAGCACGACCAGGACACACAGGTTGATGCTATACCCCCACACCAGCACGACGAGGACACACAGGTTGATGTTATACCCCCACACCAGCACGACCAGGACACACAGGTTGATGTTATAACCCCACACCAGCACGACCAGGACACACAGGTTGATGTTATACCAGCACGACCAGGACACACAGGTTGATATTATACCCCCACACCAGCACGACCAGGACACACAGGTTGATGTTATACCCCCACACCAGCACGACCAGGACACACAGGTTGATATTATACCCCCACACCAGCACGACCAGGAAACACAGGTTGATATTATACCCCCACACCAGCACGACCAGGACACACAGGTTGATATTATACCCCCACACCAGCACGACCAGGACACACAGGTTGATGTTATACCCCCACACCAGCACGAACATGAAACACAGTTTGATATTATACCAGCACGACCAGGATACACAGGTTGATATTATACCAGCACGACCAGGACACACAGGTTGATGTTATACCCCCACACCAGCACGACCAGGACACACAGGTTGATGTTATACCCCCACACCAGCACGACCAGGACACACAGGTTTATGTTATACCCCACACCAGCACAACCAGGACACACAGGTTGATGTTATACCCCCACACCAGCACGACCAGGACACATAGGTTGATGTTATACCCCCACACCAGCACGGCCAGGACACACAGGTTGATGTTATACCCCCACACCAGCACAACCAGGACACACAGGTTGATATTATACCAGCACGACCAGGACACACAGGTTGATATTATACCAGCACGACCAGGATACACAGGTTGATATTATACCAGCACGACCAGGATACACAGGTTGATATTATACCAGCACGACCAGGACACACAGGTTGATGTTATACCCCCACACCAGCACGACCAGGACACACAGGTTGGTATTATACCCCACACCAGCACGACCAGGACACACAGGTTGATGTTATACCCCCACACCAGCACGACCAGGACACACAGGTTGATATTATACCAGCACGACCAGGACATACAGGTTGATATTATACCCCCACACCAGCACGACCAGGACACACAGGTTGATGTTATACCCCCACACCAGCACGACCAGGACACACAGGTTGATGCTATACCCCCACACCAGCACGACGAGGACACACAGGTTGATGTTATACCCCCACACCACCACGACCAGGACACACAGGTTGATGCTATACCCCCACACCAGCACGACGAGGACACACGGGTTGATGTTATACCAGCACGACCAGGACACACGGGTTGATGTTATACCCCCACACCAGCACGACCAGGACACACAGGTTGATGTTATACCCCCACACCAGCACGACCAGGACACACAGGTTGATGTTATACCCCCACACCAGCACGACCAGGACACACAGGTTGATGTTATACCAGCACGACCAGGACACACAGGTTGATATTATACCCCCACACCAGCACAACCAGGACACACAGGTTGATATTATACCCCCACACCAGCACAACCAGGACACACAGGTTGATGTTATACCCCCACACCAGCACAACCAGGAAACTATGGTTGATATTATACCCCCACACCAGCACGACCAGGACACACAGGTTGATATTATACCCCCACACCAGCACGACCAGGACAAACAGGTTGATGTTATACCCCCACACCAGCACGACCAGGAAACACAGTTTGATATTATACCAGCACGACCAGGACACACAGGTTGATATTATACCCCCACACCAGCACGACCAGGACACACAGGTTGATGTTATACCCCACACCAGCACGACCAGGACACACAGGTTGACGTTATACCCCCACACCAGCACGACCAGGACACACAGGTTGATGTTATACCCCACACCAGACGCCATCAGGACACACAGGTTGATGTTATACCCCCACACCAGCACGACCAGGACACACAGGTTGATGTTATACCCCCACACCAGCACGACCAGGACACACAGGTTGATGTTATACCCCCACACCAGCATGACCAGGACACACAGGTTGATATTATACCAGCACGACCAGGACACACAGGTTGATATTATACCCCCACACCAGCACAACCAGGACACACAGGTTTATGTTATACCCCCACACCAGCACGAATAGGACACACAGGTTGATATTATACCCCCACACCAGCACGACCAGGACACACAGGTTGATGTTATACCCCCACACCAGCACGACGAGGACACACAGGTTGATGTTATACCCCCACACCAGCACAACCAGGACACACAGGTTGATATTATACCCCCACACCTGCACGACCAGGACACACAGGTTCATTCTATCTGATGGTGATAGTAGCTAGCTGGTGCTGTTCCTCCCTCCCTCTCCATTCATCATTCTATCTGATGGTGATAGTAGCTAGCTGGTGCTGTTCCTCCCTCCCTCTCCATTCATCATTCTATCTGATGGTGATAGTAGCTAGCTGGTGCTGTTCCTCCCTCCCTCTCCATTCATCATTCTATCTGATGGTGATAGTAGCTAGCTGGTGCTGTTCCTCCCTCCCTCTCCATTCATCATTCTATCTGATGGTGATAGTAGACTAGCTGGTGCTGTTCCTCCCTCCCTCTCCATTCATCATTCTATCTGATGGTGATAGTAGACTAGCTGGTGCTGTTCCTCCCTCTACATTCATCCTTCTATCTGATGTTGATAGTAGCTAGCTGGTGCTGTTCCTCCCTCCCTCTCCATTCATCCTTCTATCTGATGGTGATAGTAGCTAGCTGGTGCTGTTCCTCCCTCCCTCTCTCCATTCATCATTCTATCTGATGGTGATAGTAGCTAGCTGGTGCTGTTCCTCCCTCCCTCTCCATTCATCATTCTATCTGATGGTGATAGTAGACTAGCTGGTGCTGTTCCTCCCTCCCTCTCCATTCATCCTTCTATCTGATGGTGATAGTAGCTAGCTGGTGCTGTTCCTCCCTCCCTCTCTCCATTCATCATTCTATCTGATGGTGATAGTAGCTAGCTGGTGCTGTTCCTCCCTCCCTCTCCATTCATCCTTCTATCTGATGGTGATAGTAGACTAGCTGGTACTGTTCCTCCCTCCCTCTCTCCATTCATCATTCTATCTGATGGAGATAGTAGCTAGCTGGTGCTGTTCCTCCCTCTCTCCATTCATCCTTCTATCTGATGGTGATAGTAGCTAGCTGGTGCTGTTCCTCCCTCCCTCTCTCCATGCATCATTCTATCTGATGGTGATAGTAGCTAGCTGGTGCTGTTCCTCCCTCCCTCTCTCCATTCATCCTTCTATCTGATGTTGATAGTAGACTAGCTGGTGCTGTTCCAGCCTCCCTCTGTACAGATTTGGGCGGGGCGTTGGAGAAAGAGAAAGAGAGAGAGAGGGGAGAATGCAGCCTCTGTCTCTGCTCTCCTTCCGTTTGTAAGATCAGGCTGCCTCTGCTCGTTTCTTCCCTTAAATGATGGCCACTGCCGCGTTACTCCCTCCATCCATTTCGCCGACCCATCGCGGATGTTAGGACGGCTGTTGAAAAATCGACACCCTACGTTTCAGATATGGCCCATATCGGGGCGTTCTGACACAGGAACGGCACCAAGTGGATGATCTAAACGCACGTTTAGGAGGACCGAGAGGGGAGAGAGCGGAGACTATTGTGCACCCAGGGTCTGCGGAGAGAGAGAGGATAGCTCGATGGTCTGTTGGTGCAGAAAATTCGCCATTGTCTGGATGTGCAAATCTCCGGCGAGCCCCTGAGAACAGACGCCCGATCGACTCCTTTCCATGAACAACAGTAGAGATACCATGATCTCATCGGTGCCTCGCGTTTTATATCTGCTGTGCTCTATCCAGGTAAGAACCCGTTTCTATTCAATAATTACTGATCAATAGAGAGAGAGATGGTCCGCACGTCTGACGGCACATGAAGCATGACTGTCTGGGCTGTAGCGGAACAGCCTCTGCTCTAATGTCCCGAGGATAACCTTTCAACGTATATTTACGGATAAAACGCCACTGTTCTAATACTTGTATTCCTATTATCGTGCTAAATGTGGTCCACGTCTGGAGATAACACGTTATGGCATGCTGGGTCTGGGTTCTGTAATGTTTCTCCAGGTTAAATTGGGTCATTCGACTGTGAGGCAGTGTGTGTGTGTGTGTGGGGGGGGGGGCTCGCTCTGTGATTCCACTTTATGTCAGCATCACTGGACTGACATCATCCTCGAGCAGAGGTAGAACGGAAGGATACAGCTCCTGGTATCATATATATCACAACTATAGGCTTACGATACAGTGTATCCAGCCCTGGAACAGGTTCCATTCCGATCCCACCTGTCTGACTAGAATGAGATTCCCGTTCCGTCCAGACTGTATAGGGCCTCGACTCGGGCACTACATCATTTCCAAACAGACAACAGGATGGGTACATGATGCTGCAGGCCCGAGGCTACGGCATAACAGCAGTGGTTCTCACACAGAACACATTGATACAATGTAACATCCTGGGGTCTTTTAAACCATGTAGACTTGATACAATGAAACATCCTGGGGTCTTTTTAAACCATGTAGACTTGATACAATGTAACATCCTGGGGTCTTTTAAACCATGTAGACTTGATACAATGTAACATCCTGGGGTCTTTTAAACCATGTAGACTTGATACAATGTAACATCCTGGGGTCTTTTAAACCATGTAGACTTGATACAATGTAACATCCTGGGGTCTTTTTAAACCATGTAGACTTGATACAATGTAACATCCTGGAGGCTTTTAAACCATGTAGACTTGATACAATGTAACATCATGGGGTCTTTTTAAACCATGTAGACTTGATACAATGTAACATCCTGGGGTCTTTTTAAACCATGTAGATCTGATACAATGTAACATCCTGGGGTCTTTTAAACCATGTAGACTTGATACAATGTAACATCCTGGGGTCTTTTAAACCATGTAGACTTGATACAATGTAACATCCTGGGGTCTTTTAAACCATGTAGACTTGATACAATGTAACATCCTGGGGTCTTTTTAAACCATGTAGACTTGATACAACGTAACATCCTGGGGTCTTTTTAAACCATGTAGACTTGATACAATGTAACATCCTGGGGTCTTTTTAAACCATGTAGACTTAGCAGATGTTATTGGTCACATACACATGGTTAGCAGATGTTATTGGTCACATGGTTAGCAGATGTTATTGGTCACATACACATGGTTAGCAGATGTTATTGGTCACATACTCATGGTTAGCAGATGTTATTGGTCACATACATATGGTTAGCAGATGTTATTGGTCACATACATATGGTTAGCAGATGTTATTGGTCACATACTCATGGTTAGCAGATGTTATTGGTCACATACATATGGTTAGCAGATGTTATTGGTCACATACACATGGTTAGCAGATGTTACTGGTCACATGGTTAGCAGATGTTATTGGTCACATACACATGGTTAGTAGATGTTATTGGTCACATACACATGGTTAGCAGATGTTATTGGTCACATACACATGGTTAGCAGATGTTATTGGTCACATACACATGGTTAGCAGGTGTTATTGGTCACATACACATGGTTAGCAGGTGTTATTGGTCACATACACATGGTTAGCAGGTGTTATTGGTCACATACACATGGTTAGCAGATGTTATTGGTCACATACACATGGTTAGCAGATGTTAATGGTCACATACACATGGTTAGCAGATGTTATTGTGAGTGTAGAGAAATCCTTGTGCTTCTAGTTCCGACAGTGCAGTAACATCTAACAAGTCATCTAACAATTCCCCAACAACTACCTAATAAACACACATCTAAAGAGATGGAATAGGAATATGTACATATAACTATATGGATGAGAGACGGCCGAGTGACATGGGCAAGATGCAGTATATGGTATAAAATGCAGTATATACATGTGAGATGAGTAATGTAGGGTATGAAAAAATTATTTAAAGTGACTAATGTTCCATTTATTAAAGTGGCCAATGATTTAATATCAGTGTGTTGGCAGCAGCTGTTTAACAGTGGTTAGTGGTTGCTGTTTAACAGTCTGATGGCCTTGAGATAGAAGCTGTTTTTCAGTCTCTCGGTCCCAGCTTTGATGCACCTGTACTGACCTCGCCTTCTGGATGATAGCGGGGTGAACAGGCAGTGGTTTGGGTGGTTGTTGTCCTTGATGATCTTTTTGGCCTTCCTGTGACATCGGGTGGTGTAGGTGTCCTGGAGGGCAGGTAGTTTGTCCCTGGTGATGTTGTGATGTTAGTATTTGATACGTTAACAAACTTCTCCTTCCTGTTCCTGTTGTGATGTTGGCGTTTGATAGGTTAACAAACCTCTCCTTCCTGTTCCTGTTGTGATGTTGGTGTTTGATAGGTTAAAGGAAGAATCCACCCAAGGCCATTCATTCCTTTACTTTACAGTGTTAAATAACACTAATGTGTGAGAACAATATTTTTTGTGAACAAGTGTTACATTTTGGCGTTATAAATCGTCCTCCTCTCCTCTCCAGTAGATAAATAATTGCTGTAAAACAGAAATAATCTGTTGTCCCAGGGATTGACCTAGTAGTCAGCGGGAACGTGAAAGACACCCCACACTAACCAAGACCCTCCTCCCCTTCTACCCTCCCCCCGCCTCCTCTCATCTCCTCTCCTCTCCCCTCCTCTCCCCTCCTCTCCTCTCCCCTCCTCCTCTCCCCTCCTCCTCTCCTCTCCCCTCCTCTCCTCTCCCCTCCTCTCCCCTCCTCCTCTCCCCTCCTCTCCTCTCCTCTCCCTCTCCCCTCCTCCTCTCCCCTTCCTCTCTCCCTCCCTCTCCCCTCCTCCTCCTCTCCCCTCCTCCTCTCCTCTCCCCTCCTCTCCTCTCCCCCTCCTCTCCCCTCCTCCCTCCCCCTCCTCTCCCCTCATCTCCCCTCCTCTCCTCTCCTCTCCTCTCCCCCTCCTCCTCTCCCTTCCTCTCCTCTCCCCCTCCCCTCCTCTCCTCTCCCCTCCCCTCCTCTCCCCTCCTCCTCTCCTCTCCCCTCCCCCTCCTCCTCCTCCTCCCTCTCTTCTCACATGGTCTCTTCTTCTGCTCTGCATATGACATGGTTGGTTTGCCTCCTGAGAAAAATAATTTGGTGTGTGTTGTGTGTGTGTGTGTGTGTGTGTGTGTTGTGTGTGTGTGTGTTGTGTGTGTGTGTGTGTGTGTGTGTGAAAGGGAAAGAACAAAATGTGTTTTTCTCCACATCCCTAATTCACCCTGATTAAACGTTGGCTCTGAGGCTGCCGCGCCACACGCACACACACACACACACACACACACACACACACACACACACACGAGCTCGTCGTCATGCCACGCCACACAGGGCATACCATCAACCAGTAATGAGGTGTTGTATTGGTCCAGCCATCAGTAATGAGGTGTTGTATTGGTCCAGTAATGAGGTGTTGTATTGGTCCAGTCATCAGTAACGAGGTGTTGTATTGGTCCAGTCATCAGTAATGAGGTGTTGTATTGGTCCAGTAATGAGGTGTTGTATTGGTCCAGTAATGAGGTGTTGTATTGGTCCAGTAATGAGGTGTTGTATTGGTCCAGCCATCAGTAATGAGGTGTTGTATTGGTCCAGTCATCAGTAATGAGGTGTTGTATTGGTCCAGTAATGAGGTGTTGTATTGGTCCAGCCATCAGTAATGAGGTGTTGTATTGGTCCAGCCATCAGTAATGAGGTGTTGTATTGGTCCAGTCATCAGTAATGAGGTGTTGTATTGGTCCAGTCATCAGTAATGAGGTGTTGTATTGGTCCAGCCATCAGTAATGAGGTGTTGTATTGGTCCAGTAATGAGGTGTTGTATTGGTCCAGTAATGAGGTGTTGTATTGGTCCAGTAATGAGGTGTTGTATTGGTCCAGTCATCAGTAATGAGGCGTTGTATTGGTCCAGCTATCAGTAATGAGGTGTTGTATTGGTCCAGCCATCAGTAATGAGGTGTTGTATTGGTCCAGTAATGAGGTGTTGTATTGGTCCAGTCATCAGTAACGAGGTGTTGTATTGGTCCAGCCATCAGTAATGAGGTGTTGTATTGGTACAGTCATCAGTAATGAGGTGTTGTATTGGTCCAGTAATGAGGTGTTGTATTGGTCCAGTAATGAGGTGTTGTATTGGTCCAGTCATCAGTAATGAGGTGTTGTATTGGTCCAGTCATCAGTAATGAGGTGTTGTATTGGTCCAGCCATCAGTAATGAGGTGTTGTATTGGTACAGTCATCAGTAATGAGGTGTTGTATTGGTCCAGTCATCAGTAATGAGGTGTTGTATTGGTCCAGTCATCAGTAATGAGGTGTTGTATTGGTCCAGTCATCAGTAATGAGGTGTTGTATTGGTCCAGTCATCAGTAATGAGGTGTTGTATTGGTCCAGTCATCAGTAATGAGGTGTTGTATTGGTCCAGTCATCAGTAATGAGGTGTTGTATTGGTCCAGTCATCAGTAATGAGGTGTTGTATTGGTCCAGTCATCAGTAATGAGGTGTTGTATTGGTCCAGTCATCAGTAATGAGGTGTTGTATTGGTCCAGTAATGAGGTGTTGTATTGGTCCAGTCATCAGTAATGAGGTGTTGTATTGGTCCAGTCATCAGTAATGAGGTGTTGTATTGGTCCAGTAATGAGGTGTTGTATTGGTCCAGTCATCAGTAATGAGGTGTTGTATTGGTCCAGTCATCAGTAATGAGGTGTTGTATTGGTCCAGTCATCAGTAATGAGGTGTTGTATTGGTCCAGTCATCAGTAATGAGGTGTTGTATTGGTCCAGTCATCAGTAATGCGGTGTTGTATTGGTCCAGTAATGAGGTGTTGTATTGGTCCAGTCATCAGTAATGAGGTGTTGTATTGGTCCAGTCATCAGTAATGCGGTGTTGTATTGGTCCAGTAATGAGGTGTTGTATTGGTCCAGTCATCAGTAATGAGGTGTTGTATTGGTCCAGTCATCAGTAATGAGGTGTTGTATTGGTCCAGTAATGAGGTGTTGTATTGGTCCAGTCATCAGTAATGAGGTGTTGTATTGGTCCAGTCATCAGTAATGAGGTGTTGTATTGGTCCAGTCATCAGTAATGAGGTGTTGTATTGGTCCAGTAATGAGGTGTTGTATTGGTCCAGTAATGAGGTGTTGTATTGGTCCAGTCATCAGTAATGAGGTGTTGTATTGGTCCAGTCATCAGTAATGAGGTGTTGTATTGGTCCAGTCATCAGTAATGAGGTGTTGTATTGGTCCAGCCATCAGTAATGAGGTGTTGTATTGGTACAGTCATCAGTAATGAGGTGTTGTATTGGTCCAGTCATCAGTAATGAGGTGTTGTATTGGTCCAGTCATCAGTAATGAGGTGTTGTATTGGTCCAGTCATCAGTAATGAGGTGTTGTATTGGTCCAGTCATCAGTAATGAGGTGTTGTATTGGTCCAGTCATCAGTAATGAGGTGTTGTATTGGTCCAGTCATCAGTAATGAGGTGTTGTATTGGTCCAGTCATCAGTAATGAGGTGTTGTATTGGTCCAGTCATCAGTAATGAGGTGTTGTATTGGTCCAGTCATCAGTAATGAGGTGTTGTATTGGTCCAGTCATCAGTAATGAGGTGTTGTATTGGTCCAGTCATCAGTAATGAGGTGTTGTATTGGTCCAGTCATCAGTAATGAGGTGTTGTATTGGTCCAGTCATCAGTAATGAGGTGTTGTATTGGTCCAGTAATGAGGTGTTGTATTGGTCCAGTCATCAGTAATGAGGTGTTGTATTGGTCCAGTCATCAGTAATGAGGTGTTGTATTGGTCCAGTAATGAGGTGTTGTATTGGTCCAGTAATGAGGTGTTGTATTGGTCCAGTCATCAGTAATGAGGTGTTGTATTGGTCCAGTCATCAGTAATGAGGTGTTGTATTGGTCCAGTCATCAGTAATGAGGTGTTGTATTGGTCCAGTCATCAGTAATGAGGTGTTGTATTGGTCCAGTCATCAGTAATGAGGTGTTGTATTGGTCCAGTCATCAGTAATGAGGTGTTGTATTGGTCCAGTAATGAGGTGTTGTATTGGTCCAGTCATCAGTAATGAGGTGTTGTATTGGTCCAGTCATCAGTAATGAGGTGTTGTATTGGTCCAGTAATGAGGTGTTGTATTGGTCCAGTAATGAGGTGTTGTATTGGTCCAGTAATGAGGTGTTGTATTGGTCCAGTCATCAGTAATGAGGTGTTGTATTGGTCCATCCATCAGTAATGAGGTGTTGTATTGGTCCATCCATCAGTAATGAGGTGTTGTATTGGTCCAGTCATCAGTAATGAGGTGTTGTATTGGTCCAGTCATCAGTAATGAGGTGTTGTATTGGTCCAGTCATCAGTAATGAGGTGTTGTATTGGTCCAGTCATCAGTAATGCGGTGTTGTATTGGTCCAGTAATGAGGTGTTGTATTGGTCCAGTCATCAGTAATGAGGTGTTGTATTGGTCCAGTCATCGGTAATGAGGTGTTGTATTGGTCCAGTAATGAGGTGTTGTATTGGTCCAGTCATCAGTAATGAGGTGTTGTATTGGTCCAGTCATCAGTAATGAGGTGTTGTATTGGTCCAGTAATGAGGTGTTGTATTGGTCCAGTCATCAGTAATGAGGTGTTGTATTGGTCCAGTCATCAGTAATGAGGTGTTGTATTGGTCCAGTCATCAGTAATGAGGTGTTGTATTGGTCCAGTAATGAGGTGTTGTATTGGTCCAGTAATGAGGTGTTGTATTGGTCCAGTCATCAGTAATGAGGTGTTGTATTGGTCCATCCATCAGTAATGAGGTGTTGTATTGGTCCAGTAATGAGGTGTTGTATTGGTCCAGTCATCAGTAATGAGGTGTTGTATTGGTCCAGTAATGAGGTGTTGTATTGGTCCAGCCATCAGTAATGAGGTGTTGTATTGGTCCAGTAATGAGGTGTTGTATTGGTCCAGTAATGAGGTGTTGTATTGTTCCAGTAATGAGGTGTTGAATTGGTCCAGCCATCAGTAATGAGGTGTTGTATTGGTCCAGTCATCAGTAATGAGGTGTTGTATTGGTCCAGTCATCAGTAATGAGGTGTTGTATTGGTCCAGTAATGAGGTGTTGTATTGGTCCAGTCATCAGTAATGAGGTGTTATATTGGTCCAGTCATCAGTAATGAGGTGTTGTATTGGTCCAGTCATCAGTAATGAGGTGTTGTATTGGTCCAGTCATCAGTAACGAGGTGTTGTATTGGTCCAGTCATCAGTAACGAGGTGTTGTATTGGTCCAGTCATCAGTAATGAGGTGTTGTATTGGTCCAGTCATCAGTAATGAGGTGTTGTATTGGTCCAGTCATCAGTAATGAGGTGTTGTATTGGTCCAGTCATCAGTAATGAGGTGTTGTATTGGTCCAGTCATCAGTAATGAGGTGTTGTATTGGTCCAGTCATCAGTAATGAGGTGTTGTATTGGTCCAGTAATGAGGTGTTGTATTGGTCCAGTCATCAGTAATGAGGTGTTGTATTGGTCCAGTCATCAGTAATGAGGTGTTGTATTGGTCCAGTCATCAGTAATGAGGTGTTGTATTGGTCCAGTAATGAGGTGTTGTATTGGTCCAGTAATGAGGTGTTGTATTGGTCCAGTCATCAGTAATGAGGTGTTGTATTGGTCCAGCCATCAGTAATGAGGTGTTGTATTGGTCCAGCCATCAGTAATGAGGTGTTGTATTGGTCCAGTCATCAGTAATGAGGTGTTGTATTGGTCCAGTAATGAGGTGTTGTATTGGTCCAGTCATCAGTAATGAGGTGTTGTATTGGTCCAGCCATCAGTAATGAGGTGTTGTATTGGTCCAGTCATCAGTAATGAGGTGTTGTATTGGTCCAGTCATCAGTAATGAGGTGTTGTATTGGTCCAGTCATCAGTAACGAGGTGTTGTATTGGTCCAGTCATCAGTAATGAGGTGTTGTATTGGTCCAGTAATGAGGTGTTGTTTTGGTCCAGTCATCAGTAATGAGGTGTTGTATTGGTCCAGTAATGAGGTGTTGTATTGGTCCAGTAATGAGGTGTTGTATTGGTCCAGTAATGAGGTGTTGTATTGGTCCAGTCATCAGTAATGAGGTGTTGTATTGGTCCAGTAATGAGGTGTTGTATTGGTCCAGTCGTCAGTAATGAGGTGTTGTATTGGTCCAGTCATCAGTAACGAGGTGTTGTATTGGTCCAGTCATCAACTCTAACCCCTAACTCTAACCCTTAACTCCAACTCCAACCCCTAACTCTAACCCTTAACTCCAACTCTAACCCTAACCCCTAACTCCAACTCTAACCCTTAACTCCAACTCTAACCCCTAACCCTAAATCTAACCCTTAACTCTAACCCTAACTCTAACCCTTAACTCCAACTCTAACCCCTAACTCCAACCCTAACCCTTAACTCCAACTCTAACCCCTAACTCCAACTCTAACCCTAACCCCTAACTCCAACTCTAACCCTTAACTCCAACTCTAACCCCTAACTCTAACCCTTAACTCCAACTCTAACCCTAACCCTAACTCTAACCCTTAACTCCAACTCTAACCCTAACCCCTAACTCCAACTCTAACCCTTAACTCCAACTCTAACCCCTAACCCTAACTCTAACCCCTAACCCTAACTCTAACCCTTAACTCCAACTCTAACCCTAACCCCTAACTCTAACCCTAACCCCTAACTCCAACCCCTAACCCTAACCCTAACTCTAACCCTTAACTCCAACTCTAACCCCTAACTCCAACTCTAACCCCTAACCCTAACTCTAACTCTTAACTCCAACTCTAACCCCTAACTCCAACTCTAACCCTAACCCCTAACTCCAACACTAACCCTTAACTCCAACTCTAACCCCTAACCCTAACTCTAACCCTTAACTCCAACCCTAACCCTAACTCTAATCCTGGGGTACGAGGTAGTTGGGGTGATTGATTGAGGTAATATGTACATGTAGGTTTGGTTAGGTGATTGATTGAGGTAATATGTACATGTAGGTTTGGTTAGGTGATTGATTGAGGTAATATGTACATGTAGGTTTGGTTACGTGATTGATTGAGGTAATATGTACATGTAGGTTTGGTCAGGTGATTGAGGTAATATGTACATGTAGGTTTAGTTAAACAAGCTGTCTTCATCAGGGTATAATGACAGACACTGCAGGATGACCCATTTATACATTTATATAGTGTTAAAAGACACACAGGTGTCTGTAATCATGGTGTTGCCTGATATCATTGGTTAATTCTCAGATATTAAAATAGCATACAAAAACATGAGTGATAGTATACGATCATAGATACAATGTGACTACATAAGCCTACAAACATTTACAATGAATAGCACAATCACAAGAATGGCTTCAGATCAATGTCTACGTTGAGACCGAAGGGAGCAAAGGTCTTTAAATTAAAGATCCAGGCAGCCTCTCGTTTTAACAAAAAATTGTTGAGGTCACACTCCTTCCCTATGGAGGGTGAGATGTTCGATCCCGATATAACGTAGGGTACGAAATCGAAGGGTTTTCTTCCAAAAAGTGGGCCGCAATTGGGTAAGTCCAGGTTTTGCACCTAATGGTGCTACGATGCTCCGAGATTAATACTTTTAATTCACACTGTTTTACCCACATCATTTATACCACAAGGACAAGTTATAAGATAAATAACTGCCTTAGTGGAGCACGTAATAACACCTTTAATTGGGATCGATTTCCCTGTTTGTGGGTGTTTGAAGGATCTACATTTATAAGTGCCATTGCATTGAGCACAGCCATTACATTTGTAGTTTCCATCCAGGAGGGGAGCAAATAGACGTTGTTCAGGGATATCTTGGGGTGGTAAATCAGAGTTTACCAGCTGATCTCTGAGGCTTCTGCCCTGTGAGAATACGACCAAGCGAAGGTCTGAAAACGCATTACCGAGACGATCGGATCTTAGAATGGGCCAATGTTTGTGAACGATTCCCTTCATCTGTTCAGAGCACTTTGAATAGAGGGTAGTTAGAACGCAAGAATGTTTATCTTTGTGAGACGGACCTTGAAAAAGGTCATGTTTGTTTTGAATTTTCTCAATGGCAGTATTCATCTGACTATTTTTATACCCCCTCGCCTTGAATCTTCTTGCGTCTCAGCCCCCAAAATATTTTGTTTTACAAATGATCTGTAGGGCAAACTGTTTTTCAAGGGAAGTGGGTGACAACTATCAGCCCTCAACAAACTGTTCCGATCAGTAGGTTTCCTGTAAAGATCAGTGTATAGAACATTATCTTCACACAAGATCAGAAGATCAAGAAAACTGATTTGACGTGTGTCAGACTGCATAGTACATCTCAGATGCTCAGAACAGGAGTTAAGAAAAGCATGGAACGCCTGGAGCTGTTTGGCATCACCCCTCCATAGAACAAAAATATCATCAATATATTGTTTCCACATAATGATGAAAGGCAAGAAAACATTTTTGAGAGGATTTTAAAATAGACTGTTTCCCCATGTAACCCACATTACACATCAGTATAGTTAGGAGCCTTGGGGCTCCCATAGCAGTACCCATAGTTAGGAGCCATGGGGGATCCCATAGCAGTACCCATAGTTAGGAGCCATGGGGGATCCCATAGCAGTACCCATAGTTAGGAGCCATGGGGATCCCATAGCAGTACCCATAGTTAGGAGCCTTGGGGATCCCATAGCAGTACCCTTAGTTAGGAGCCTTGGGGATCCCATAGCAGTACCCTTAGTTAGGAGCCATGGGGGATCCCATAGCAGTACCCTTAGTTAGGAGCCATGCGGGATCCCATAGCAGTACCCTTAGTTAGGAGCCATGGGGGATCCCATAGCAGTACCCTTAGTTAGGAGCCATGGGGGATCCCCTAGCAGTACCCTTAGTTAGGAGCCATGGGGGATCCCATAGCAGTACCCATAGTTAGGAGCCATGGGGGATCCCATAGCAGTACCCTTAGTTAGGAGCCATGGGGGATCCCATAGCAGTACCCTTAGTTAGGAGCCATGGGGGATCCCATAGCAGTACCCTTAGTTAGGAGCCTTGGGGGATCCCATAGCAGTACCCTTAGTTAGGAGCCATGGGGGATCCCATAGCAGTACCCTTAGTTAGGAGCCATGGGGGATCCCATAGCAGTACCCTTAGTTAGGAGCCATGGGGGATCCCATAGCAGTACCCTTAGTTAGGAGCCTTGGGGGATCCCATAGCAGTACCCTTAGTTAGGAGCCATGGGGGATCCCATAGCAGTACCCATAGTTAGGAGCCATGGGGGATCCCATAGCAGTACCCTTAGTTAGGAGCCATGGGGGATCCCATAGCAGTACCCTTAGTTAGGAGCCATGGGGGATCCCATAGCAGTACCCTTAGTTAGGAGCCATGGGGGATCCATAGCAGTACCCTTAGTTAGGAGCCATGGGGGATCCCATAGTTAGGAGCCATGGGGGATCCCATAGCAGTACCCTTAGTTAGGAGCCATGGGGGATCCCATAGCAGTACCCATAGTTAGGAGCCATGGGGGATCCCATAGCAGTACCCTTAGTTAGGAGCCATGGGGGATCCCATAGCAGTACCCTTAGTTAGGAGCCATGGGGGATCCCATAGCAGTACCCTTAGTTAGGAGCCATGGGGGATCCCATAGCAGTACCCTTAGTTAGGAGCCATGGGGGATCCCATAGCAGTACCCTTAGTTAGGAGCCATGGGGAATCCCATAGCAGTACCCATAGTTAGGAGCCATGGGGGATCCCATAGCAGTACCCTTAGTTAGGAGCCATGGGGGATCCCATAGTTAGGAGCCATGGGGGATCCCATAGCAGTACCCTTAGTTAGGAGCCATGGGGGATCCCATAGCAGTACCCATAGTTAGGAGCCATGGGGGATCCCCTAGCAGTACCCTTAGTTAGGAGCCATGGGGATCCCATAGCAGTACCCTTAGTTAGGAGCCATGGGGGATCCCATAGCAGTACCCTTAGTTAGGAGCCATGGGGGATCCCATAGTAGTAACCTTAGTTAGGAGCCATGGGGATCCCATAGCAGTACCCATAGTTAGGAGCCATGGGGGATCCCATAGCAGTACCCTTAGTTAGGAGCCATGGGGGATCCCATAGCAGTACCCATAGTTAGGAGCCATGGGGGATCCCATAGCAGTACTCTTAGTTAGGAGCCATGGGGGATCCCATAGCAGTACCCTTAGTTAGGAGCCATGGGGGATCCCATAGCAGTACCCTTAGTTAGGAGCCATGGGGGATCCCATAGCAGTACCCTTAGTTAGGAGCCATGGGGGATCCCATAGCAGTACTCTTAGTTAGGAGCCATGGGGGATCCCATAGTTAGGAGCCACGGGGGATCCCATAGTTAGGAGCCACGGGGGATCCCATAGCAGTACCCTTAGTTAGGAGCCATAGGGGATCCCATAGTAGTACCCTTAGTTAGGAGCCATTGGGAATCCCATAGCAGTACCCTTAGTTAGGAGCCATGGGGGATCCCATAGCAGTACCCTTAGTTAGGAGCCATGGGGGATCCCATAGCAGTACCCTTAGTTAGGAGCCATGGGGATCCCATAGCAGTACCCATAGTTAGGAGTCATAGGGGATCCCATAGTAGTACCCTTAGTTAGGAGCCATGGAGGATCCCATAGCAGTACCCATAGTTAGGAGCCATGGGGGATCCCATAGCAGTACCCTTAGTTAGGAGCCATGGGGATCCCATAGCAGTACCCATAGTTAGGAGCCATGGGGGATCCCATAGCAGTACCACTAGTTAGGAGCCTTGGGGGAGACATAGCAGTACCCTTAGTTAGGAGCCATGGGAGATCCCATAGCAGTACCCTTAGTTAGGAGCCATGGGGGATCCCCTAGCAGTACCCTTAGTTAGGAGCCATGGGGGATCCCATAGCAGTACCCTTAGTTAGGAGCCATGGGGGATCCCATAGCAGTACCCTTAGTTAGGAGCCATGGGGGATCCCATAGCAGTACCCTTAGTTAGGAGCCATGGGGGATCCCATAGCAGTACCCTTAGTTAGGAGCCATGGGGGATCCCTAGCAGTACCCTTAGTTAGGAGCCATGGGGATCCCATAGCAGTACCCTTAGTTAGGAGCCATGGGGATCCCATAGCAGTACCCTTAGTTAGGAGCCATGGGGGATCCCATAGCAGTACCCTTAGTTAGGAGCCATGGGGATCCCATAGCAGTACCCTTAGTTAGGAGCCATGGGGGATCCCATAGCAGTACCCTTAGTTAGGAGCCATGGGGGATCCCATAGTTAGGAGCCATGGGGGATCCCATAGCAGTACCCATAGTTAGGAGCCATGGGGGATCCCATAGCAGTACCCATAGTTAGGAGCCATGGGGGATCCCATAGCAGTACCCTTAGTTAGGAGCCATGGGGGATCCCATAGCAGTACCCTTAGTTCGGAGCCTTGGGGGATCCCATAGTTAGGAGCCATGGGGGATCCCATAGCAGTACCCATAGTTAGGAGCCATGGGGGATCCCATAGCAGTCCCCTTAGTTAGGAGCCATGGGGGATCCCATAGCAGTACCCATAGTTAGCAGCCATGGGGGATCCCATAGTTAGGAGCCATGGGGGGGTCCCATAGCAGTACCCTTAGTTAGGAGCCATGGGGGATCCCATAGCAGTACCCATAGTTAGGAGCCTTGGGGGATCCCATAGCAGTACCCTTAGTTAGGAGCCATGGGGGATCCCATAGCAAGACCTTTAGTTAGGAGCCATGGGGGATCCCATAGCAGTACCCATAGTTAGGAGCCATGGTGGATCCCATAGCAGTACCCATAGTTAGGAGCCTTGGGGGATCCCATAGCAGTACCCATCGTCTGAATAAAGAAATCATTTAGAAACATGAAGTAGTTGTGTGTGTACTATTTCAGCCACTGTTATAATGCAGCACTGGAAGGCAGTTCATTAGGGTCACGTTGCAGAAGAAAATGTTCCATAGCTTCAATACCGCCCTCGTGTGGAATATTAGTGTATAACGACTCCACATCAAAAGTAACTAACCAGGTATTCTCAGGGAGAGGATCAAGAGATTCAATAATAGAGACCATACTGCTGGAGTCCTTTAGGAGGAGAGCTGTTCTGAGACCATACTGCTGGTGTCCTTTAGGAGGGGAGCTGTTCTGAGACCATACTGCTGGTGTCCTTTAGGAGGGGAGCTGTTCTGAGACCATACTACTGGTGTCCTTTAGGAGGGGAGCTGTTCTGAGACCAGACTGCTGGTGTCCTTTTGGAGGGGAGCTGTTCTGAGATCATACTGCTGGTGTCCTTTTGGAGGGGAGCTGTTCTGAGATCATACTGCTGGTGTCCTTTTGGAGGGGAGCTGTTCTGAGACCAGACTGCTGGTGTCCTTTAGGAGGGGAGCTGTTCTGAGACCATACTGCTGGTGTCCTTTACAAAGGAGGGGAGCTGTTCTGAGACCATACTGCTGGTGTTCTTTACAAAGGAGGGGAGCTGTTCTGAGACCAGACTCCTGGTGTCCTTTTGGAGGGGAGCTGTTCTGAGACCATACTGCTGGTGTCCTTTAGGAGGGGAGCTGTTCTGAGACCATACTGCTGGTGTCCTTTACAAAGGAGGGGAGCTGTTCTGAGACCATACTGCTGGTGTCCTTCAGGAGGGGAGCTGTTCTGAGACCATACTGCTGGTGTCCTTTAGGAGGGGAGCTGTTCTGAGACCATACTGCTGGTGTCCTTTACAAAGGAGGGGAGCTGTTCTGAGACCATACTGCTGGTGTCCTTTACAAAGGAGGGGAGCTGTTCTGAGACCATACTGCTGGTGTCCTTTAGGAGGGGAGCTGTTCTGAGACCATACTGCTGGTGTCCTTTAGGAGGGGAGCTGTTCTGAGACCATACTGCTGGTGTCCTTTAGGAGGGGAGCTGTTCTGAGACCAGACTGCTGGTGTCCTTTAGGAGGGGAGCTGTTCTGAGACCAGACTGCTGGTGTCCTTTACAAAGGAGGGGAGCTGGTCTGAGACCATACTGCTGGTGTCCTTTACAAAGGAGGGGAGCTGTTCTGAGACCATACTGCTGGTGTCCTTTACAAAGGAGGGGAGCTGTTCTGAGACCATACTGCTGGTGTCCTTTAGGAGGGGAGCTGTTCTGAGACCATACTGCTGGTGTCCTTTAGGAGGGGAGCTGTTCTGAGACCATACTGCTGGTGTCCTTTAGGAGGGGAGCTGGTCTGAGACCATACTGCTGGTGTCCTTTAGGAGGGGAGCTGTTCTGAGACCATACTGCTGGTGTCCTTTAGGAGGGGAGCTGTTCTGAGACCATACTGCTGGTGTCCTTTAGGAGGGGAGCTGTTCTGAGACCATACTGCTGGTGTCCTTTAGGAGGGGAGCTGTTCTGAGACCATACTGCTGGTGTCCTTTAGGAGGGGAGCTGTTCTGAGACCATACTGCTGGTGTCCTTTGGGAGAGGAGCTGTTCTGAGACCATACTGCTGGTGTCCTTTAGGAGGGGAGCTGTTCTGAGACCATACTGCTGGTGTCCTTTAGGAGGGGAGCTGTTCTGAGACCATACTGCTGGTGTCCTTTAGGAGGGGAGCTGGTCTGAGACCATACTGCTGGTGTCCTTTAGGAGGGGAGCTGTTCTGAGACCATACTGCTGGTGTCCTTTAGGAGGGGAGCTGTTCTGAGACCATACTGCTGGTGTCCTTTAGGAGGGGAGCTGTTCTGAGACCATACTGCTGGTGTCCTTTAGGAGGGGAGCTGTTCTGAGACCATACTGCTGGTGTCCTTTGGGAGAGGAGCTGTTCTGAGACCATACTGCTGGTGTCCTTTAGGAGGGGAGCTGTTCTGAGACCATACTGCTGGTGTCCTTTAGGAGGGGAGCTGTTCTGAGACAATACTGCTGGTGTCCTTTACAAAGGAGGGGAGCTGTTCTGAGACCATACTGCTGGTGTCCTTTAGGAGGGGAGCTGTTCTGAGACCATACTGCTGGTGTCCTTTAGGAGGGGAGCTGTTCTGAGACCAGACTGCTGGTGTCCTTTACAAAGGAGGGGAGCTGGTCTGAGACCATACTGCTGGTGTCCTTTAGGAGGGGAGCTGTTCTGAGACCAGACTCACGGTGTCCTTTGGGAGAGGAGCTGTTCTGAGACCATACTGCTGGTGTCCTTTAGGAGGGGAGCTGTTCTGAGACCAGACTGCTGGTGTCCTTTAGGAGGGGAGTTGGTCTGAGACCTTACTGCTGGTGTCCTTTATAAAGGAGGGGAGCTGTTCTGAGACCATACTGCTGGTGTCCTTTACAAAGGAGGGGAGCTATTCTGAGGCCATACTGCTGGTGTCCTCTAGGAGGGGAGCTGTTCTGAGACCATACTGCTGGTGTCCTTTAGGAGGGGAGCTGTTCTGAGACCATACTGCTGGTGTCCTTTAGGAGGGGAGCTGTTCTGAGACCAGACTGCTGGTGTCCTTTAGGAGGGGAGCTGTTCTGAGACCATACTGCTGGTGTCCTTTAGGAGGGGAGCTGTTCTGAGACCATACTGCTGGTGTCCTTTAGGAGGGGAGCTGTTCTGAGACCATACTGCTGGTGTCCTTTAGGAGGGGAGCTGTTCTGAGACCATACTGCTGGTGTCCTTTAGGAGGGGAGCTGTTCTGAGACCATACTGCTGGTGTCCTTTAGGAGGGGAGCTGTTCTGAGACCATACTGCTGGTGTCCTTTAGGAGGGGAGCTGTTCTGAGACCAGACTGCTGGTGTCCTTTAGGAGGAGAGCTGTTCTGAGACCATACTGCTGGTGTCCTTTAGGAGGGGAGCTGTTCTGAAACCATTCTCCTGGTGTCCTTTAGGAGGGGAGCTGTTCTGAGACCATACTGCTGGTGTCCTTTAGGAGGGGAGCTGTTCTGAGACCATACTGCTGGTGTCCTTTAGGAGGGGAGCTGTTCTGAGACCATACTGCTGGTGTCCTTTGGAGGGGAGCTGGTCTGAGACCATACTGCTGGTGTCCTTTAGGAGGGGAGCTGTTCTGAGATCATACTGCTGGTGTCCTTTAGGAGGGGAGCTGTTCTGAGACCATACTGCTGGTGTCCTTTAGGAGGGGAGCTGTTCTGAGACCATACTGCTGGTGTCCTTTAGGAGGGGAGCTGTTCTGAGATCATACTGCTGGTGTCCTTTAGGAGGGGAGCTGTTCTGAGACCATACTGCTGGTGTCCTTTACAAAGGAGGGGAGCTGTTCTGAGACCATACTGCTGGTGTCCTTTATAAAGGAGGGGAGCTGTTCTGAGACCAGACTGCTGGTGTCCTTTAGGAGGGGAGCTGTTCTGAGACCATACTGCTGGTGCCCTTTAGGAGGGGAGCTGTTCTGAGACCATACTGCTGGTGCCCTTTAGGGGGGAGCTGTTCTGAGACCATACTGCTGGTGTCCTTTAGGAGGGGAGCTGTTCTGAGACCATACTGCTGGTGTCCTTTAGGAGGGGAGCTGTTCTGAGACCATACTGCTGGTGTCCTTTAGGAGGGGAGCTGTTCTGAGACCATACTGCTTGTGTCCTTTAGGAGTGGAGCTGTTCTGAGACCATACTGCTGGTGTCCTTTACAAAGGAGGGGAGCTGTTCTGAGACCATACTACTGGTGTCCTTTAGGAGGGGAGCTGTTCTGAGACCATACTGCTGGTGTCCTTTAGGAGGGGAGCTGTTCTGAGACCATACTGCTGGTGTCCTTTAGGAGGGGAGCTGTTCTGAGACCATACTGCTGGTGTCCTTTAGGAGGGGAGCTGTTCTGAGACCATACTGCTGGTGTCCTTTAGGAGGGGAGCTGTTCTGAGACCATACTGCTGGTGTCCTTTAGGAGGGGAGCTGTTCTGAGACCATACTGCTGGTGTCCTTTAGGAGGGGAGCTGTTCTGAGACCATACTGCTGGTGTCCTTTAGGAGGGGAGCTGTTCTGAGACCATACTGCTGGTGTCCTTTAGGTGGGGAGCTGGTCTGAGACCATACTGCTGGTGTCCTTTAGGAGGGGAGCTGTTCTGAGACCATACTGCTGGTGTCCTTTAGGTGGGGAGCTGTTCTGAGACCATACTGCTGGTGTCCTTTAGGAGGGGAGCTGTTCTGAGACCTTACTGCTGGTGTCCTTTAGGAGGGGAGCTGTTCTGAGACCATACTGCTGGTGTCCTTTAGGAGGGGAGCTGTTCTGAGACCATACTGCTGGTGTCCTTTATAAAGGAGGGGAGCTGTTCTGAGACCAGACTGCTGGTGTCCTTTAGGAGGGGAGCTGTTCTGAGACCATACTGCTGGTGTCCTTTATAAAGGAGGGGAGCTGTTCTGAGACCAGACTGCTGGTGTCCTTTAGGAGGGGAGCTGTTCTGAGACCATACTGCTGGTGCCCTTTAGGAGGGGAGCTGTTCTGAGACCAGACTGCTGGTGTCCTTTAGGAGGGGAGCTGTTCTGAGACCAGACTGCTGGTGTCCTTTAGGAGGGGAGCTGTTCTGAGACCATACTGCTGGTGTCCTTTAGGAGGGGAGCTGTTCTGAGACCATACTGCTGGTGTCCTTTAGGAGGGGAGCTGTTCTGAGACCATACTGCTGGTGTCCTTTAGGAGGGGAGCTGTTCTGAGACCATACTGCTGGTGTCCTTTAGGAGGGGAGCTGTTCTGAGACCATACTGCTGGTGTCCTTTAGGAGGGGAGCTGTTCTGAGACCATACTACTGGTGTCCTTTATAAAGGAGAGGAGCTGTTCTGAGACTATACTGCTGGTGTCCTTTAGGAGGGGAGCTGTTCTGAGACCATACTGCTGGTGTCCTTTAGGAGGGGAGCTGTTCTGAGACTATACTGCTGGTGTCCTTTAGGAGGGGAGCTGTTCTGAGACCATACTGCTGGTGTCCTTTAGGAGGGGAGCTGTTCTGAGACCATACTGCTGGTGTCCTTTAGGAGGGGAGCTGGTCTGAGACCATACTGCTGGTGTCCTTTAGGAGGGGAGCTGTTCTGAGACCATACTGCTGGTGCCCTTTAGGAGGGGAGCTGTTCTGAGACCATACTGCTGGTGCCCTTTAGGAGGGGAGCTGTTCTGAGACCATACTGCTGGTGTCCTTTAGGAGGGGAGCTGTTCTGAGACCATACTGCTGGTGTCCTTTAGGAGGGGAGCTGTTCTGAGACCATACTGCTGGTGTCCTTTAGGAGGGGAGCTGTTCTGAGACCATACTGCTTGTGTCCTTTAGGAGTGGAGCTGTTCTGAGACCATACTGCTGGTGTCCTTTACAAAGGAGGGGAGCTGTTCTGATACCATACTGCTGGTGTCCTTTAGGAGGGGAGCTGTTCTGAGACCATACTGCTTGTGTCCTTTAGGAGTGGAGCTGTTCTGAGACCATACTGCTGGTGTCCTTTACAAAGGAGGGGAGCTGTTCTGAGACCATACTGCTGGTGTCCTTTAGGAGGGGAGCTGTTCTGAGACCATACTGCTGGTGCCCTTTAGGAGGGGAGCTGTTCTGAGACCATACTGCTGGTGTCCTTTAGGAGGGGAGCTGTTCTGAGACCATACTACTGGTGTCCTTTATAAAGGAGGGGAGCTGTTCTGAGACCATACTGCTGGTGTCCGTTAGGAGGGGAGCTGTTCTGAGACCAGACTGCTGGTGTCCTTTAGGAGGGGAGCTGTTCTGAGACCATACTGCTGGTGTCCTTTAGGAGGGGAGCTGTTCTGAGACCATACTGCTGGTGTCCTTTACAAAGGAGGGGAGCTGTTCTGAGACCATACTGCTGGTGTCCTTTAGGAGGGGAGCTGTTCTGAGACCAGACTGCTGGTGTCCTTTAGGAGGGGAGCTGTTCTGAGATCATACTGCTGGTGTCCTTTAGGAGGGGAGCTGTTCTGAGACCATACTGCTGGTGTCCTTTAGGAGGGGAGCTGTTCTGAGACCATACTACTGGTGTCCTTTACAAAGGAGGGGAGCTGTTCTGAGACCATACTGCTGGTGTCCTTTACAAAGGAGGGGAGCTGTTCTGAGACCATACTACTGGTGTCCTTTACAAAGGAGGGGAGCTGTTCTGAGACCATACTGCTGGTGTCCTTTATAAAGGAGGGGAGTTGTTCTGAGACCATACTGCTGGTGTCCTTTAGGAGGGGAGCTGTTCTGAGACCATACTGCTGGTGTCCTTTAGGAGGGGAGCTGTTCTGAGACCATACTGCTGGTGTCCTTTATAAAGGAGGGGAGTTGTTCTGAGACCATACTGCTGGTGTCCTTTACAAAGGAGGGGAGCTGTTCTGAGACCATACTACTGGTGTCCTTTAGGAGGGGAGCTGGTCTGAGACCATACTGCTGGTGTCCTTTACAAAGGAGGGGAGCTGTTCTGAGACCATACTGCTGGTGTCCTTTAGGAGGGGAGCTGTTCTGAGACCATACTGCTGGTGTCCTTTAGGAGGGGAGCTGTTCTGAGACCATACTGCTGGTGTCCTTTATAAAGGAGGGGAGCTGTTCTGAGACCAGACTGCTGGTGTCCTTTAGGAGGGGAGCTGTTCTGAGACCATACTGCTGGTGTCCTTTACAAAGGAGGGGAGCTGTTCTGAGACCATACTGCTGGTGTCCTTTAGGAGGGGAGCTGTTCTGAGACCATACTGCTGGTGTCCTTTAGGAGGGGAGCTGTTCTGAGACCATACTACTGGTGTCCTTTATAAAGGAGGGGAGCTGTTCTGAGACCATACTGCTGCTGGTGTCCTTTAGGAGGGGAGCTGTTCTGAGACCAGACTGCTGGTGTCCTTTAGGAGGGGAGCTGTTCTGAGACCATACTGCTGGTGTCCTTTAGGAGGGGAGCTGTTCTGAGACCATACTGCTGGTGTCCTTTACAAAGGAGGGGAGCTGTTCTGAGACCATACTGCTGGTGTCCTTTAGGAGGGGAGCTGTTCTGAGACCAGACTGCTGGTGTCCTTTAGGAGGGGAGCTGTTCTGAGATCATACTGCTGGTGTCCTTTAGGAGGGGAGCTGTTCTGAGACCATACTGCTGGTGTCCTTTAGGAGGGGAGCTGTTCTGAGACCATACTGCTGGTGTCCTTTACAAAGGAGGGGAGCTGTTCTGAGACCATACTACTGGTGTCCTTTACAAAGGAGGGGAGCTGTTCTGAGACCATACTGCTGGTGTCCTTTATAAAGGAGGGGAGTTGTTCTGAGACCATACTGCTGGTGTCCTTTAGGAGGGGAGCTGTTCTGAGACCATACTGCTGGTGTCCTTTACAAAGGAGGGGAGCTGTTCTGAGACCATACTACTGGTGTCCTTTAGGAGGGAGCTGGTCTGAGACCATACTGCTGGTGTCCTTTACAAAGGAGGGGAGCTGTTCTGAGACCATACTGCTGGTGTCCTTTAGGAGGGGAGCT
Organism: Oncorhynchus masou masou; assembly: GCF_036934945.1. Taxonomy (NCBI): domain Eukaryota; kingdom Metazoa; phylum Chordata; class Actinopteri; order Salmoniformes; family Salmonidae; genus Oncorhynchus; species Oncorhynchus masou. The sequence continues at coordinate 379,908 of NW_027012384.1, forward strand.
GTTCTGAGACCATACTGCTGGTGTCCTTTAGGAGGGGAGCTGTTCTGAGACCATACTGCTGGTGTCCTTTATAAAGGAGGGGAGCTGTTCTGAGACCAGACTGCTGGTGTCCTTTAGGAGGGGAGCTGTTCTGAGACCATACTGCTGGTGTCCTTTACAAAGGAGGGGAGCTGTTCTGAGACCATACTGCTGGTGTCCTTTAGGAGGGGAGCTGTTCTGAGACCAGACTGCTGGTGTCCTTTAGGAGGGGAGCTGTTCTGAGACCATACTACTGGTGTCCTTTACAAAGGAGGGGAGCTGTTCTGAGACCATACTGCTGGTGTCCTTTAGGAGGGGAGCTGTTCTGAGACCATACTGCTGGTGTCCTTTAGGAGAGGAGCTGTTCTGAGACCATACTGCTGGTGTCCTTTATAAAGGAGGAGCTGTTCTGAGACCATACTACTGGTGTCCTTTAGGAGGGGAGCTGTTCTGAGACCATACTGCTGGTGTCCTTTAGGAGGGGAGCTGTTCTGAGACCATACTACTGGTGTCCTTTACAAAGGAGGGGAGCTGTTCTGAGACCATACTGCTGGTGTCCTTTAGGAGGGGAGCTGTTCTGAGACCATACTGCTGGTGTCCTTTAGGAGGGGAGCTGTTCTGAGACCATACTGCTGGTGTCCTTTAGGAGAGGAGCTGTTCTGAGACCATACTGCTGGTGTCCTTTATAAAGGAGGGGAGCTGTTCTGAGACCATACTGCTGGTGTCCTTTAGGAGGGGAGCTGTTCTGAGACCATACTGCTGGTGTCCTTTAGGAGGGGAGCTGTTCTGAGACCATACTACTGGTGTCCTTTAGGAGGGGAGCTGTTCTGAGACCATACTGCTGGTGTCCTTTAGGAGTGGAGCTGTTCTGAGACCATACTGCTGGTGTCCTTTAGGAGGGGAGCTGTTCTGAGACCATACTGCTGGTGTCCTTTAGGAGGGGAGCTGTTCTGAGACCATACTACTGGTGTCCTTTAGGAGGGGAGCTGTTCTGAGACCATACTGCTGGTGTCCTTTAGGAGTGGAGCTGTTCTGAGACCATACTGCTGGTGTCCTTTAGGAGGGGAGCTGTTCTGAGACCATACTGCTGGTGTCCTTTAGGAGGGGAGCTGTTCTGAGACCAGACTGCTGGTGTCCTTTACAAAGAAGGGGAGCTGTTCTGAGACCATACTGCTGGTGTCCTTTAGGAGGGGAGCTGTTCTGAGACCATACTGCTGGTGTCCTTTACAAAGGAGGGGAGCTGTTCTGAGACCATACTGCTGGTGTCCTTTAGGAGGAGAGCTGTTCTGAGACCATACTGCTGGTGTCCTTTAGGAGGGAGCTGTTCTGAGACCATACTGCTGGTGTCCTTTAGGAGGGGAGCTGTTCTGAGACCATACTGCTGGTGTCCTTTAGGAGGGGAGCTGTTCTGAGACCATACTGCTGGTGTCCTTTAGGAGGGGAGCTGTTCTGAGACCAAACTACTGGTGTCCTTTAGGAGGGGAGCTGTTCTGAGACCATACTGCTGGTGTCCTTTATAAAGGAGGGGAGCTGTTCTGAGACCATACTGCTGGTGTCCTTTAGGAGGGGAGCTGTTCTGAGACCATACTACTGGTGTCCTTTAGGGGGAGCTGTTCTGAGACCATACTGCTGGTGTCCTTTAGGAGGGGAGCTGTTCTGAGACCATACTGCTGGTGTCCTTTCGGAGGGGAGCTGTTCTGAGACCATACTGCTGGTGTCCTTTAGGAGGAGAGCTGTTCTGAGACCATACTGCTGGTGTCCTTTACAAAGGAGGGGAGCTGTTCTGAGACCATACTGCTGGTGTCCTTTAGGAGGGGAGCTGTTCTGAGACCATACTGCTGGTGTCCTTTAGGAGGGGAGCTGTTCTGAGACCATACTGCTGGTGTCATTTACAAAGGAGGGGAGCTGTTCTGAGACCATACTGCTGGTGTCCTTTACAAAGGAGGGGAGCTGTTCTGAGACCATACTGCTGGTGTCCTTTAGGAGGGGAGCTGTTCTGAGACCATACTGCTGGTGTCCTTTAGGAGGGGAGCTGTTCTGAGACCATACTGCTGGTGTCCTTTAGGAGGAGCTGTTCTGAGACCAGACTGCTGGTGTCCTTTAGGAGGGGAGCTGTTCTGAGACCATACTGCTGGTGTCCTTTAGGAGGGAGCTGTTCTGAGACCATACTGCTGGTGTCCTTTACAAAGGAGGGGAGCTGTTCTGAGACCATACTGCTGGTGTCCTTTAGGAGGGGAGCTGTTCTGAGACCAGACTGCTGGTGTCCTTTAGGAGGGGAGCTGTTCTGAGATCATACTGCTGGTGTCCTTTAGGAGGGGAGCTGTTCTGAGACCATACTGCTGGTGTCCTTTAGGAGGGGAGCTGTTCTGAGACCATACTGCTGGTGTCCTTTACAAAGGAGGGGAGCTGTTCTGAGACCATACTACTGGTGTCCTTTACAAAGGAGGGGAGCTGTTCTGAGACCATACTGCTGGTGTCCTTTATAAAGGAGGGGAGTTGTTCTGAGACCATACTGCTGGTGTCCTTTAGGAGGGGAGCTGTTCTGAGACCATACTGCTGGTGTCCTTTACAAAGGAGGGGAGCTGTTCTGAGACCATACTACTGGTGTCCTTTAGGAGGGGAGCTGGTCTGAGACCATACTGCTGGTGTCCTTTACAAAGGAGGGGAGCTGTTCTGAGACCATACTGCTGGTGTCCTTTAGGAGGGGAGCTGTTCTGAGACCATACTGCTGGTGTCCTTTAGGAGGGGAGCTGTTCTGAGACCATACTGCTGGTGTCCTTTATAAAGGAGGGGAGCTGTTCTGAGACCAGACTGCTGGTGTCCTTTAGGAGGGGAGCTGTTCTGAGACCATACTGCTGGTGTCCTTTACAAAGGAGGGAGCTGTTCTGAGACCATACTGCTGGTGTCCTTTAGGAGGGGAGCTGTTCTGAGACCAGACTGCTGGTGTCCTTTAGGAGGGGAGCTGTTCTGAGACCATACTACTGGTGTCCTTTACAAAGGAGGGGAGCTGTTCTGAGACCATACTGCTGGTGTCCTTTAGGAGGGGAGCTGTTCTGAGACCATACTGCTGGTGTCCTTTAGGAGAGGAGCTGTTCTGAGACCATACTGCTGGTGTCCTTTATAAAGGAGGGGAGCTGTTCTGAGACCATACTACTGGTGTCCTTTAGGAGGGGAGCTGTTCTGAGACCATACTGCTGGTGTCCTTTAGGAGGGGAGCTGTTCTGAGACCATACTACTGGTGTCCTTTACAAAGGAGGGGAGCTGTTCTGAGACCATACTGCTGGTGTCCTTTAGGAGGGGAGCTGTTCTGAGACCATACTGCTGGTGTCCTTTAGGAGGGGAGCTGTTCTGAGACCATACTGCTGGTGTCCTTTAGGAGAGGAGCTGTTCTGAGACCATACTGCTGGTGTCCTTTATAAAGGAGGGGAGCTGTTCTGAGACCATACTGCTGGTGTCCTTTAGGAGGGGAGCTGTTCTGAGACCATACTGCTGGTGTCCTTTAGGAGGGGAGCTGTTCTGAGACCATACTACTGGTGTCCTTTAGGAGGGGAGCTGTTCTGAGACCATACTGCTGGTGTCCTTTAGGAGTGGAGCTGTTCTGAGACCATACTGCTGGTGTCCTTTAGGAGGGAGCTGTTCTGAGACCATACTGCTGGTGTCCTTTAGGAGGGGAGCTGTTCTGAGACCATACTACTGGTGTCCTTTAGGAGGGGAGCTGTTCTGAGACCATACTGCTGGTGTCCTTTAGGAGTGGAGCTGTTCTGAGACCATACTGCTGGTGTCCTTTAGGAGGGGAGCTGTTCTGAGACCATACTGCTGGTGTCCTTTAGGAGGGGAGCTGTTCTGAGACCAGACTGCTGGTGTCCTTTACAAAGAAGGGGAGCTGTTCTGAGACCATACTGCTGGTGTCCTTTAGGAGGGGAGCTGTTCTGAGACCATACTGCTGGTGTCCTTTACAAAGGAGGGGAGCTGTTCTGAGACCATACTGCTGGTGTCCTTTAGGAGGAGAGCTGTTCTGAGACCATACTGCTGGTGTCCTTTAGGAGGGGAGCTGTTCTGAGACCATACTGCTGGTGTCCTTTAGGAGGGGAGCTGTTCTGAGACCATACTGCTGGTGTCCTTTAGGAGGGGAGCTGTTCTGAGACCATACTGCTGGTGTCCTTTAGGAGGGGAGCTGTTCTGAGACCATACTACTGGTGTCCTTTAGGAGGGGAGCTGTTCTGAGACCATACTGCTGGTGTCCTTTACAAAGGAGGGGAGCTGTTCTGAGACCATACTGCTGGTGTCCTTTAGGAGGGGAGCTGTTCTGAGACCATACTACTGGTGTCCTTTAGGAGGGGAGCTGTTCTGAGACCATACTGCTGGTGTCCTTTAGGAGGGGAGCTGTTCTGAGACCATACTGCTGGTGTCCTTTCGGAGGGGAGCTGTTCTGAGACCATACTGCTGGTGTCCTTTAGGAGGAGAGCTGTTCTGAGACCATACTGCTGGTGTCCTTTACAAAGGAGGGGAGCTGTTCTGAGACCATACTGCTGGTGTCCTTTAGGAGGGGAGCTGTTCTGAGACCATACTGCTGGTGTCCTTTAGGAGGGGAGCTGTTCTGAGACCATACTGCTGGTGTCATTTACAAAGGAGGGGAGCTGTTCTGAGACCATACTGCTGGTGTCCTTTACAAAGGAGGGGAGCTGTTCTGAGACCATACTGCTGGTGTCCTTTAGGAGGGGAGCTGTTCTGAGACCATACTGCTGGTGTCCTTTAGGAGGGGAGCTGTTCTGAGACCATACTGCTGGTGTCCTTTAGGAGGGGAGCTGTTCTGAGACCATACTGCTGGTGTCCTTTAGGAGGGGGGCTGTTCTGAGACCATACTGCTGGTGTCCTTTAGGAGGGGAGTAGTGTTCTTTCTTAGTGATACCCATCTAGGACAGTAAAGATGGTGATCTGACCAGAACCTACATACCCATCTAGGACTGTAAAGATGGTGTTCTGACCAGAACCTACATACCCATCTAGGACAGTAAAGATGATGATCTGACCAGAACCTACATACCCATCTAGGACAGTAAAGATGATGATCTGACCAGAACCTACATACCCATCTAGGACAGTAAAGATGATGATCTGACCAGAACCTACATACCCATCTAGGACAGTAAAGATGGTGAACTGACCAGAACCTACATACCCATCTAGGACAGTAAAGATGGTGAACTGACCAGAACCTACATACCCATCTAGGACAGTAAAGATGGTGTTCTGACCAGAACCTACATACCCATCTAGGACAGTAAAGATGGTGAACTGACCAGAACCTACATACCCATCTAGGACAGTAAAGATGGTGAACTGACCAGAACCTACATACCCATCTAGGACAGTAAAGATGATGATCTGACCAGAACCTACATACCCATCTAGGACAGTAAAGATGGTGAACTGACCAGAACCTACATACCCATCTAGGACAGTAAAGATGGTGTTCTGACCAGAACCTACATACCCATCTAGGACAGTAAAGATGGTGAACTGACCAGAACCTACATACCCATCTAGGACAGTAAAGATGGTGAACTGACCAGAACCTACATACCCATCTAGGACTGTAAAGATGGTGTTCTGACCAGAACCTACATACCCATCTAGGACAGTAAAGATGGTGTTCTGACCAGAACCTACATACCCATCTAGGACAGTAAAGATGATGATCTGACCAGAACCTACATACCCATCTAGGACAGTAAAGATGGTGAACTGACCAGAACCTACATACCCATCTAGGACTGTAAAGATGGTGATCTGACCAGAACCTACATACCCATCTAGGACAGTAAAGATGGTGAACTGACCAGAACCTACATACCCATCTAGGACAGTAAAGATGGTGTTCTGACCAGAACCTACACACCCATCTAGGACATTATAACCTGATGAAGACAGCTTGTCTGTTATTAACCAATAATATCAGGCCATGTGATTAACCAATGATATCAGGCCATGTGATTAACCAATGATATCAGGCCATGTGATTAAGCAATGATATCGGGCCATGTGGTTAACCAATGATATCGGGCCATGTGGTTAACCAATGATATCGGGCCATGTGGTTAACCAATGATATTGGGCCATGTGGTTAACCAATGATATCAGGCCATGTGGTTAACCAATGATATCAGGCCATGTGATTAACCAATAATATCGGGCCATGTGGTTAACCAATGATATCGGGCCATGTGGTTAACCAATGATATCGGGCCATGTGGTTAACCAATGATATTGGGCCATGTGGTTAACCAATGATATCAGGCCACCACATGATTACAGACACCTGTGTGTGTCTTTTAACACTATATAAAAGAGTCATCCTGCAGTGTTTGTCATTATACCCTGATGAAGACAGCTTGTCTGTTATTAACCAATGATATCAGGCCATGTGATTAACCAATGATATCAGGCCATGTGGTTAACCAATGATATCAGGCCACCACATGATTACAGACACCTGTGTGTGTCTTTTAACACTATATAAAAGAGTCATCCTGCAGTGTTTGTCATTATACCCTGATGAAGACAGCTTGTCTGTCCAAACGTTGGACGTAAATATTTTTACATCTGAGCTCCGAGAGCGTCTCTCCTTTTATCTTGAAGATGACGTAATGACGGCAGGAAAAATACAGCGCTTCACGTGCAACACAGCATTCCTAACCTCGCCCCTATGATGGAACTGGAATGATGAGATAGACCTTCTTCTATGTTTAATAAACCAAACTAATCCTAGCCCACGATGTCGGCTGTGTGGATCGATCTGGAAGTTTCAAAGGAAGATAGCAAAATGGCCATATGCATCGTTTGTGCTGCTATTATTTCCTGAGGGGAGAAAATTAAATCTTTCAATACCACAAACCTAATTACTCATTTGAAAGTGCATCACCTCCAGACATTCAGCGACTCCGTTCAGTGGAAAAAGCTGAAGCGCACACGTCCAACAACTAAACAAGTTCAAGTCCAGCAGCCATTTGAAAGAGTAAGAACATTTCAGCGAGACAACTCAAAGGCGAAACACATTAATGGCAAGATAATGGAATTCATTGCCCTTGACAACCTACCGGTCTCTATCGTGGATGATGTTGGCTTTTGTCGACTGGTCGAGCACCTCGAGCCCCGGTACACACGACCAAGGGATTCGGTGGAATTCTCTTTGAGCCTCTTTACTGTGTCTCCACAATGCACGATGCTAGGTACAACAACCGCTACTTCGATACAGACAAGAAACAGGGTTACAACATCCTCAATACAACCCCACAGTCCAACAACATCCTCAACACAACCCCACAGTCCAACAACATCCTCAACACAACCCCACAGTCCAACAACATCCTCAACACAACCCCACAGTCCAACAACATCCTCAACACAACCCCACAGTCCAACAACATCCTCAACACAACCCCACAGTCCAACAACATCCTCAACACAACCCCACAGTACTACAACATCCTCAACACAACCCCACAGTCCAACAACATCCTCAACACAACCCCACAGTCCAACAACATCCTCAACACAACCCCACAGTCCAACAACATCCTCAACACAACCCCACAGTCCAACAACATCCTCAATACAACCCTACAGTTCAACAACATCCTCAACACAACCCCACAGTCCAACAACATCCTCAATACAACCCTACAGTCCTACAACATCCTCAACACAACCCCACAGTCCTACAACATCCTCAACACAACCCTACAGTCCAACAACATCCTCAATACAACCCTATACAGTCCAACAACATCCTCAACACAACCCTACTGTCCAACAACATCCTCAACACAACCCCACAGTCCAACAACATCCTCAACACAACCCCACAGTCCAACAACATCCTCAATACAACCCTACAGTTCAACAACATCCTCAACACAACCCCACAGTCCAACAACATCCTCAACACAACCCCACAGTCCAACAACATCCTCAACACAACCCTACAGTCCAACAACATCCTCAACACAACCCTACAGTCCAACAACATCCTCAACACAACCCTACAGTACTACAACATCCTCAACACAACCCTACTGTCCAACAACATCCTCAACACAACCCTACAGTCCTACAACATCCTCAACACAACCCCACAGTCCAACAACATCCTCAACACAACCCCACAGTCCAACAACATCCTCAACACAACCCCACAGTCCAACAACATCCTCAACACAACCCCACAGTCCAACAACATCCTCAATACAACCCTATACAGTCCAACAACATCCTCAACACAACCCTACTGTCCAACAACATCCTCAACACAACCCCACAGTCCAACAACATCCTCAACACAACCCCACAGTCCAACAACATCCTCAATACAACCCTACAGTTCAACAACATCCTCAACACAACCCCACAGTCCAACAACATCCTCAACACAACCCCACAGTCCAACAACATCCTCAACACAACCCTACAGTCCAACAACATCCTCAACACAACCCTACAGTACTACAACATCCTCAACACAACCCTACTGTCCAACAACATCCTCAACACAACCCTACAGTCCTACAACATCCTCAACACAACCCCACAGTCCAACAACATCCTCAACACAACCCCACAGTCCAACAACATCCTCAACACAACCCCACAGTCCAACAACATCCTCAATACAACCCTACAGTCCTACAACATCCTCAACACAACCCTACAGTCCAACAACATCCTCAACACAACCCTACAGTCCAACAACATCCTCAACACAACCCTACAGTCCAACAACATCCTCAACACAACCCTACAGTACTACAACATCCTCAACACAACCCTACTGTCCAACAACATCCTCAACACAACCCTACTGTCCAACAACATCCTCAACACAACCCTACAGTCCAACAACATCCTCAATACAACCCTACAGTCCAACAACATCCTCAACACACCCCACAGTCCAACAACATCCTCAACACAACCCCACAGTCCAACAACATCCTCAACACAACCCCACAGTCCAACAACATCCTCAACACAACCCTATACAGTCCAACAACATCCTCAACACAACCCTACAGTCCAACAACATCCTCAACACAACCCTACAGTACTACAACATCCTCAACACAACCCTACTGTCCAACAACATCCTCAACACAACCCTACAGTCCTACAACATCCTCAATACAACCCTACAGTACTACAACATCCTCAATACAACCTTACAGTCCAACAACATCCTCAACACAACTCTACAGTCCTACAACATCCACAACACAACCCTACAGTACTACAACATCCTCAACACAACCCTACTGTCCAACAACATCCTCAACACAACCCTACAGTCCTACAACATCCTCAATACAACCCTACAACATCCTCAACACAACCCCACAGTCCAACAACATCCTCAACACAACCCTACAGTCCAACAACATCCTCAATACAACCCTACAGTCCTACAACATCCTCAACACAACCCTACAGTCCAACAACATCCTCAACATAACCCTACAGTCCTACAACATCCACAACACACCCCTACAGTACTACAACATCCTCAGCACAACCCTACTGTCCAACAACATCCTCAACACAACCCTACAGTCCTACAACATCCTCAATACAACCCTACAGTCCTACAACATCCTCAACACAACCCTACAACATCCTCAACATGTAGGAACACAGCTCTAATACTTTAATGTTGAACATCCTCAACATGTAGGAACACAGCTCTAATACTTTAATGCTGTGCTGGTTGTGTAAGAATAACAAACACAAATGAACAGCTATACTGTAGTCCTGTAATTTACTGTAGTGTTGTGGACTGTCTGTTTGTCTGTTCCCCTGCCGACCCTCCCTCCCCGACGTCAGATTATAATCCCCACAGAGACCAGCAGGATTCTGACCCAAATGCATAATCTAATCTGATTTGGTTCCTGGTGGAATGTGTGTCACAAGCCCCTCCCATCACACCACCATAATCTACCAGCTGATGATAATGACGTGGAGAGGATGTGAGCGATGATGGGAGGGTCAGTACAGATGTGGCAACATGGTGGCTTTCAGGACAAGAATTTGCTGACTCTGGAACCACCACCATGATTCTAGAACTTGACAACACCCATCCTTCTAGAAATGTAGAACCGCCACCATGATTCTAGAACTCTACAACCCCTATCCCTCTAACTGTAGAACCACCACCATGATTCTAGAACTCTACAACCACTATCCCCCTAGAACTATAGAACCACCACCATGATTCTAGAACTTGACAACACCCATCCCTCTAGAACTGTAGAACCACCACCATGATTCTAGAACCCAACAGAGAGTGGAGACGTTGCTATAACTACAGGAACACCCAAGCCAACAGAGAGTGGAGACGTTGCTATAACTACAGGAACACCCAAGCCAACAGAGAGTGGAGACGTTGCTATAACTACAGGAACACCCAAGTCAACAGACAGTGGAGACGTTGCTATAACTACAGGAACACCCAAGCCAACAGACAGTGGAGACGTTGCTATAACTACAGGAACACCCAAGTCAACAGACAGTGAAGACGTTGCTATAACTACAGGAACACCCAAGCCAACAGACAGTGGAGATGTTGCTATAACTACAGGAACACCCAAGCCAACAGACAGTGGAGACGTTGCTATAACTACAGGAACACCCAAGTCAACAGACAGTGAAGACGTTGCTATAACTACAGGAACACCCAAGCCAACAGACCGTGAAGATGTTGCTATAACTACAAGAACACCCAAGCCAACAGGAACAGCCAAGTCAACAGACAGTGGAGATGTTGCTATAACTACAGGAACACCCAAGTCAACAGACAGTGAAGATGTTGCTATGACTACAGGAACACCCAAGCCAACAGGAACAGCCAAGTCAACAGACAGTGGAGATGTTGCTATAACTACAGGAACACCCAAGCCAACAGACAGTGGATACGTTGCTATAACTACAGGAACACCCAAGTCAACAGACAGTGAAGATGTTGCTATAACTACAAGAACACCCAAGCCAACAGGAACAGCCAAGTCAACAGACAGTGGAGATGTTGCTATAACTACAGGAACACCCAAGTCAACAGACAGTGAAGATGTTGCTATGACTACAGGAACACCCAAGCCAACAGGGACAGCCAAGTCAACAGACAGTGGAGATGTTGCTATAACTACAGGAACACCCAAGCCAACAGACAGTGGAGACGTTGCTATAACTACAGGAACACCCAAGTCAACAGACAGTGAAGATGTTGCTATAACTACAGGAACACCCAAGCCAACAGGAACAGCCAAGTCAACCGACAGTGGATACGTTGCTATAACTACAGGAACACCCAAGTCAACAGACAGTGAAGATGTTGCTATAACTACAGGAACACCCAAGCCAACAGGAACAGCCAAGTCAACAGACCGTGAAGACGTTGCAGTGAGGCAGAGGCATGAAGACCCCTGGGATCATATGACACAGGAAGTAGTTGATACAGACCCAGGCTGGGATCCTATGACACAGGAAGTAGTTGATACAGACCCAGGCTGGGATCCTATGACACAGGAAGTAGTTGATACAGACCCAGGCTGGGATCCTATGACAGAGGAAGTAGTTGATACAGACCCAGGCTGGGATCCTATGACCGAGGAAGTAGTTGATACAGACCCAGGCTGGGATCCTATGACAGAGGAAGTAGTTGATACAGACCCAGGCTGAGATCCTATGACAGAGGAAGTAGTTGATACAGACCCAGGCTGGGATCCTATGACACAGGAAGTAGTTGATACAGACCCAGGCTGGGATCCTATGACAGAGGAAGTAGTTGATACAGACCCAGGCTGGGATCCTATGACACAGGAAGTAGTTGATACAGACCCAGGCTGGGATCCTATGACAGAGGAAGTAGTTGATACAGACCCAGGCTGGATCCTATGACAGAGGAAGTAGTTGATACAGACCCAGGCTGGGATCCTATGACAGAGGACGTAGTTGATACAGACCCAGGCTGGGATCCTATGACACAGGAAGTAGTTGATACAGACCCAGGCTGGGATCCTATGACACAGGAAGTAGTTGATACAGACCCAGGCTGGGATCCTATGACAGAGGAAGTAGTTGATACAGACCCAGGCTGGGATCCTATGACACAGGAAGTAGTTGATACAGACCCAGGCTGGGATCCTATGACAGAGGAAGTAGTTGATACAGACCCAGGCTGGGATCCTATGACAGAGGAAGTAGTTGATACAGACCCAGGCTGAGATCCTATGACAGAGGAAGTAGTTGATACAGACCCAGGCTGGGATCCTATGACAGAGGAAGTAGTTGACAGAGTACTTGTATAGTCTATTTTCTGAAAAAGCATTGCTGTAAACTTCTAGCCCATCCAGATAGACAGTGTGGCGGTATCTCTCTTCCTACTATGGCAGAGGAGGTAGGTAAGGGATGTGTTGCCATGGTGATCTGGTCCACAGGCCAGGGCTCTGAGACGTTGTCATGGTGATCTGGTGTCCAGGGCGGGGCTCGGAGGCGGGAAGATGTGATCAGAATCAGAAACCCCAATGTGAACAGCAGCTGGACTACCAGGGTTCCTCTTCTCTGCTGTTAACATGTTAAAGTGGCCTTGTACAACCGAGGCTGCTGGGCCGGTAGTTAGGGGGCAGCAAGGTGACCCCTGGTTTAGCAGGGGGCAGGGGGTTGCAGGGTGTAAGATGTGCAGCAGGGGGCAGAAGCCTTGGCAGAACAGCAGGGATGGGCAGTGAAGGGGGCAGAACAGCAGGGATGGACAGTGAAGGGGGGCAGAACAGCAGGGATGGACAGTGAAGGGGGGCAGAACAGCAGGGATGGACAGTGAACAGGGCAGAAGGAGAGCAGGATGGCGTCAGTCTTGGCAGAACAGAAAGGAAGTGGTAGGAGGGCAGATAGACACCCTGCAGTGAGACTAATGAGATTCTGACCAGGAAAGGGAAGGCTGGGAATGAAACTCTCTGTTGACAGACTCTGTGGAGGAATAATGCTGCTCCTCTCAGCTGTTCCTCCGACAGGGCTGTTATTACATGGCTCAGATGGGGAGATCTGTATCATTGTCGAGGGCGACAGCCTCAGCCTCCGTCTCAACCTCTGTCTCCTCTCCTCTCAGCCTCCGTCTCAACCTCTGTCTCCTCTCCTCTCAGCCTCCGTCTCAACCTCTGTCTCCTCTCCTCTCAGCCTCCGTCTCAACCTCCGTCTCCTCTCCTCTCAGCCTCCGTCTCAACCTCTGTCTCCTCTCCTCTCAGCCTCCGTCTCAACCTCTGTCTCCTCTCCCCTCAGCCTCCGTCTCAACCTCCGTCTCCTCTCCTCTCAGCCTCCGTCTCAACCTCTGTCTCCTCTCCTCTCAGCCTCCGTCTCAACCTCTGTCTCCTCTCCTCTCAGCCTCCGTCTCAACCTCTGTCTCCTCTCCTCTCAGCCTCCGTCTCAACCTCTGTCTCCTCTCCTCTCAGCCTCCGTCTCAACCTCTGTCTCCTCTCCTCTCAGCCTCCGTCTCAACCTCTGTCTCCTCTCCTCTCAACCTCTGTCTCCTCTCAGCCTCCGTCTCAACCTCTGTCTCCTCTCCTCTCAGCCTCCAGCTCAACCTCTGTCTCCTCTCTGCCGTTGTCTCTCAGTGAGACTAACCGTCAGTAGGCGTTTGATCACTGAAGCTGATTGGCCCTGGACCAGATCTAGGAACACAGAGAGAGAAGACAGGAACCGCTGGTCAAACAGCTGAGACTGTAGAGACCGCCCTGTTCTCTGGGGTAGAGATAGAACAGGATATACATGGAGGAACTACTGGTCAAACAGCTGAGACTGTAGAGACCGCCCTGTTCTCTGGGGTAGAGATAGAACAGAGCTACTGAGAGGGGGAGCAGGATATACATGGAGGAACTACTGATCAAACAGCTGAGACTGTAGAGACCGCCCTGTTCTCTGGGGTAGAGATAGAACAGGATATACATGGAGGAACTACTGGTCAAACAGCTGAGACTGTAGAGACCGCCCTGTTCTCTGGGGTAGAGATAGAACAGGATATACATGGAGGAACTACTGGTCAAACAGCTGAGACTGTGGAGACCGCCCTGTTCTCTGGGGTAGAGATAGAACAGAGCTACTGAGAGGGGGAGCAGGATATACATGGAGGAACTACTGATCAAACAGCTGAGACTGTAGAGACCGCCCTGTTCTCTGGGGTAGAGATAGAACAGAGCTACTGAGAGGGGGAGCAGGATATACATGGAGGAACTACTGATCAAACAGCTGAGACTGTAGAGACCGCCCTGTTCTCTGGGGTAGAGATAGAACAGGATATACATGGAGGAACTACTGGTCAAACAGCTGAGACTGTAGAGACCGCCCTGTTCTCTGGGGTAGAGATAGAACAGGATATACATGGAGGAACTACTGGTCAAACAGCTGAGACTGTAGAGACCTCCCTGTTCTCTGGGGTAGAGGTAGAACAGGATATACATGGAGGAACTACTGGTCAAACAGCTGAGACTGTAGAGACCGCCCTGTTCTCTGGGGTAGAGATAGAGCAGGATATACATGGAGGAACTACTGGTCAAACAGCTGAGACTGTGGAGACCGCCCTGTTCTCTGGGGTAGAGATAGAACAGAGCTACTGAGAGGGGGAGCAGGATATACATGGAGGAACTACTGATCAAACAGCTGAGACTGTAGAGACCGCCCTGTTCTCTGGGGTAGAGATAGAACAGGATATACATGGAGGAACTACTGGTCAAACAGCTGAGACTGTAGAGACCTCCCTGTTCTCTGGGGTAGAGGTAGAACAGGATATACATGGAGGAACTACTGGTCAAACAGCTGAGACTGTAGAGACCGCCCTGTTCTCTGGGGTAGAGATAGAGCAGGATATACATGGAGGAACTACTGGTCAAACAGCTGAGACTGTAGAGACCGCCCTGTTCTCTGGGGTAGAGATAGAGCAGGATATACATGGAGGAACTACTGGTCAAACAGCTGAGACTGTAGAGACCGCCCTGTTCTCTGGGGTAGAGATGGAACAGGATATACATGGAGGAACTACTGGTCAAACAGCTGAGACTGTAGAGACCTCCCTGTTCTCTGGGGTAGAGATAGAACAGAGCTACTGAGAGGGGGAGCAGGATATACATGGAGGGACTACTGGTCACACAGCTGAGACTGTAGAGACCTCCCTGTTCTCTGGGGTAGAGATAGAACAGGATATACATGGAGGAACTACTGGTCAAACAGCTGAGACTGTAGAGACCGCCCTGTTCTCTGGGGTAGAGATAGAACAGAGCTACTGAGAGGGGGAGCAGGATATACATGGAGGAACTACTGGTCAAACAGCTGAGACTGTAGAGACCTCCCTGTTCTCTGGGGTAGAGATAGAACAGAGCTACTGAGAGGGGGAGCAGGATATACATGGAGGAACTACTGGTCAAACAGCTGAGACTGTAGAGACCGCCCTGTTCTCTGGGGTAGAGATAGAACAGAGCTACTGAGAGGGGGAGCAGGATATACATGGAGGAACTACTGATCAAACAGCTGAGACTGTAGAGACCTCCCTGTTCTCTGGGGTAGAGATAGAACAGGATATACATGGAGGGACTACTGGTCACACAGCTGAGACTGTAGAGACCTCCCTGTTCTCTGGGGTAGAGATAGAACAGAGCTACTGAGAGGGGGAGCAGGATATACATGGAGGAACTACTGGTCAAACAGCTGAGACTGTAGAGACCGCCCTGTTCTCTGGGGTAGAGATAGAACAGGATATACATGGAGGAACTACTGGTCAAACAGCTGAGACTGTAGAGACCGCCCTGTTCTCTGGGGTAGAGATAGAACAGGATATACATGGAGGAACTACTGGTCAAACAGCTGAGACTGTAGAGACCTCCCTGTTCTCTGGGGTAGAGATAGAACAGAGCTACTGAGAGGGGGAGCAGGTTATACATGGAGGAACTACTGGTCAAACAGCTGAGACTGTAGAGACCGCCCTGTTCTCTGGGGTAGAGATAGAACAGGATATACATGGAGGAACTACTGGTCAAACAGCTGAGACTGTAGAGACCGCCCTGTTCTCTGGGGTAGAGATAGAACAGAGCTACTGAGAGGGGGAGCAGGATATACATGGAGGAACTACTGATCAAACAGCTGAGACTGTAGAGACCGCCCTGTTCTCTGGGGTAGAGATAGAACAGGATATACATGGAGGAACTACTGGTCAAACAGCTGAGACTGTAGAGACCGCCCTGTTCTCTGGGGTAGAGATAGAACAGGATATACATGGAGGAACTACTGGTCAAACAGCTGAGACTGTAGAGACCGCCCTGTTCTCTGGGGTAGAGATAGAACAGGATATACATGGAGGAACTACTGGTCAAACAGCTGAGACTGTAGAGACCTCCCTGTTCTCTGGGGTAGAGATGGAACAGGATATACATGGAGGAACTACTGGTCAAACAGCTGAGACTGTAGAGACCGCCCTGTTCTCTGGGGTAGAGATAGAACAGGATATACATGGAGGAACTACTGGTCAAACAGCTGAGACTGTAGAGACCGCCCTGTTCTCTGGGGTAGAGATAGAACAGAGCTACTGAGAGGGGGAGCAGGGTATACATGGAGGAACTACTGGTCAAACAGCTGAGACTGTAGAGACCTCCCTGTTCTCTGGGGTAGAGATAGAACAGAGCTACTGAGAGGGGGAGCAGGGTATACATGGAGGAACCAGGGGAGGATACTGTGTGGCGCTTCAGACTGTTCCCCTGAGAGTCAGTAGTATTTTGGAGGGAGAAGAAGAAACAGTTGAGTGTTTTATCACCAACCTTCTTGGCGACGGGGGGAGGGGAGGAGGGCATTTTAGTATAGGGTCTTTCCCTGTGGTTCTCTGATGACCAGGATGTAGTGTTTCCCTGTAGTGGTTCCCTGAGGACCAGGATGTAATGTTTCCCTGTAGTGGTTCCCTGAGGACCAGGATGTAATGTTTACCTGTAGCGGTTCTCTGAGGACCAGGATGTAATGTTTACCTGTAGTGGTTCTCTGAGGACCAGGATGTAATGTTTTCCTGTAGTGGTTCCCTGAGGACCAGGATGTAATGTTTCCCTGTAGTGGTTCCCTGAGGACCAGGATGTAATGTTTTCCTGTAGTGGTTCCCTGAGGACCAGGATGTAATGTTTACCTGTAGTGGTTCTCTGAGGACCAGGATGTAATGTTTCCCTGTAGTGGTTCCCTGAGGACCAGGATGTAATGTTTTCCTGTAGTAGTTCTCTGAGGACCAGGATGTAATGTTTCCCTGTAGTGGTTCTCAGAGGACCAGGATGTAATGTTTCCCTGAGGACCAGGATGTAATGTTTACCTGTAGTGGTTCCCTGAAGACCAGGATGTAATGTTTACCTGTAGTGGTTCTCTGAGGACCAGGATGTAATGTTTACTTGTAGTGGTTCCCTGAAGACCAGGATGTAATGTTTACTTGTAGTGGTTCCCTGAGGACCAGGGTGTAATGTTTACTTGT
Organism: Oncorhynchus masou masou; assembly: GCF_036934945.1. NCBI lineage: Eukaryota > Metazoa > Chordata > Actinopteri > Salmoniformes > Salmonidae > Oncorhynchus > Oncorhynchus masou. The sequence goes on from NW_027012384.1 coordinate 397,447, forward strand.
AGTGGTTCCCTGAAGACCAGGATGTAATGTTTCCCTGTAGTGGTTCTCTGAGGACCAGGATGTAATGTGGACCTTTATTAATCTGACCCTGTGGGGTCACTCTCCCCAGAGTAGATCTTTATTAATCTGACCCTGTGGGGTCACTCTCCCCAGAGTAGATCTTTATTAATCTGACCCTGAGGGGTCACTCTCCCCAGAGTAGATCTTTATTAATCTGACCCTGTGGGGTCACTCTCCCCAGAGTAGATCTTTATTAATCTGACCCTGAGGGGTCACTCTCCCCAGAGTAGATCTTTATTAATCTGACCCTGTGGGGTCACTCTCCCCAGAGTAGATCTTTATTAATCTGACCCTGAGGGGTCACTCTCCCCAGAGTAGATCTTTATTAATCTGACCCTGAGGGGTCACTCTCCCCAGAGTAGATCTGTATTAATCTGACCCTGAGGGGTCACTCTCCCCAGAGTAGATCTTTATTAATCTGACCCTGTGGGGTCACTCTCCCCAGAGTAGATCTTTATTAATCTGACCCTGTGGGGTCACTCTCCCCAGAGTAGATCTTTATTAATCTGACCCTGAGGGGTCACTCTCCCCAGAGTAGATCTTTATTAATCTGACCCTGTGGGGTCACTCTCCCCAGAGTAGATCTTTATTAATCTGACCCTGTGGGGTCACTCTCCCCAGAATAGATCTTTATTAATCTGACCCTGAGGGGTCACTCTCCCCAGAGTAGATCTTTATTAATCTGACCCTGAGGGGTCACTCTCCCCAGAGTAGATCTTTATTAATCTGACCCTGTGGGGTCACTCTCCCCAGAGTAGATCTTTATTAATCTGACCCTGAGGGGTCACTCTCGCCAGAGTAGATCTTTATTAATCTGACCCTGTGGGGTCACTCTCCCCAGAGTAGATCTTTATTAATCTGACCCTGAGGGGTCACTCTCCCCAGAGTAGATCTTTATTAATCTGACCCTGTGGGGTCACTCTCCCCAGAGTAGATCTTTATTAATCTGACCCTGAGGGGTCACTCTCCCCAGAGTAGATCTTTATTAATCTGACCCTGAGGGGTCACTCTCCCCAGAGTAGATCTGTATTAATCTGACCCTGAGGGGTCACTCTCCCCAGAGTAGATCTTTATTAATCTGACCCTGTGGGGTCACTCTCCCCAGAGTAGATCTTTATTAATCTGACCCTGTGGGGTCACTCTCCCCAGAGTAGATCTTTATTAATCTGACCCTGAGGGGTCACTCTCCCCAGAGTAGATCTTTATTAATCTGACCCTGTGGGGTCACTCTCCCCAGAGTAGATCTTTATTAATCTGACCCTGTGGGGTCACTCTCCCCAGAATAGATCTTTATTCATCTGACCCTGAGGGGTCACTCTCCCCAGAGTAGATCTTTATTAATCTGACCCTGAGGGGTCACTCTCCCCAGAGTAGATCTTTATTAATCTGACCCTGAGGGGTCACTCTCCCCAGAGTAGATCTTTATTAATCTGACCCTGAGGGGTCACTCTCCCCAGAGTAGATCTTTATTAATCTGACCCTGTGGGGTCACTCTCCCCAGAGTAGATCTTTATTAATCTGACCCTGAGGGGTCACTCTCCCCAGAGTAGATCTTTATTAATCTGACCCTGTGGGGTCACTCTCCCCAGAGTAGATCTTTATTAATCTGACCCTGAGGGGTCACTCTCCCCAGAGTAGATCTTTATTAATCTGACCCTGTGGGGTCACTCTCCCCAGAGTAGATCTTTATTAATCTGACCCTGTGGGGTCACTCTCCCCAGAGTAGATCTTTATTAATCTGACCCTGAGGGGTCACTCTCCCCAGAGTAGATCTTTATTAATCTGACCCTGAGGGGTCACTCTCCCCAGAGTAGATCTGTATTAATCTGACCCTGTGGGGTCACTCTCCCCAGAGTAGATCTTTATTAATCTGACCCTGTGGGGTCACTCTCCCCAGAGTAGATCTTTATTAATCTGACCCTGAGGGGTCACTCTCCCCAGAGTAGATCTTTATTAATCTGACCCTGTGGGGTCACTCTCCCCAGAGTAGATCTTTATTAATCTGACCCTGTGGGGTCACTCTCCCCAGAGTAGATCTTTATTAATCTGACCCTGAGGGGTCACTCTCCCCAGAGTAGATCTTTATTAATCTGACCCTGAGGGGTCACTCTCCCCAGAGTAGATCTTTATTAATCTGACCCTGAGGGGTCACTCTCCCCAGAGTAGATCTTTATTAATCTGACCCTGAGGGGTCACTCTCCCCAGAGTAGATCTTTATTAATCTGACCCTGAGGGGTCACTCTCCCCAGAGTAGATCTTTATTAATCTGACCCTGTGGGGTCACTATCCCCAGAGTAGATCTTTATTAATCTGACCCTGAGGGGTCACTCTCCCCAGAGTAGATCTTTATTAATCTGACCCTGTGGGGTCACTCTCCCCAGAGTAGATCTTTATTAATCTGACCCTGAGGGGTCACTCTCCCCAGAGTAGATCTTTATTAATCTGACCCTGAGGGGTCACTCTCCCCAGAGTAGATCTGTATTAATCTGACCCTGAGGGGTCACTCTCCCCAGAGTAGATCTTTATTAATCTGACCCTGTGGGGTCACTCTCCCCAGAGTAGATCTTTATTAATCTGACCCTGTGGGGTCACTCTCCCCAGAGTAGATCTTTATTAATCTGACCCTGAGGGGTCACTCTCCCCAGAGTAGATCTTTATTAATCTGACCCTGTGGGGTCACTCTCCCCAGAGTAGATCTTTATTAATCTGACCCTGTGGGGTCACTCTCCCCAGAGTAGATCTTTATTAATCTGACCCTGAGGGGTCACTCTCCCCAGAGTAGATCTTTATTAATCTGACCCTGAGGGGTCACTCTCCCCAGAGTAGATCTTTATTAATCTGACCCTGAGGGGTCACTCTCCCCAGAGTAGATCTTTATTAATCTGACCCTGAGGGGTCACTCTCCCCAGAGTAGATCTTTATTAATCTGACCCTGAGGGGTCACTCTCCCCAGAGTAGATCTTTATTAATCTGACCCTGTGGGGTCACTATCCCCAGAGTAGATCTTTATTAATCTGACCCTGAGGGGTCACTCTCCCCAGAGTAGATCTTTATTAATCTGACCCTGTGGGGTCACTCTCCCCAGAGTAGATCTTTATTAATCTGACCCTGAGGGGTCACTCTCCCCAGAGTAGATCTTTATTAATCTGACCCTGAGGGGTCACTCTCCCCAGAGTAGATCTGTATTAATCTGACCCTGAGGGGTCACTCTCCCCAGAGTAGATCTTTATTAATCTGACCCTGTGGGGTCACTCTCCCCAGAGTAGATCTTTATTAATCTGACCCTGTGGGGTCACTCTCCCCAGAGTAGATCTTTATTAATCTGACCCTGAGGGGTCACTCTCCCCAGAGTAGATCTTTATTAATCTGACCCTGTGGGGTCACTCTCCCCAGAGTAGATCTTTATTAATCTGACCCTGAGGGGTCACTCTCCCCAGAGTAGATCTTTATTAATCTGACCCTGAGGGGTCACTCTCCCCAGAGTAGATCTTTATTAATCTGACCCTGAGGGGTCACTCTCCCCAGAGTAGATCTTTATTAATCTGACCCTGAGGGGTCACTCTCCCCAGAGTAGATCTTTATTAATCTGACCCTGTGGGGTCACTCTCCCCAGAGTAGATCTTTATTAATCTGACCCTGTGGGGTCACTCTCCCCAGAGTAGATCTTTATTAATCTGACCCTGTGGGGTCACTCTCCCCAGAGTAGATCTTTATTAATCTGACCCTGTGGGGTCACTCTCCCCAGAGTAGATCTTTATTAATCTGACCCTGTGGGGTCACTCTCCCCAGAGTAGATCTTTATTAATCTGACCCTGAGGGGTCACTCTCCCCAGAGTAGATCTTTATTAATCTGACCCTGAGGGGTCACTCTCCCCAGAGTAGATCTTTATTAATCTGACCCTGTGGGGTCACTCTCCCCAGAGTAATCTTTATTAATCTGACCCTGAGGGGTCACTCTCCCCAGAGTAGATCTTTATTAATCTGACCCTGAGGGGTCACTCTCCCCAGAGTAGATCTTTATTAATCTGACCCTGAGGGGTCACTCTCCCCAGAGTAGATCTTTATTAATCTGACCCTGTGGGGTCACTCTCCCCAGAGTAGATCTTTATTAATCTGACCCTGTGGGGTCACTCTCCCCAGAGTAGATCTTTATTAATCTGACCCTGAGGGGTCACTCTCCCCAGAGTAGATCTTTATTAATCTGACCCTGAGGGGTCACTCTCCCCAGAGTAGATCTTTATTAATCTGACCCTGAGGGGTCACTCTCCCCAGAGTAGATCTTTATTAATCTGACCCTGAGGGGTCACTCTCCCCAGAATAGATCTTTATTAATCTGACCCTGTGGGGTCACTCTCCCCAGAGTAGATCTTTATTAATCTGACCCTGAGGGGTCACTCTCCGCACTCTGTATAAGCCATCTCATCCAATCAGATGGCGTATTCATCACAAAACCATTTGATGTTGCCAAATATTTTAATGATTATTTAATTGGCAAAGTTGGCAAATTTAGGCAGGAAATGCCAACAACGAACGATTGTATTCATACATAATAAAACACATAATGAAAGAAAAGCATTGCAAGTTACAATTTTGTAAAGTTAGTGTTGGAGAGGTGGAACAGACCTGCTGGCATTGACCACTGAGGATGGTAGCTGACTCTATAGCCACTCCTACTGAGGATGGTAGCTGACTCTATAGCCACTCCTACTGAGGACGGTAGCTGACTCTATAGCCAGTCCTACTGAGGATGGAAGCTGACTCTATAGCCACTCCTACTGACTCTATAGCCACTCCTACTGAGGATGGTAGCTGACTCTATACCCACTCCTACTGAGGATGGTAGCTGACTCTATAGCCACTCCTACTGATGATGGTAGCTGACTCTATAGCCACTCCTACTGAGGATGGTAGCTGACTCTATAGTCACTCCTACTGAGGATGGTAGCTGACTCTATAGCCACTCCTACTGACTCTATAGCCACTCCTACTGACTCTATAGCCACTCCTACTGAGGATGGTAGCTGACTCTATAGCCAGTCCTACTGAGGATGGTAGCTGACTCTATAGCCACTCCTACTGAGGATGGTAGCTGACTCTATAGCCACTCCTACTGAGGATGGTAGCTGACTCTATAGCCAGTCCTACTGAGGATGGTAGCTGACTCTATAGCCACTACTACTGAGGATGGTAGCTGACTCTATAGCCACTCCTACTGAGGATGGTAGCTGACTCTATAGCCACTCCTACTGAGGATGGTAGCTGACTCTATAGTCACTCCTACTGACTCTATAGCCAGTCCTACTGAGGATGGTAGCTGACTCTATAGTCACTCCTACTGACTCTATAGCCAGTCCTACTGAGGATGGTAGCTGACTCTATAGCCACTCCTACTGAGGATGGTAGCTGACTCTATAGTCACTCCTACTGACTCTATAGCCAGTCCTACTGAGGATGGTAGCTGACTCTATAGCCACTCCTACTGAGGATGGTAGCTGACTCTATAGCCACTACTACTGAGGATGGTAGCTGACTCTATAGCCACTCCTACTGAGGATGGTAGCTGACTCTATAGTCACTCCTACTGAGGATGGTAGCTGACTCTATAGCCACTCCTACTGACTCTATAGCCACTCCTACTGACTCTATAGCCACTCCTACTGAGGATGGTAGCTGACTCTATAGCCAGTCCTACTGAGGATGGTAGCTGACTCTATAGCCACTCCTACTGAGGATGGTAGCTGACTCTATAGCCACTCCTACTGAGGATGGTAGCTGACTCTATAGCCAGTCCTACTGAGGATGGTAGCTGACTCTATAGCCACTACTACTGAGGATGGTAGCTGACTCTATAGCCACTCCTACTGAGGATGGTAGCTGACTCTATAGCCACTCCTACTGAGGATGGTAGCTGACTCTATAGTCACTCCTACTGACTCTATAGCCAGTCCTACTGAGGATGGTAGCTGACTCTATAGTCACTCCTACTGACTCTATAGCCAGTCCTACTGAGGATGGTAGCTGACTCTATAGCCACTCCTACTGAGGATGGTAGCTGACTCTATAGTCACTCCTACTGACTCTATAGCCAGTCCTACTGAGGATGGTAGCTGACTCTATAGCCACTCCTACTGAGGATGGTAGCTGACTCTATAGCCACTACTACTGAGGATGGTAGCTGACTCTATAGCCACTACTACTGAGGATAGTAGCTGACTCTATAGCCAGTCCTACTGAGGATGGTAGCTGACTCTATAGCCACTACTACTGAGGATGGTAGCTGACTCTATAGCCAGTCCTACTGAGGATGGTAGCTGACTCTATAGTCACTCCTACTGAGGATGGTAGCTGACTCTATAGCCACTCCTACTGAAGATGGTAGCTGACTCTATAGTCACTCCTACTGAGGATGGTAGCTGACTCTATAGCCACTCCTACTGAGGATGGTAGCTGACTCTATAGTCACTCCTACTGAGGATGGTAGCTGACTCTATAGCCACTACTACTGAGGATGGTAGCTGACTCTATAGCCCCTCCTACTGAGGATGGTAGCTGACTATATAGCCACTCCTACTGACTCTATAGCCACTCCTACTGAGGATGGTAGCTGACTCTATAACCACTCCTACTGAGGATGGTAGCTGACTCTATAGCCACTCCTACTGAGGATGGTAGCTGACTCTATAGCCACTCCTACTTAGGATGGTAGCTGACTCTATAGCCACTCCTACTGACTCTATAGTCACTCCTACTGAGGATGGTAGCTGACTCTATAGCCACTCCTACTGAGGATGGTAGCTGACTCTATAGCCACTCCTACTGACTCTATAGTCACTCCTACTGAGGATGGTAGCTGACTCTATAGCCAGTCCTACTGAGGATGGTAGCTGACTCTATAGCCACTCCTACTGAGGATGGTAGCTGACTCTATAGCCACTCCTACTGAGGATGGTAGCTGACTCTATAGCCACTCCTACTGAGGATGGTAGCTGACTCTATAGCCACTCCTACTGACTCTATAGCCAGTCCTACTGAGGATGGTAGCTGACTCTATAGCCACTCCTACTGAGGATGGTAGCTGACTCTATAGCCACTCCTACTGAGGATGGTAGCTGACTCTATAGCCACTCCTACTGAGGATGGTAGCTGACTCTATAGCCACTCCTACTGAGGATGGTGGCTGACTCTATAGCCACTCCTACTGACTCTATAGTCACTCCTACTGAGGATGGTAGCTGACTCTATAGCCACTCCTACTGAGGATGGTAGCTGACTCTATAGCCACTCCTACTGAGGATGGTGGCTGACTCTATAGCCACTCCTACTGAGGATGGTAGCTGACTCTATAGCCACTCCTACTGAGGATGGTAGCTGACTCTATAGCCACTCCTACTGAGGATGGTGGCTGACTCTATAGCCACTCCTACTGACTCTATAGCCACTCCTACTGAGGATGGTAGCTGACTCTATAGCCACTCCTACTGAGGATGGTAGCTGACTCTATAGCCACACCTCCTGAGGATAGTAGCTGACTCTATAGTCACTCCTACTGAGGATGGTAGCTGACTCTATAGCCACTCCTACTGAGGATGGTAGCTGACTCTATAGCCACACCTCCTGAGGATAGTAGCTGACTCTATAGTCACTCCTACTGAGGATGGTAGCTGACTCTATAGCCACTACTACTGAGGATGGTAGCTGACTCTATAGCCACTCCTACTGAGGATGGTAGCTGACTCTATAGCCACTCCTACTGAGGATGGTAGCTGACTCTATAGCCACTCCTACTGAGGATGGTAGCTGACTCTATAGCCACTCCTACTGAGGATGGTAGCTGACTCTATAGCCACTCCTACTGAGGATAGTAGCTGACTCTATAGCCACTCCTACTGAGGATGGTAGCTGACTCTATAGCCACTCCTACTGAGGATGGTAGCTGACTCTATAGCCACTCTTACTGAGGATGGTAGCTGACTCTATAGCCACTCCTACTGAGGATGGTAGCTGACTCTATAGCCACTCCTACTGAGGATAGTAGCTGACTCTATAGCCACTCCTACTGAGGATAGTAGCTGACTCTATAGCCACTCCTACTGTGGATGGTAGCTGACTCTATAGCCACTCCTACTGACTCTATAGCCACTCCTACTGAGGATGGTAGCTGACTCTATAGCCCCTCCTACTGAGGATGGTAGCTGACTCTATAGCCACTCTTACTGAGGATGGTAGCTGACTCTATAGCCACTCCTACTGAGGATGGTAGCTGACTCTATAACCACTCCTACTGAGGATGGTAGCTGACTCTATAGCCACTCCTACTGAGGATGGTAGCTGACTCTATAACCACTCCTACTGAGGATGGTAGCTGACTCTATAGCCAGTCCTACTGAGGATGGTAGCTGACTCTATAGCCACTCCTACTGAGGATGGTAGCTGACTCTATAGCCACTCCTACTGAGGATGGTAGCTGACTCTATAGCCACTCCTACTGAGGATGGTAGCTGACTCTATAGCCACTCTTACTGAGGATGGTAGCTGACTCTATAGCCACTCCATAGCCTATAGCCAAAGTCATTCCACTACCCTAGAGTGGTAAAGCAGCCTTTAATGGTTCTAACAGCAGACCAATCAGCTGGCTGCAAGCTCTTATCAAACTGTTGGAGAAAATTGTATTTGACCAAATTCCTCTGCAAACAAATGAACAACAGACTTTCAGCATGTTTATAAAGAAGGGAACTCAACATGTACTGTAGTGACACACATGACTGTCTCTGTAGGTCAGGTGGTCTGGAGAAGCTGTTAGAGCAGCGATCTGATGATGATGTGAACTTATTGCTCCATTCCTCCAGACTCAACAGCCCTCTCTCTCTCTCTCTCTCTCTCTCTCTCTCTCTCTCTCTCTCTCTCTCTCTCCGCTCTCTCTCCGCTCTCTCTCCGCTCTCTCCTCTCTCTGCTCTCTCTGCTCTCTCTGCTCTCTCTGCTCTCTTTGCTCTCTGCTCTCTGCTCTCTGCTCTCTTCTCTCTCTCTCCGCTCTCTCTCTTCTCTCTTCTCTCTCTCTCTTCTCTCTCTCTCTTCTCTCTTCTCTCTCTCCTCTCTTCTCTCCTCTCTCTCTCCTCTAGACCATTGTGTCCTTCCAGGTGTCAGTTAAAGAGGAGGACTGGATCGTAGTGACCCTGGAGCCATCTGACCTGCGGGAGAACGTGACGGGGTATGCTGCCCGGGTGATGGGCGAGCCCCGAACCCACCTGCTACCATTCCTGAACCTGACCGACCCCACCGCCACACCTCTGGTCTTTAACTCCTCCCACCACGGACTCTGCTACACCGTTAGCCTGCTGCTCAGACAGGGGAAGACCTGGTCCAAGTCCATCCAGACTGTATCTGTTCTCACCAGTAAGTATTCAGACAGGGGAAGACCTGGTCCAAGTCCATCCAGACTATATCTGTTCTCACCAGTAAGTATTCAGACAGGGGAAGACCTGGTCCAAGTCCATCCAGACTATATCTGTTCTCACCAGTAAGTATTCAGACAGGGGAAGACCTGGTCCAAGTCCATCCAGACTGTATCTGTTCTCACCAGTAAGTATTCAGACAGGGGAAGACCTGGTCCAAGTCCATCCAGACTGTATCTGTTCTCACCAGTAAGTATTCAGACAGGGGAAGACCTGGTCCAAGTCCATCCAGACTGTATCTGTTCTCACCAGTAAGTATTCAGACAGGGGAAGACCTGGTCCAAGTCCATCCAGACTGTATCTGTTCTCACCAGTAAGTATTCAGACAGGGGAAGACCTGGTCCAAGTCCATCCAGACTATATCTGTTCTCACCAGTAAGTATTCAGACAGGGGAAGACCTGGTCCAAGTCCATCCAGACTGTATCTGTTCTCACCAGTAAGTATTCAGACAGGGGAAGACCTGGTCCAAGTCCATCCAGACTGTATCTGTTCTCACCAGTAAGTATTCAGACAGGGGAAGACCTGGTCCAAGTCCATCCAGACTGTATCTGTTCTCACCAGTAAGTATTCAGACAGGGGAAGACCTGGTCCAAGTCCATCCAGACTATATCTGTTCTCACCAGTAAGTATTCAGACAGGGGAAGACCTGGTCCAAGTCCATCCAGACTGTATCTGTTCTCACCAGTAAGTATTCAGACAGGGGAAGACCTGGTTCAAGTCCATCCAGACTATATCTGTTCTCACCAGTAAGTATTCAGACAGGGGAAGACCTGGTCCAAGTCCATCCAGACTGTATCTGTTCTCACCAGTAAGTATTCAGACAGGGGAAGACCTGGTCCAAGTCCATCCAGACTGTATCTGTTCTCACCAGTAAGTATTCAGACAGGGGAAGACCTGGTCCAAGTCCATCCAGACTGTATCTGTTCTCACCAGTAAGTATTCAGACAGGGGAAGACCTGGTCCAAGTCCATCCAGACTGTATCTGTTCTCACCAGTAAGTATTCAGACAGGGGAAGACCTGGTCCAAGTCCATCCAGACTATTTCTGTTCTCACCAGTAAGTATTCAGACAGGGGAAGACCTGGTCCAAGTCCATCCAGACTATATCTGTTCTCACCAGTAAGTATTCAGACAGGGGAAGACCTGGTCCAAGTCCATCCAGACTGTATCTGTTCTCACCAGTAAGTATTCAGACAGGGGAAGACCTGGTCCAAGTCCATCCAGACTGTATCTGTTCTCACCAGTAAGTATTCAGACAGGGGAAGACCTGGTCCAAGTCCATCCAGACTATATCTGTTCTCACCAGTAAGTATTCAGACAGGGGAAGACCTGGTCCAAGTCCATCCAGACTGTATCTGTTCTCACCAGTAAGTATTCAGACAGGGGAAGACCTGGTCCAAGTCCAACTGTCCTGAATCCAGCTCAATAGAGTTTGCTTTAGATCAGTCTTGGTTCTCTCATAGATACACTATGTGCTTGACTTGTTGTGTTTGTTAGTCATCTCTCTATTTATTTCCCATTCTTCACTGTGGAGGTTGTAGTGGTTGTTGTGCCCCTGACCAGGTAGTCAGTCAGGTCTGTTGTCCGTCTGTCCCCCGCAGAGCCGCGTCCGGTGGACAGTGTGGTGATCACAGACTACCGAGAGGCTCCAGAGACAGGTGTGGTGTTTGAGATCAGCTCCCCAGAGAACAACATCTTCAGTCGGGTCAACATCAGCTACGCAGAGGGCCGGGAGCAGAGATCCATGCTCTATAAAGGTGAGGCCTCTGGTTGGGCAGACTGGAACAACAGGTGTAGCTGACTAGCCCGTTCTGGACAGACTGGAACAACAGGTGTAGCTGACTAGCCCGTTCTGGGCAGACTGGAACAACAGGTGTAGCTGACTAGCCCGTTCTGGACAGACTGGAACAACAGGTGTAGCTGACTAGCCCGTTCTGGACAGACTGGAACAACAGGTGTAGCTGACTAGCCCGTTCTGGGCAGACTGGAACAACAGGTGTAGCTGACTAGCCTGTTCTGGACAGACTGGAACAACAGGTGTAGCTGACTAGCCCGTTCTGGGCAGACTGGAACAGCAGGTGTAGCTGACTAGCCTGTTCTGGACAGACTGGAACAACAGGTGTAGCTGACTAGCCCGTTCTGGACAGAATGGAACAACAGGTGTAGTTGACTAGCCCGTTCTGGACAGACTGGAACAACAGGTGTAGCTGACTAGCCCGTTCTGGACAGACTGGAACAACAGGTGTAGCTGACTAGCCCGTTCTGGACAGAATGGAACAACAGGTGTAGTTGACTAGCCCGTTCTGGACAGACTGGAACAACAGGTGTAGCTGACTAGCCCGTTCTAGACAGACTGGAACAACAGGTGTAGCTGACTAGCCTGTTCTGGACAGACTGGAACAACAGGTGTAGCTGACTAGCCCGTTCTGGACAGAATGGAACAACAGGTGTAGTTGACTAGCCCGTTCTGGACAGACTGGAACAACAGGTGTAGCTGACTAGCCCGTTCTGGACAGACTGGAACAACAGGTGTAGCTGACTAGCCTGTTCTGGACAGACTGGAACAACAGGTGTAGCTGACTAGCCTGTTCTGGACAGACTGGAACAACAGGTGTAGCTGACTAGCCTGTTCTGGACAGACTGGAACAACAGGTGTAGCTGACTAGCCCGTTCTGGGCAGACTGGAACAACAGGTGTAGCTGACTAGCCTGTTCTGGACAAACTGGAACAACAGGTGTAGCTGACTAGCCCGTTCTGGGCAGACTGGAACAACAGGTGTAGCTGACTAGCCCGTTCTGGGCAGACTGGAACAACAGGTGTAGCTGACTAGCCCGTTCTGGGCAGACTGGAACAACAGGTGTAGCTGACTAGCCCGTTCTGGACAGTTCAGTGTTGACTTATTTGAGTTGGATCCACTGAGTTGAGCAGGTCTGTATTAGGTCATATTTGGGGGCAGGCCCACCAATCAGACTTCAATGTTTCTTGTTCACAGACACAAGTTGAAGACTTATGTGTTCTGTCCTCAAATTTATATAAAGCAGACTGTTATGTTCTGTGTTATAGATTTCTATTAATCATACCATCATCTTCTGTGTTCTAGTCTTCTATAAAGGGAAGACTGTTCTGTGTTCTAGACTTCTATGAAGGAAAGACTGTTCTGTGTTCTAGACCTCTATAAAGGAAAGACTGTTCTGTGTTCTAGACCTCTATAAGGGAGAGACTGTTCTGTGTTCTAGACTTCTATAAAGGGAAGACTGTTCTGTGTTCTCGACTTCTATAAAGGAAAGACTGTTCTGTGTTCTAGACTTCTATAAGGGAAAGACTGTTCTGTGTTCTAGACCTCTATAAGGGAGAGACTGTTCTGTGTTCTAGACCTCTATAAGGGAGAGACTGTTCTGTGTTCTAGACCTCTATAAGGGAGAGACTGTTCTGTGTTCTAGACCTCTATAAGGGAAAGACTGTTCTGTGTTCTAGACCTCTATAAGGGAAAGACTGTTCTGTGTTCTAGACTTCTATAAGGGAAAGACTGTTCTGTGTTCTAGACCTCTATAAGGGAGAGACTGTTCTGTGCTCTAGACCCCTATAAACGAAAGACCGTTCTGTGTTCTAGACCCCTATAAACGAAAGACTGTTCTGTGTTCTAGACTTCTATAAGGGAAAGACTGTTCTGTGTTCTAGACCTCTATAAAGGAAAGACTGTTCTGTGTTCTCGACTTCTATAAGGGAAAGACTGTTCTGTGTTCTAGACCTCTATAAGGGAAAGACTGTTCTGTGTTCTAGACCTCCATAAAGGAAAGACTGTTCTGTGTTCTAGACTTCTATAAAGGAAAGACTGTTCTGTGTTCTAGACTTCTATAAAGGAAAGACTGTTCTGTGTTCTAGACTTCTATAAGGGAAAGACTGTGTTTAAACACTGGCTCCCTGGGACGTGTTACAGCAACATCTCCTTCCAGCTGATCTCTGAAGCTACAGTCAACAGAACCACACTGGTCCGACGCAGCGACCTGACCCATGAACCCTGGCAACACAGGACAGGTAGCTACTATATACCCATGATCCCCGGCAACACAGGACAGGTACAGTGCCTTGCGAAAGTTTTCGGCCCCCTTGAACTCTGCGACCTTTTGCCACATTTCAGGCTTCAAACGTAAAGATATAAAACTGTATTTTTTTGTGAAGAATCAACAACAAGTGGGACACAATCATGAAGTGGAACGTCATTTATTGGATATTTCAAACTTCTTTAACAAAAAAAATGGGCGTACAAAATTATTTAGCCCCTTTACTTTCAGTGCAGCAAACTCTCTCCAGAAGTTCAGTGAGGATCTCTGAATGATCCAATGTTGACCTAAATGACTAATGATGATAAATACAATCCACCTGTGTGTAATCAAGTCTCCGTATAAATGCACCTGCACTGTGGTAGTCTCAGAGGTCCGTTAAAAGCGCAGAGAGCATCATGAAGAACAAGGAACACACCAGGCAGGTCCGAGATACTGTTGTGAAGAAGTTTAAAGCCGGATTTGGATACAAAAAGATTTCCCAAGCTTTAAACATCCCAAGGAGCACTGTGCAAGCGATAATATTGAAATGGAAGGAGTATCAGACCACTGCAAATCTACCAAGACCTGGCCGTCCCTCTAAACTTTCAGCTCATACAAGGAGAAGACTGATCAGAGATGCAGCCAAGAGGCCCATGATCACTCTGGATGAACTGCAGAGATCTACAGCTGAGGTGGGAGACTCTGTCCATAGGACAACAATCAGTCGTATATTGCACAAATCTGGCCTTTATGGAAGAGTGGCAAGAAGAAAGCCATTTCTTAAAGATATCCATAAAAAGTGTTGTTTAAAGTTTGCCACAAGCCACCTGGGAGAGAAGGTGCTCTGGTCAGATGAAACCAAAATTGAACTTTTTGGTAACAATGCAAAACGTTATGTTTGGCGTAAAAGCAACACAGCTCATCACCCTGAACACACCATCCCCACTGTCAAACATGGTGGTGGCAGCATCATGGTTTGGGTCTGCTTTTCTTCAGCAGGGACAGGGAAGATGGTTAAAATTGATGGGAAGATGGATGGAGCCATATACATGACCATTCTGGAAGAAAACCTGATGGAGTCTGCAAAAGACCTGAGACTGGGACGGAGATTTGTCTTCCAACAAGACAATGATCCAAAACATAAAGCAAAATCTACAATGGATTGGTTCAAAAATAAACATATCCAGGTGTTAGAATGGCCAAGTCAAAGTCCAGACCTGAATCCAATCGAGAATCTGTGGAAAGAACTGAAAACTGCTGTTCACAAATGCTCTCCATCCGACTTACAGCTGTCATTGCAGCAAAAGGTGGCACTACAAAGTATTAACTTAAGGGGGCTGAATAATTTTGCACGCCCAATTTTTCAGTTTTTGATTTGTTAAAAAAGTTTGAAATATCCAATAAATGTCGTTCCACTTCATGACTGTGTCCCACATGTTGTTGATACTTCACAAAAAAATACAGTTTTATACCTTTATGTTTGAAGCCTGAAATGTGGCAAAAGGTCGCAAAGTTCAAGGGGGCCGAATACTTTCGCAAGGCACTGTAGATACTATATACCCCATGAACCCTGGCAACACAGGACAGGTAGATACTATATACCCCACAGGACAGGTAGCTACGATATACCCATGAACCCCGGCAACACAGGACAGGTAGCTACTATATACCCCACAGGACAGGTAGCTAACTACATACCCCATGAGTCCTGGCAACACAGGACAGGTAACTAACTACATACCCCAACAGTCCTGGCAACACAGGACAGGTAACTAACTACATACCCCATGAGTCCTGGCAACACAGGACAGGTAACTAACTACATACCCCATGAGTCCTGGCAACACAGGACAGGTAACTAACTACATACCCCATGAGTCCTGGCAACACAGGACAGGTAACTAACTACATACCCCAACAGTCCTGGCAACACAGGACAGGTAACTAACTACATACCCCATGAGTCCTGGCAACACAGGACAGGTAACTAACTACATACCCCATGAGTCCTGGCAACACAGGACAGGTAACTAACTACATACCCCATGAGAACGTTATTGAACTTTTTATTTATTTTACCTTTACTTAACTAGGTAAGTCAGTTAAGAACACATTTCAATGAAGGACAGAAGGACAGATTTGTACCTGCATTTCTATGGAGATGGCAAGCTAATACTAATGTTTGTGTTTCACTGCAGTGCCCAACCCTCCCCTCAACATCTCCCATAAGATCGTACCACTCAGCCAGAGGGTGCTACCAGGGGGGGTCCCTAGCTCCGAGGTGACCCAGGACACGCCCCGGCGGGCGCGGGATGTCCCCCTCATAGAGGAACAGGAATTACAGGAGAACCAGGAGATACAGGAAGTGATCTCAGAGGAGGTGGTGGGCGGAACCACCCAGGTCTCCTACAGCTCCGCCCCTCAGGGCTCCAACAGCTCGACAGGCTATGCCACCTCTATCTCTAACACTAACAACACAGAAGAAGAGACCGCCACGCAGCCCTATTGGCCGGAGCCCTACGGTAGTCCCTCCCCTACGGATGGAGAGGAGGAGTTTGTGAACGCGGTGGTTCCAGAGTATGAGGACTCCAATGAGCCGGGCTCTGCCATGAGCCTGCCCCCAGAGATCTCCGTCACCCCCACCCGCTTTCCCCCCATACTGCTGGAGCTACGCTGGCTACCCCCCCGACCCCCCACCACATACGACGGTTTCAACGTCTACATCTACAGAGACGGTAAGCTAAAGGCCACTACGGTGGACAATAAGAACCAAGACCACATTCACAAAGACTCTCAGAAAAGGAGTGCTGATATTGGAATTACTTTTTGCCTGTTAGATCATAATGAATGAGACTGATCCTAGATCAGTATTCCTGGATTAAGGGCTCCTATGTTGTCAGATGAAGGTAATAGCTGAATGGTATCTGTTATGACCTGATCCTAGATCAGTATTCCTGGATTAAGGGCTCCTATGTTGTCAGATGAAGGTAATAGCTGAATGGTATCTGTTATGACCTGATCCTAGATCAGTATTCCTGGAGTAAGGGCTCCTATGTTGTCAGATGAAGGTAATAGCTGAATGGTATCTGTTATGACCTGATCCTAGATCAGTATTCCTGGAGTAAGGGCTCCTATGTTGTCAGATGAAGGTAATAGCTAAATGGTATTTGTTATGACCTGATCCTAGATCAGTATTCCTGGATTAAGGGCTCCTATGTTGTCAGATGAAGGTAATAGCTGAATGGTATCTGTTATGACCTGATCCTAGATCAGTATTCCTGGAGTAAGGGCTCCTATGTTGTCAGATGAAGGTAATAGCTAAATGGTATTTGTTATGACCTGATCCTAGATCAGTATTCCTGGAGTAAGGGCTCCTATGTTGTCAGATGAAGGTAATAGCTGAATGGTATTTGTTATGACCTGATCCTAGATCAGTATTCCTGGAGTAAGGGCTCCTATGCTGTCAGATGAAGGTAATAGCTGAATGGTATCTGTTGTGACCTGTGCTGTTTCGACCTCTCTGAGCCCTGTCTCCCCGTCCTCAGGTAACTCTACAGAGACGGCCACCGTGGATGAGAACACTCATGAGTTCTTCACGGAGCTGACAGAGCCTGGTACCTACAGAGTCCAGGTCACCACACTGAGCTCCGCGGGAGACTGTGAGGCCAGGGAGAGCATCGCGTATACAGGGCTCACCTTCTATCTCAGTATGTATAGCCTGACCCGAACACTGACACTGACCCAGACACTGACCCAGACACTGACACTGGAGGCCAGGGAGAGCATCGCGTATACAGGGCTCACCTTCTATCTCAGTATGTATAGCCTGACCCTAACACTGACCCAAACATTGACCCTAACACTGACACTGACCCAGGCACTGACCCAAACATTGATCCTAACCCTGACTCTAACCCTGACCCTGACTCTAACCCTGACCCTAACACTAACCCTAACCCTGACCCAAACACTAACCCTAACACTGACCCAAACACTGACCCTAACCCTGACCCAAACACCGACCCTGACCCTATCACTGATCCTGACCCTAACCCTGAAATTCTGTGTTTTACTGTATATGTTTTAATTGTCCAATAAATCCCCAAAACCACCATTGATTGCCCCAGGCCCCAGTGGAGAGGTGCTGGAGCAGCCCCAGGAGCGGCCCCAGGGTGTCAGCATCAGGCTGCTGGGCTCCAGTACTGCAGTGGTGTCCTGGGCCCTGTCCTCTGAGAGCCACAACGGCAGCCTGGTGTCAGTCCTGTCCCTGACCTGCCTCCGACCCAGCCTCAGCCAACGCATGGAGAACACATACTGCAGTGAGGTGAGACTAACCTGCTCGTCTATAGCTGTTCGTAACCCTTTATAACTAACCTGCTAGTCTATAGCTGTTCGTAACCCTTTATAACCAACCTGCTAGTCTATAGCTGTTCGTAACCCTTTATAACTAACCTGCTAGTCTATAGCTGTTCACAACTCTTTATAATCAACCTGCTAGTCTATAGCTGTTCACAACTCTTTATAATCAACCTGCTAGTCTACATAGCTGTTCATAACCCTTTATAATCAACCTGCTAGTCTATAGCTGTTCCTAACCCTTTATAATCAACCTGCTAGTCTACATAGCTGTTCATAACCCTTTATAATCAACCTGCTAGTCTATAGCTGTTCACAACTCTTTATAATCAACCTGCTAGTCTACATAGCTGTTCATAACCCTTTATAATCAACCTGCTAGTCTACATAGCTGTTCATAACCCTTTATAACTAACCTGCTAGTCTACATAGCTGTTCATAACCCTTTATAACTAACATGCTAGTCTTTAGCTGTTCATAACCCTTTATAACTAACCTGCTAGTCTACATAGCTGTTCATAACCCTTTATAACTAACATGCTAGTCTATAGCTGTTCATAACCCTTTATAACTAACCTGCTAGTCTATAGCTGTTCGTAACCCTTTATAACTAACATGCTAGTCTACATAGCTGTTCATAACCCTTTATAATCAACCTGCTAGTCTACATAGCTGTTCATAACCCTTTATAATCAACCTGCTAGTCTACATAGCTGTTCATAACCCTTTATAACTAGTCTACATAGCTGTTCATAACCCTTTATAACCAACCTGCTAGTCTATAGCTGTTCATAACCCTTTATAACTAGTTACATAGCTGTTCACAACCCTTTATAACTAGTCTACATAGCTGTTCACAACCCTGTATAACTAGTCTACATAGCTGTTTCACAACCCTTTATAACCAACCTGCTTGTCTACATAGCTGTTTCACAACCCTTTATAACCAACCTGCAAGTCTACATAGCTGTTTCACAACCCTTTATAACCAACCTGCTAGTCTACATAGCTGTTCATAACCCTTTATAACCAACCTGCTAGTCTACATAGCTGTTCATAATCCTTTATAACTAGTCTACATAGCTGTTCATAACCCTTTATAACCAACCTGCTAGTCTACATAGCTGTTCACAACCCTTTATAACCAACCTGCTAGTCTACATATCTGTTCACAGCCCTTTATAACTAACCTGCTAGTCTACATAGCTGTTCACAACCTTTTATAGCCAACCTGCTAGTCTACATAGCTGTTCACAACCCTTTATAACTAGTGTACATAGCTGTTTGCAACCCTTTATAACTAACCTGATAGTCTACATAGCTGTTCACAACACTTTATAACTAGTCTACATAGCTGTTCACAAACCTTTATATCTAGTCTACATAGCTGTTCATAACCCTTTATAACCAACCTGCTAGTCTACATAGCTGTTCATAATCCTTTATAACTAGTCTACATAGCTGTTCATAACCCTTTATAACCAACCTGCTAGTCTACATAGCTGTTCACAACCCTTTATAACCAACCTGCTAGTCTACATATCTGTTCACAGCCCTTTATAACTAACCTGCTAGTCTACATAGCTGTTCACAACCTTTTATAGCCAACCTGCTAGTCTACATAGCTGTTCACAACCCTTTATAACTAGTGTACATAGCTGTTTGCAACCCTTTATAACTAACCTGATAGTCTACATAGCTGTTCACAACACTTTATAACTAGTCTACATAGCTGTTCACAAACCTTTATATCTAGTCTACATAGCTGTTCATAACCCTTTATAACCAACCTGCTAGTCTACATAGCTGTTCATAACCCTTTATAACTAGTCTACATAGCTGTTCACAACCCTTTATAACTAGTCTACATAGCTGTTCACAACCCTTTACAACTAGTCTACATAGCTGTTCATAACCCTTTATAACCAACCTGCTAGTCTATAGCTGTTCATAACCCTTTATAACCAACCTGCTAGTCTACATAGCTGTTCATAACCCATTATAACTAGTCTACATAGCTGTTTACAACTCTTTATAACTAACCTGATAGTCTACATAGCTGTTCACAACACTTTATAACTAGTCTACATAGCTGTTCACAACCCTTTATAACTAGTCTACATAGCTGTTCACAACCCTTTATAACTAGTCTACATAGCTGTTCACAACCCTGTATAACTAACCTGCTAGTCTACCTAACAACAAACTGATAAAGTGTATCACCGCTCACCACCTGGTAAAGTTCACCTATCACTATACTGATACAGTCTATCACCACCTATCAATTTACTGATACAGTCTATCACCACCTATCAATATACTGATACAGTCTATCACCACCTATCAATATACTGATACAGTCTGTCACCACCTATCAATATACTGATACAGTCTGTCTCCACCTATCAATATACTGATACAGTCTATCACCACCTATCAATATACTGATACAGTCTATCTCCACCTATCAATATACTGATACAGTCTATCACCACCTATCAATATACTGATACAGTCTATCACCACCTATCAATATACTGATACAGTCTATCACCACCTATCAATATACTGATACAGTCTATCACCACACTGATATAGTCTATCACCACCTATCAATATACTGATACAGTCTATCTCCACCTATCAATATACTGATACAGTCTATCACCACCTATCAATATACTGATACAGTCTATCACCACCTATCAATATACTGATACAGTCTATCACCACCTATCAATATACTGATACAGTCTATCACCACCTATCAATATACTGATACAGTCTATCACCACCTATCACTATACTGATACAGTCTATCACCACCTATCAATATACTGATACAGTCTGTCTCCACCTATCACTACACTGATACAGTCTATCACCACCTATCAATATACTGATACAGTCTATCACCACCTATCAATATACTGATACAGTCTATCACCACCTATCAATATACTGATACAGTCTATCACCACCTATCAATATACTGATACAGTCTATCACCACCTATCACTATACTGATACAGTCTATCACCACCTATCAATATACTGATACAGTCTATCACCACCTATCAATATACTGATACAGTCTATCACCACCTATCACCACACTGATACAGTCTATCACCACACTGATATAGTCTATCACCACCTATCAATATACTGATACAGTCTATCACCACACTGATACAGTCTATCACCACCTATCAATATACTGATACAGTCTGTCACCACCTATCAATATACTGATACAGTCTATCACCACCTATCAATATACTGATACAGTCTATCACCACCTATCAATATACTGATACAGTCTATCACCACCTATCAATATACTGATACAGTCTATCACCACCTATCAATATACTGATACAGTCTGTCTCCACCTATCAATATACTGATACAGTCTATCACCACCTATCAATATACTGATACAGTCTGTCACCACCTATCAATATACTGATACAGTCTATCACCACTAACCACCCTGATGCCTGTTCCTGTCCTGTGATTGGTTACAGGAGAACACGACCAGTGACATCCTGTCCAACCTGACTCCAGGTGCCCAGTACAGAGTGGTGGTGTACCATACTAACGGTCCTCTCATCAGTCCTCCTTCCGAACCTGTTATCATAGTCATCGGTGAGTCCCTCAGACACTATACTACCTGGGCTGGTCTCTAACCTGTTATTATAGACCTGGTCTCTCAGACACTATACTACCTGGGCTGGTCTCTAACCTGTTATTATAGACCTGGTCCCTCAGACACTATACTACCTGAGCTGGTCTCTAACCTGTTATTATAGACCTGGTCTCTCAGACACTATACTACCTGGGCTGGTCTCTAACCTGTTATTATAGACCTGGTCCCTCAGACACTATACTACCTGGGCTGGTCTCTAACCTGTTATTATAGACCTGGTCTCAGACACTATACTACCTGGGCTGGTCTCTAACCTGTTATTATAGACCTGGTCTCAGACACTATACTACCTGGGCTGGTCTCTAACCTGTTATTATAGACATGGTCTCAGACACTATACTACCTGGGCTGGTCTCTAACCTGTTATTATAGACATGGTCCCTCAGACACTATACTACCTGGGCTGGTCTCTAACCTGTTATTATAGACATGGTCTCTCAGACACTATACTACCTGGGCTGGTCTCTAACCTGTTATTATAGACATGGTCCCTCAGACACTATACTACCTGGGCTGGTCTCTAACCTGTTATTATAGACCTGGTCTCTCAGACACTATACTACCTGGGCTGGTCTCTAACCTGTTATTATAGACATGGTCTCAGACACTATACTACCTGGGCTGGTCTCTAGCCTGTTATTATAGACCTGGTCTCTCAGATACTATACTACCTGGGCTGGTCTCTAACCTGTTATTATAGACATGGTCCCTCAGGCACTATACTACCTGGGCTGGTCTCTAACCTGTTATTATAGACCTGGTCTCTCAGACACTATACTACCTGGGCTGGTCTCTAACCTGTTATTATAGACCTGGTCTCAGACACTATACTACCTGGGCTGGTCTCTAACCTGTTATTATAGACATGGTCTCTCAGACACTATACTACCTGGGCTGGTCTCTAACCTGTTATTATAGACATGGTCCCTCAGACACTATACTACCTGGGCTGGTCTCTAACCTGTTATTATAGACCTGGTCTCTCAGACACTATACTACCTGGGCTGGTCTCTAACCTGTTATTATAGACCTGGTCTCAGACACTATACTACCTGGGCTGGTCTCTAGCCTGTTATTATAGACCTGGTCTCTCAGATACTATACTACCTGGGCTGGTCTCTAACCTGTTATTATAGACATGGTCCCTCAGGCACTATACTACCTGGGCTGGTCTCTAACCTGTTATTATAGACCTGGTCTCTCAGACACTATACTACCTGGGCTGGTCTCTAACCTGTTATTATAGACCTGGTCTCAGACACTATACTACCTGGGCTGGTCTCTAACCTGTTATTATAGACCTGGTCTCAGACACTATACTACCTGGGCTGGTCTCTAACCTGTTATTATAGACATGGTCTCTCAGACACTATACTACCTGGGCTGGTCTCTAACCTGTTATTATAGACATGGTCCCTCAGACACTATACTACCTGGGCTGGTCTCTAACCTGTTCTCAGACACTATACTACCTGGGCTGGTCTCTAACCTGTTATTATAGACCTGGTCTCTCAGACACTATACTACCTGGGCTGGTCTCTAACCTGTTATTATAGACCTGGTCTCAGACACTATACTACCTGGGCTGGTCTCTACCCTGTTATTATAGACCTGGTCTCTCATACACTATACTACCTGGGCTGGTCTCTAACCTGTTATTATAGACATGGTCTCAGACACTATACTACCTGGGCTGGTCTCTAACCTGTTGTTATAGACATGGTCTCAGACACTATACTACCTGGGCTGGTCTCTAACCTGTTATTATAGACCTGGTCCCTCAGACACTATACTACCTGGGCTGGTCTCTAACCTGTTATTATAGACCTGGTCTCAGACACTATACTACCTGGGCTGGTCTCTAACCTGTTATTATAGACCTG
Organism: Oncorhynchus masou masou; assembly: GCF_036934945.1. Classification (NCBI taxonomy): domain Eukaryota; kingdom Metazoa; phylum Chordata; class Actinopteri; order Salmoniformes; family Salmonidae; genus Oncorhynchus; species Oncorhynchus masou. The sequence continues at coordinate 420,950 of NW_027012384.1, forward strand.
GTCTCTCAGACACTATACTACCTGGGCTGGTCTCTAACCTGTTATTATAGACCTGGTCCCTCAGACACTATACTACCTGGGCTGGTCTCTAACCTGTTATTATAGACCTGGTCTCTCAGACACTATACTACCTGGGCTGGTCTCTAACCTGTTATTATAGACCTGGCCTCAGACACTATACTACCTGGGCGGGTCTCTCACCTGTTATTATAGACCTGGTCTCAGACACTATACTACCTGGGCTGGTCTCTAACCTGTTATTATAGACCTGGTCTCAGACACTATACTACCTGGGCTGGTCTCTAACCTGTTATTATAGACATGGTCTCTCAGACACTATACTACCTGGGCTGGTCTCTAACCTGTTATTATAGACATGGTCTCTCAGACACTATACTACCTGGGCTGGTCTCTAACCTGTTATTATAGACATGGTCTCAGACACTATACTACCTGGGCTGGTCTCTAACCTGTTATTATAGACCTGGTCTCTCAGACACTATACTACCTGGGCTGGTCTCTAACCTGTTATTATAGACATGGTCCCTCAGACACTATACTACCTGGGCTGGTCTCTAACCTGTTATTATAGACCTGGTCTCTCAGACACTATACTACCTGGGCTGGTCTCTAACCTGTTATTATAGACATGGTCTCTCAGACACTATACTACCTGGGCTGGTCTCTAACCTGTTATTATAGACATGGTCTCTCAGACACTATACTACCTGGGCTGGTCTCTAACCTGTTATTATAGACCTGGTCTCAGACACTATACTACCTGGGCTGGTCTCTAACCTGTTATTATAGACCTGGTCTCAGACACTATACTACCTGGGCTGGTCTCTAGCCTGTTATTATAGACCTGGTCTCTCAGACACTATACTACCTGGGCTGGTCTCTAACCTGTTATTATAGACCTGGTCTCAGACACTATACTACCTGGGCTGGTCTCTAACCTGTTATTATAGACCTGGTCCCTCAGACACTATACTACCTGGGCTGGTCTCTAACCTGTTATTATAGACCTGGTCTCTCAGACACTATACTACCTGGGCTGGTCTCTAACCTGTTATTATAGACCTGGTCTCTCAGACACTATACTACCTGGGCTGGTCTCTAACCTGTTATTATAGACCTGGTCTCTCAGACACTATACTACCTGGGCTGGTCTCTAACCTGTTATTATAGACCTGGTCCCTCAGACACTATACTACCTGGGCTGGTCTCTAACCTGTTATCATAGACATGGTCTCAGACACTATACTACCTGGGCTGGTCTCTGACCTGTTATTATAGACCTGGTCTCAGACACTATACTACCTGGGCTGGTCTCTAACCTGTTATTATAGACCTGGTCTCAGACACTATACTACCTGGGCTGGTCTCTAACCTGTTATTATAGACCTGGTCTCAGACACTATACTACCTGGGCTGGTCTCTAACCTGTTATTATAGACCTGGTCCCTCAGACACTATACTACCTGGGCTGGTCTCTAACCTGTTATTATAGACATGGTCTCAGACACTATACTACCTGGGCTGGTCTCTAACCTGTTATTATAGACCTGGTCTCAGACACTATACTACCTGGGCTGGTCTCTAACCTGTTATTATAGACATGGTCTCAGACACTATACTACCTGGGCTGGTCTCTAACCTGTTATTATAGACCTTGTCTCTCAGGCACTATACTACCTGGGCTGGTGTCTCAAATATAACCCTATTCCCTATGTAGGGCTAGTGCACTACTTTAGACCAGGGCCCATTGGGGTAGTGCACTACTGTAGACCCGGGCCCATAGGGGTAGGGCACTTCTTTAGACCAGGGCCCATAGGGAATAGTGTAATATTTGGAACACAGACACAAATCATGGATTGGCTGAATCAGCTTGTTGCTTTTGTTTTGAATTGAATCAGCTGTCTGTAGCCTGATGTTGGTTCTGATTGGCTGCCTGGTTTGTCTGTCTGTCTCCAGAGCCAACGGGAGTGCGGGAGCTGGTGGTGTATCCTCTGAGCCCGACTGCAGTCATCCTGTCGTGGCAGAGACCGTACCACGTGGCGTTCAGGAAGTACGTCCTGCAGACATTCTTCTTCAACCCTGTCACGCTGGCCTCCGAGTGGACCACGTACTACGAGATCGCTGCTACCGCCTCAGTCATCGCATCTGTGGTAACTAGTCCCGCCCTGACCCTGACCCAGCCAATCACCTGCCGCAGGGCCTTAGCCAATCGCCTATCTGCCTGTAGCAGGGTTGTAGCCAGACTGTTTTGTGGTGGTACTTTATGCTAGATGACGTGTGTCACTAGGCTCACCCCTCCTCTAGCTCTCTCTTCTCTCATCTCTCTCCCTCCCTACTCCAGAGAGATAGATCTGTTGCTGGTCTGGTACTGTGGTTGTCCCCTGTTTTAACAGATCTCTCCCTCCCTATTCCAGAGAGAGACAGATCTGTTGCTGGTCTTGTACTGTGGTTGTCCCCTGTTTTAACAGATCTCTCCCCTCTCTCCCTCCCTACTCCAGAGAGATAGATCTGTTGCTGGTCTGGTACTGTGGTTGTCCCCTGTTTTAACAGATCTCTCCCTCCCTATTCCAGAGAGATAGATCTGTTGCTGGTCTGGTACTGTGGTTGTCCCCTGTTTTAACAGATCTCTCCCTCCCTACTCCAGAGAGATAGATCTGTTGCTGGTCTGGTACTGTGGTTGTCTCCTGTTTTAACAGATCTCTCCCTCCCTATTCCAGAGAGATAGATCTGTTGCTGGTCTGGTACTGTGGTTGTCTCCTGTTTTAACAGATCTCTCCCTCCCTACTCTAGAGAGACAGATCTGTTGCTGGTCTGGCACTGTGGTTGTCCCCTGTTTTAACAGATCTCTCCCTCCCTATTCCAGAGAGTGAATGATTAGTTTCTCTGTCTCTCCTCCTCTCCCCTCCTCATCTCCTTCTCTCCTCCTCTCCCCTCCCTTCCCTCTCTCCCTCTCCCCTCCTCCTCTCCCTCTCTCCTCCTCTTCATCTCTCCTCCTCTCCCTCCTCCAGAGAGTGACAGATCTGTTGCCGGCCTGGTACTACAACTTCCGTGTTACCATGGTGACGTGGGGCGATCCCCCTCTCAGCTGCTGTGACAGCTCTACTGTTAGCTTTGTTACAGGTATCACATACAACACACACACACACACACACACACACAATGGCACCACACACACCCCATAGCACCACACACACCTCATAGCACCACACACACCCCATAGCACCACACACACCCCATAGCACCACACACACCCCATAGCACCACACACACCCCAGAGCACCACACACACCCCATAGCACCACACACCCCATAGCAGCACACACCCCATAGCACCACACACCCCAGAGCACCACACACACCCCAGAGCACCACACACACCCCATAGCAGCACACACCCCATAGCACCACACACCCCATGGCACCACAGCACCACACACCCCATAGCACCACACACCCCATAGCACCACACACCCCATAGCACCACACACCCCATAGCAGCACACACCCCATAGCACCACACACCCCATAGCACCACACACCTCATAGCAGCACACACCCCATAGCACCACACACCCCATAGCACCACACACCCCATAGCACCACACACCCCATGGCACCACAGCACCACACACCCCATAGCACCACACACACTATGGCACCACACACCCCATGGCACCACACACCCCATAGCACCACACACACTATGGCACCACACACCCCATAGCACCACACACACACCCCATGGCACCACACACCCCATGGCACCACACACCCCATAGCACCACACACACTATGGCACCACACACCCCATAGCACCACACACACACCCCATAGCACCACACACACACCCCATAGCACCACACACCCCATGGCACCACACACCCCATGGCACCACACACCCCATGGCACCACACACCCCATGGCACCACACACCCCATAGCACCACACACCCCATGGCACCACACACCCCATGGCACCACACACCCCATAGCACCACACCCCCCATAGCACCACACACCCCATAGCACCATAAAACCCCATAGCACCACACACCCCATAGCACCACACACCCCATAGCACCACACACCCCATAGCACCACACACCCCATAGCACCACACACCCCATAGCACCACACACACCCCATAGCACACACACACCCCATAGCACCACACACACACCCCATAGCACCACACACACACACCCCATAGCACCACACACACACCCCATAGCACCACACACACACCCCATAGCACCACACACACACCCCATAGCACCACTCACACTATGGCACCACACCCCATGGCACCACACCCCCCCCATAGCACCACACCCCCCCCCCATAGCACCCACACCCCCCATAGCACCACACACCCCCCATAGCACCACACACCCCCATAGCACCACACACCCCATAGCACCACACACCCCATGGCACCACACACCCCATGGCACCACACACCCCATAGCACCACACACTATGGCACCACACACACTATGGCACCACACACCCCATGGCACCACACACACCCCATAGTACCACACACCCCATAGCACCACACACCCCATAGCACCACACCCCCACAGCACCACACACCCCCCATAGCACCACACACCCCCCATAGCACCACACACCCCCCATAGCACCACACACCCCCCATAGCACCACACACCCCATAGCACCACACACCCCATAGCACCACACACCCCATAGCACCACACACCCCATAGCACCACACACCCCATAGCACCACACACACCCCATGGCACCACACACCCCATGGCACCACACCCCCCATGGCACCACACCCCCCATGGCACCACACCCCCCATGGCACCACACCCCCATGGCACCACACACACCCCATGGCACCACACACACCCCATGGCACCACACACCCCATGGCACCACACACACCCCCCATAGCACCACACACACCCCCCATAGCACCACAAAACCCCCATAGCACCACACATCCCATAGCACCACACATCCCATAGCACCACACCCCCATAGCACCACACCCCCATAGCACCACACACCCCATAGCACCACACACCCCATGGCACCACACACCCCATGGCACCACACACCCCATGGCACCACACACCCCATGGCACCACACACCCCATGGCACCACACACCCCATGGCACCACACACCCCATGGCACCACACACCCCATGGCACCACACACCCCATGGCACCACACACACCCCATGGCACCACACACACCCCATGGCACCACACACCCCATGGCACCACACACACACCCCATGGCACCACACACCCCATGGCACCACACACACACCCCATAGCACCACACACACACCCCATAGCACCACACACACACCCCATAGCACCACACACACACCCCATAGCACCACACACACCCCATGGCACCACACACCCCATAGCACCACACACACCCCATAGCACCACACACACCCCATAGCACCACACACCCCATAGCACCACACACACCCCATAGCACCACACACCCCATGGCACCACACACCCCATAGCACCACACACACCCCATAGCACCACACACACCCCATAGCACCACACACCCCATGGCACCACACACCCCATAGCACCACACACCCCATGGCACCACACACCCCATGGCACCACACACACCCCATAGCACCACACACCCCATGGCACCACACACACCCCATAGCACCACACACCCCATGGCACCACACACACCCCATAGCACCACACACACCCCATAGCACCACCCACCACATAGCACCACACACATCCTCATGTCCTCCTGCTCTGCTCCAGCTCCTGAGGCCCCCACATCTCGTCAGTAGACTACAACCATGGGACTCTGTACGTCCGCTGGACCTACGGGGAGCTCTTCATAGACATGTCCCACAGCAGGATGCTACACTGGCAGGTCACAGCTCATGGCAAGAAGGGATCCAAGAGGACTTACTCCACTGATGTGAGTCACTGACATCCCCAGACCTCCACACCTCCACATCTCCAGACCTCCACACCTCCCCACCTCCATACCTCCATACCTCCACACCTCCAGACCTCCACATCCCCAGACCTCCACACCACCACATCTCCAGACCTCCACACCTCCCCACCTCCATACCTCCAGACCTCCACATCTCCAGACCTCCACACCTCCCCACCTCCATACCTCCATACCTCCACACCTCCAGACCTCCACATCCCCAGACCTCCACACCACCACATCTCCAGACCTCCACACCTCCACACCTCCATACCTCCAGACCTCCACATCCCCAGACCTCCACATCCCCAGACCTCCACACCTCCAGACCTCCACACCTCCAGACCTCCATACCTCCATACCTCCACACCCCCAGACCTCCACACCTCCACACCTCCAGACCTCCAGACCTCCACACCTCCATACCTCCACACCTCCAGACCTCCACATCTCCACACCCCCAGACCTTCTTAATAGAGTTGCAAACATTTATAAAAACCTGTTTTTGCTTTGTCATTATGGGGTATTGTGTGTAGATTGATGAGGATTTTGTCATTTTTAAAAATCCATTTTAGAATAAGGCTGTAACGTTACAAAATGTGGAAAAGTCAAGGGGTCTGAATACTTTCCCGATGCCCTGTAGTTAGGGGTAGTTACTAGGCAGCAGGATAGATTAAACAGTAGCAGCAACGTATGTGATGAGTCAATGCAGATAGTTAAATAGTTAACCAAGCTATCAGGACTAACTATTTATCCCTCTTATAGCTTGGGGAGTAGAAGCTGTTCAGTGTCCTGTTGGTTCCAGACTTGTTGCATCGCTACCGCTTGCCATGTGGTAGCAGAGAGAACAGTCTATGACTTGGGTGGCTGGAGTCTTTGACAATTTCTAGGGCCTTCCTCTGACACCGCCTGGTGTAGAGTTCCTGGAAGGCAGGGAGCTCGGCCCCGGTGATGTGTTGGGCTGTACACAATACTCTCTGTATCACCTTGCGGTCGGATGCCGAGCGATACCAGGCGGTGATGTGTTGGGCTGTACACAATACTCTCTGTATCACCTTGCGGTCGGATGCCGAGCGATACCAGGCAGTGATGTGTTGGGCTGTACACAATACTCTCTGTATCACCTTGCGGTCGGATGCCGAGCGATACCAGGCGGTGATGTGTTGGGCTGTACACAATACTCTCTGTATCACCTTGAGGTCGGATGCCGAGCGATACCAGGCGGTGATGTGTTGGGCTGTACACAATACTCTCTGTATCACCTTGCGGTCGGATGCCGAGCGATACCAGGCGGTGATGTGTTGGGCTGTACACAATACTCTCTGTATCACCTTGCGGTCGGATGTCGAGCGATACCAGGCAGTGATGTGTTGGGCTGTACACAATACTCTCTGTATCACCTTGCGGTCGGATGTCGAGCGATACCAGGCAGTGATGTGTTGGGCTGTACACAATACTCTCTGTATCACCTTGCGGTCGGATGTCGAGCGATACCAGGCAGTGATGTGTTGGGCTGTACACAATACTCTCTGTATCACCTTGAGGTCGGATGCTGAGCGATACCAGGCGGTGATGTGTTGGGCTGTACACAATACTCTCTGTATCACCTTGCGGTCGGATGCCGAGCGATACCAGGCAGTGATGTGTTGGGCTGTACACAATACTCTCTGTATCACCTTGCGGTCGGATGCCGAGCGATACCAGGCGGTGATGTGTTGGGCTGTACACAATACTCTCTGTATCACCTTGAGGTCGGATGCCGAGCGATACCAGGCGGTGATGTGTTGGGCTGTACACAATACTCTCTGTATCACCTTGCGGTCGGATGCCGAGCGATACCAGGCGGTGATGTGTTGGGCTGTACACAATACTCTCTGTATCACCTTGAGGTCGGATGCCGAGCGATACCAGGCGGTGATGTGTTGGGCTGTACACAATACTCTCTGTATCACCTTGCGGTCGGATGCCGAGCGATACCAGGCGGTGATGTGTTGGGCTGTACACAATACTCTCTGTATCACCTTGCGGTCGGATGTCGAGCGATACCAGGCAGTGATGTGTTGGGCTGTACACAATACTCTCTGTATCACCTTGCGGTCGGATGCCGAGCGATACCAGGCGGTGATGTGTTGGGCTGTACACAATACTCTCTGTATCACCTTGCGGTCGGATGCCGAGCGATACCAGGCGGTGATGTGTTGGGCTGTACACAATACTCTCTGTATCACCTTGAGGTCGGATGCCGAGCGATACCAGGCGGTGATGTGTTGGGCTGTACACAATACTCTCTGTATCACCTTGAGGTCGGATGCCGAGCGATACCAGGCGGTGATGTGTTGGGCTGTACACAATACTCTCTGTATCACCTTGCGGTCGGATGCCGAGCGATACCAGGCGGTGATGTGTTGGGCTGTACACAATACTCTGTATCACCTTGCGGTCGGATGCCGAGCGATACCAGGCGGTGATGCAGCCAGTCAAAATGCTCTCATTGGTGCAGCTGTAGAACCTTTTGAGGATCTGATAACTAATGCCTAACCTTTTCAGCCTCCTGAAGGTGTGATCTTGTCATATCAATGTGTGTAGTGTTGCCCTGACAGTGTGTTATCCCTGGTCCCCCTGCAGGTCACCGTAATGTGATGGGTGCCAGTCTGGCCCTGACAGTGTGTTATCCCTGGTCCCCCTGCAGGTCACCGTAATGTGATGGGTGTGTGTAGTGTTGCCCTGACAGTGTGTTATCCCTGGTCCCCCTGCAGGTCACCGTAATGTGATGGGTGTGTGTAGTGTTGCCCTGACAGTGTGTTATCCCTGGTCCCCCTGCAGGTCACCGTAATGTGATGGGTGTGTGTAGTGTTGCCCTGACAGTGTGTTATCCCTGGTCCCCCTGCAGGTCACCGTAATGTGATGGGTGCCAGTATGGCCCTGACAGTGTGTTATCCCTGGTCCCCCTGCAGGTCACCGTAATGTGATGGGTGTGTGTAGTGTTGCCCTGACAGTGTTTTATCCCTGGTCCCCCTGCAGGTCACCGTAATGTGATGGGTGTGTGTAGTGTTGCCCTGACAGTGTGTTATCCCTGGTCCCCCTGCAGGTCACCGTAATGTGATGGGTGTGTGTAGTGTTGCCCTGACAGTGTGTTATCCCTGTTCCCCCTGCAGGTCACCGTAATGTGATGGGTGTGTGTAGTGTTGCCCTGACAGTGTGTTATCCCTGGTCCTCCTGCAGGTCACCGTAATGTGATGGGTGCCAGTCTGGCCCTGACAGTGTGTTATCCCTGGTCCCCCTGCAGGTCACCGTAATGTGATGGGTGTGTGTAGTGTTGCCCTGACAGTGTTTTATCCCTGGTCCCCCTGCAGGTCAACGTAATGTGATGGGTGGGTGTAGTGTTGCCCTGACAGTGTGTTATCCCTGTTCTCCCTGCAGGTCACCGTAATGTGATGGGTGTGTGTAGTGTTGCCCTGACAGTGTTTTATCCCTGGTCCCCCTGCAGGTCACCGTAATGTGATGGGTGTGTGTAGTGTTGCCCTGACAGTGTGTTATCCCTGGTCCTCCTGCAGGTCACCGTAATGTGATGGGTGCCAGTCTGGCCCTGACAGTGTGTTATCCCTGGTCCCCCTGCAGGTCACCGTAATGTGATGGGTGTGTGTAGTGTTGCCCTGACAGTGTTTTATCCCTGGTCCCCCTGCAGGTCACCGTAATGTGATGGGTGTGTGTAGTGTTGCCCTGACAGTGTTTTATCCCTGTTCTCCCTGCAGGTCAACGTAATGTGATGGGTGTGTGTAGTGTTGCCCTGACAGTGTGTTATCCCTGGTCCCCCTGCAGGTCACCGTAATGTGATGGGTGTGTGTAGTGTTGCCCTGACAGTGTGTTATCCCTGGTCCCCCTGCAGGTCACCGTAATGTGATGGGTGTGTGTAGTGTTGCCCTGACAGTGTTTTATCCCTGGTCCTCCTGCAGGTCACCGTAATGTGATGGGTGTGTGTAGTGTTGCCCTGACAGTGTGTTATCCCTGGTCCCCCTGCAGGTCACCGTAATGTGATGGGTGCCAGTCTGGCCCTGACAGTGTTTTATCCCTGGTCCCCCTGCAGGTCACCGTAATGTGATGGGTGTGTGTAGTGTTGCCCTGACAGTGTGTTATCCCTGGTCCCCCTGCAGGTCACCGTAATGTGATGGGTGTGTGTAGTGTTGCCCTGACAGTGTGTTATCCCTGGTCCCCCTGCAGGTCACCGTAATGTGATGGGTGCCAGTCTGGCCCTGACAGTGTGTTATCCCTGTTCCCCCTGCAGGTCACCGTAATGTGATGGGTGTGTGTAGTGTTGCCCTGACAGTGTTTTATCCCTGTTCCCCCTGCAGGTCACCGTAATGTGATGGGTGTGTGTAGTGTTGCCCTGACAGTGTTTTATCCCTGGTCCGCCTGCAGGTCACCGTAATGTGATGGGTGCCAGTCTGGCCCTGACAGTGTGTTATCCCTGTTCCCCCTGCAGGTCACCGTAATGTGATGGGTGTGTGTAGTGTTGCCCTGACAGTGTTTTATCCCTGGTCCCCCTGCAGGTCACCGTAATGTGATGGGTGTGTGTAGTGTTGCCCTGACAGTGTTTTATCCCTGTTCCCCCTGCAGGTCACCGTAATGTGATGGGTGTGTGTAGTGTTGCCCTGACAGTGTTTTATCCCTGTTCCCCCTGCAGGTCAACGTAATGTGATGGGTGGGTGTAGTGTTGCCCTGACAGTGTTTTATCCCTGGTCCCCCTGCAGGTCAACGTAATGTGATGGGTGTGTGTAGTGTTGCCCTGACAGTGTTTTATCCCTGGTCCCCCTGCAGGTCAACGTAATGTGATGGGTGTGTGTAGTGTTGCCCTGACAGTGTGTTATCCCTGGTCCCCCTGCAGGTCACCGTAATGTGATGGGTGTGTGTAGTGTTGCCCTGACAGTGTGTTATCCCTGGTCCCCCTGCAGGTCACCGTAATGTGATGGGTGTGTGTAGTGTTGCCCTGACAGTGTTTTATCCCTGGTCCTCCTGCAGGTCACCGTAATGTGATGGGTGTGTGTAGTGTTGCCCTGACAGTGTGTTATCCCTGGTCCCCCTGCAGGTCACCGTAATGTGATGGGTGCCAGTCTGGCCCTGACAGTGTTTTATCCCTGGTCCCCCTGCAGGTCACCGTAATGTGATGGGTGTGTGTAGTGTTGCCCTGACAGTGTGTTATCCCTGGTCCCCCTGCAGGTCACCGTAATGTGATGGGTGCCAGTCTGGCCCTGACAGTGTGTTATCCCTGTTCCCCCTGCAGGTCACCGTAATGTGATGGGTGTGTGTAGTGTTGCCCTGACAGTGTTTTATCCCTGTTCCCCCTGCAGGTCACCGTAATGTGATGGGTGTGTGTAGTGTTGCCCTGACAGTGTTTTATCCCTGGTCCCCCTGCAGGTCACCGTAATGTGATGGGTGCCAGTCTGGCCCTGACAGTGTGTTATCCCTGTTCCCCCTGCAGGTCACCGTAATGTGATGGGTGTGTGTAGTGTTGCCCTGACAGTGTTTTATCCCTGGTCCCCCTGCAGGTCACCGTAATGTGATGGGTGTGTGTAGTGTTGCTCTGACAGTGTTTTATCCCTGTTCCCCCTGCAGGTCACCGTAATGTGATGGGTGTGTGTAGTGTTGCCCTGACAGTGTTTTATCCCTGTTCCCCCTGCAGGTCAACGTAATGTGATGGGTGGGTGTAGTGTTGCCCTGACAGTGTTTTATCCCTGGTCCCCCTGCAGGTCACCGTAATGTGATGGGTGCCAGTCTGGCCCTGACAGTGTGTTATCCCTGGTCCCCCTGCAGGTCACCCGTAATGTGATGGGTGCCAGTCTGGCCCTGACAGTGTGTTATCCCTGGTCCCCCTGCAGGTCACCGTAATGTGATGGGTGCCAGTCTGGCCCTGACAGTGTGTTATCCCTGGTCCCCCTGCAGGTCACCGTAATGTGATGGGTGTATGTAGTGTTGCCCTGACAGTGTGTTATCCCTGTTCCCCCTGCAGGTCACTGTAATGTGATGGGTGTGTGTAGTGTTGCCCTGACAGTGTGTTATCCCTGGTCCCCCTGCAGGTCACCGTAATGTGATGGGTGTGTGTAGTGTTGCCCTGACAGTGTGTTATCCCTGGTCCCCCTGCAGGTCACCGTAATGTGATGGGTGCCAGTCTGGCCCTGACAGTGTGTTATCCCTGTTCCCCCTGCAGGTCACCGTAATGTGATGGGTGCCAGTCTGGCCCTGACAGTGTGTTATCCCTGTTCCCCCTGCAGGTCACCGTAATGTGATGGGTGGGTGTAGTGTTGCCCTGACAGTGTTTTATCCCTGTTCCCCCTGCAGGTCACCATAATGTGATGGGTGCCAGTCTGGCCCTGACAGTGTGTTATCCCTGTTCCCCCTGCAGGTCACCATAATGTGATGGGTGTGTGTAGTGTTGCCCTGACAGTGTGTTATCCCTGGTCCCCCTGCAGGTCACCGTAATGTGATGGGTGCCAGTCTGGCCCTGACAGTGTGTTATCCCTGGTCCCCCTGCAGGTCACCGTAATGTGATGGGTGTGTGCAGTGTTGCCCTGACAGTGTGTTATCCCTGTTCCCCCTGCAGGTCACCGTAATGTGATGGGTGTGTGTAGTGTTGCCCTGACAGTGTGTTATCCCTGGTCCCCCTGCAGGTCACCGTAATGTGATGGGTGTGTGTAGTGTTGCTCTGACAGTGTGTTATCCCTGTTCTCCCTGCAGGTCACCGTAATGTGATGGGTGTGTGTAGTGTTGCCCTGACAGTGTGTTATCCCTGGTCCCCCTGCAGGTCACCGTAATGTGATGGGTGTGTGTAGTGTTGCCCTGACAGTGTGTTATCCCTGGTCCCCCTGCAGGTCACCGTAATGTGATGGGTGTGTGTAGTGTTGGCCTGACAGTGTGTTATCCCTGTTCCCCCTGCAGGTCACCCGTAATGTGATGGGTGCCAGTCTGGCCCTGACAGTGTTTTATCCCTGTTCCCCCTGCAGGTCACCGTAATGTGATGGGTGGGTGTAGTGTTGCCCTGACAGTGTGTTATCCCTGTTCCCCCTGCAGGTCACCATAATGTGATGGGTGTGTGTAGTGTTGCCCTGACAGTGTGTTTTATCCCTGGTCCCCCTGCAGGTCACCAGTAATGTGATGGGTGTGTGTAGTGTTGCCCTGACAGTGTTTTATCCCTGGTCCCCCTGCAGGTCACCGTAATGTGATGGGTGGGTGTAGTGTTGCCCTGACAGTGTGTTATCCCTGTTCTCCCTGCAGGTCACCGTAATGTGATGGGTGGGTGTAGTGTTGTCCTGACAGTGTGTTATCCCTGTTCTCCCTGCAGGTCACCCGTAATGTGATGGGTGCCAGTCTGGCCCTGACAGTGTGTTATCCCTGTTCTCCCTGCAGGTCACCGTAATGTGATGGGTGGGTGTAGTGTTGTCCTGACAGTGTGTTATCCCTGGTCCCCCTGCAGGTCACCCGTAATGTGATGGGTGGGTGTAGTGTTGCCCTGACAGTGTTTTATCCCTGTTCTCCCTGCAGGTCACCCGTAATGTGATGGGTGCCAGTCTGGCCCTGACAGTGTGTTATCCCTGTTCCCCCTGCAGGTCACCCGTAATGTGATGGGTGCCAGTCTGGCCCTGCCTCCAGGAGACATTTACAACCTGACTGTATCAGCCTGTACCGAAGGCAAACGCAACTCCTCTGTCCCCAACATCATTAAACTGGGTACGCACACACACACACACACACACACACACACACACACACACACACCAGGGGGTCTCTGGGACAACTCCTCTGTCCCCAACATCATTAAACTGGGTACGCACACACACACACAACACATGCTCATATACACATGCACACCTCTGCCATCACGACTCTCTCTCACACACACACACACACACACACACACACACACACACACACACACACACACACACACACACACACACACACACACACACACACACACCAGGGGGTCTCTGGGACATCTTGTCTCAAAGCAGCAACTGAAGGTTGTAGAGAAACAGAGGGAGAATGACTTTAAAGAGAGATGTTTGTAGCCAGAGAAGAGGATTGGAGAAGGAGCCTGGTTAACCCAATCCAGCTCAACATGTCATCACTTCTCACTTTGACATCGGTGTTCAATGTGTTGACCAAATGGAGCCAAACGGACAAACTATCAGCTCCTCTGAGAAGCCACTACAGTCGTGGCCAAACGTTTTGAGAATGACACAAATATTAATTTTCGCAAAGTCGGCTGCCTCAGTTTGTATGATGATAATTTGCATATACTCCAGAATGTCATGAAGAGTGATCAGAGGAATTGCAATTAAGTGCAAAGTCCCTATTTGCCATGCAAATGAACTGAATCCCCCCCAAAAAACATTTCCACTGCATTTCAGCCCTGCCACAAAAGGACCAGCTGACATGTCAGTGATTCTCTCTTAACACAGGTGTGAGTGTTGACGAGGACAAGGCTGGAGATCACTTTGTCATGCTGATTGAGTTCAAATAACAGACTGGAAACTTCAAAAGGAGGGTGGTGCTTGGAATCATTGTTCTTCCTCTGTCAACCATGTTTACCTGCAAGGAAACACGTGCCATCATCATTGCTTTGCACAACAAGTGCATCACAGGCAAGGATATTGCTGCCAGTAAGATTGTACCTAAATGAACCATTTATCGGACAATCAAGAACTTTAAGGAGAGCGGTTCAATTGTTGTGAAGAAGGCTTCAGGGCGCCCTAGAAAGTCCAGCAAGCGCCAGTACCGTCTCCTAAAGTTGAATCAGCTGCGGGATCGGTGCACCACCAGTACAGAGCTGCTCAGGAATGGCAGCAGGCAGGTGTGCGTGCATCTGCACGCACAGTGAAGCGAAGACTTTTGGAGGATGGCTTGGTGTCAAGAAGGGCAGCAAAGAAGCCACTTCTCTCCAGGAAAAACATCAGGGACAGACTGATTTTAATTTTTTTTAAATTTTACCTTTATTTAACCAGGCAAGTCAGTTAAGAACAAATTCTTATTTTCAATGACGGCCTGGGAACAGTGGGTTAACTGCCTGTTCAGGGGCAGAAAGACAGATTTGTACCTTGTCAGCTCGGGGGTTTGAACTCGCAACCTTCCGGTTACTAGTCCAACGCTCTAACCACTAACCACTAGGCTATCCGGCCTGCTGAGGACTGGGGTAAAGTCATTTTCTCTGATGAATCCCCTTTCCGATTGTTTGGGGCATCCGGAAATAAAGCTTGTCTGGAGAAGACAAGGTGAGCGCTACCATCAGTCCTGTGTCATGCCAACAGTAAAGCATCCTGAGACCATTCATGTGTGGGGTTGCTTCTCAAAGCGTCCTGAGACCATTCATGTGTGGGGTTGCTTCTCAGCCAAGGGAGTGGGCTCACTCACAATGTTGCCTAAGAACACAGCCATGAATAAAGAATGGTACCAACACACCTTCTGAGAGCAACTTCTCCCAACCATCCAGGAACAGTTTGATGAACAATGCCTTTTCCAGCACGATGGAGCACCTTGCCATAAGGAAAAAGTGATAACTAAGTGGCTCGGGGAACAAAACATCAATATTTTGGGTCCATGGCCAGGAAACTCCCCAGACCTTAATCCCATTGAGAACTTGTGGTCAATCCTCAAGAGGCGGGTGGACAAACAAAACCCCACAAATTCTGACAAACTCCAAGCAGTGATTATGCAAGAATAGGCTGCCATCAGTCAGGATGTGGCCCAGAAGTTAATTGACAGCATGCCAGGGAGGATTGCTGATGTCTTGAAAAAGAAGGGTCAACACTGCACATATTGACTCTTTGCATCAACTTCATGTAATTGTCAATTAAAGCCTTTGACACTTATGAAATGCTTGTAATTATACTTCAGTATCCATAGTAACATCTGACAAAAATATCTAAAGACACTGAGGCAGCAAACTTCATGAAAATTAATATTTGTGTCATTCTCAAAACTTTTGGCCACGACTGTATACTGGATGTTTGATGTCACAATAGCAGCTTATAACAGCACCAATTGAGGAAGTGAACCTGGGGTTGTGACACAGCCTTCGTTTCCACATCCCTCAGTAGTTCGGTCTAACTAGTACACAAGACAGTCTGGGACGACCACAGAGCTACAGTCTACCTGTGTCTGTGGACTAGAGGACAACAGTAGACAAGACAGTCCTACCTGTCTCTGTGGACTAGAGGATAACAGTAGACAAGACAGTCCTACCTGTCTCTGTGGACTAGAGGATAACAGTAGACAAGACAGTCCTACCTGTCTCTGTGGACTAGAGGATAACAGTAGACAAGACAGTCCTACCTGTGTCTGTGGAGGTTGACCCAGGCGTTTCTCCTGTTGTGTTTGTGACAGAGCCAGCCCCTCCGCGGTCCCTGTACGCGGTGAACGCCACCCACTCCTCAGTGACCCTGCTCTGGAGCGGGGAGGGAGTGGTTGACTTCTACCAGGTGCTCTGTAAACCCACCAACACCATCAACAAGGACCTCAAGGTAAGAGATGCTCTGTCATCTGTGATGGTACCCTGTTCCCTATGTCCTGTAGTACACTGCTGTCATCTGTAATGATACCCTGTTCCCTATGTCCTGTAGTACACTGCTGTCATCTGTAATGGTACCCTGTTCTCTATGTCCTGTAGTACACTGCCAGACTGTAATGATACCCTGTTCCCTATGTCCTGTAGTACACTGCTGTCATCTGTAATGATACCCTGTTCCCTATGTCCTGTAGTACACTGCCAGACTGTAATGGTACCCTGTTCTCTATGTCCTGTAGTACACTGCTGTCATCTGTAATGGTACCATGTTCCCTATGTCCTGTAGTACACTGCTGTCATCTGTAATGGTACCCTGTTCCCTATGTCCTGTAGTACACTGCTGTCATCTGTAATGATACCCTGTTCCCTATGTCCTGTAGTACACTGCTGTCATCTGTAATGATACCCTGTTCCCTATGTCCTGTAGTACACTGCCAGACTGTAATGATACCCTGTTCCCTATGTCCTGTAGTACACTGCTGTCATCTGTAATGGTACCCTGTTCCCTATGTCCTGTAGTACACTGCTGTCATCTGTAATGATACCCTGTTCCCTATGTCCTGTAGTACACTGCCAGACTGTAATGATTCCCTGTTCCCTATGTCCTGTAGTACACTGCTGTCATCTGTAATGGTACCCTGTTCCCTATGTCCTGTAGTACACTGCTGTCATCTGTAATGATACCCTGTTCCCTATGTCCTGTAGTACACTACCAGACTGTAATGATACCCTGTTCTCTATGTCCTGTAGTACACTGCAAGACTATAATGGTACCCTGTTCCCTATGTCCTGTAGTACACTGCTGTCATCTGTAATGATACCTTGTTCCCTATGTCCTGTAGTACACTGCCAGACTGTAATGGTACCCTGTTCCCTATGTCCTGTAGTACACTGCCAGACTGTAATGATACCCTGTTCCCTATGTCCTGTAGTACACTGCCAGACTGTAATGGTACCCTGTTCTCTATGTCCTGTAGTACACTGCCAGACTGTAATGATACCCTGTTCCCTATGTCCTGTAGTACACTGCTGTCATCTGTAATGATACCCTGTTCCCTATGTCCTGTAGTACACTGCTGTCATCTGTAATGGTACCCTGTTCCCTATGTCCTGTAGTACACTGCTGTCATCTGTAATGATACCCTGTTCCCTATGTCCTGTAGTACACTGCCAGACTGTAATGATACCCTGTTCCCTATGTCCTGTAGTACACTGCCAGACTGTAATGGTACCCTGTTCCCTATGTCCTGTAATACACTGCCAGACTGTAATGGTACCATGTTCCCTATGTCCTGTAGTACACTGCTGTCATCTGTAATGATACCCTGTTCCCTATGTCCTGTAGTACACTGCCAGACTGTAATGGTACCCTGTTTTCTATGTCCTGTAGTACACTGCTGTCATCTGTAATGATACCCTGTTCCCTATGTCCTGTAGTACACTGCTGTCATCTGTAATGGTACCCTGTTCTCTATGTCCTGTAGTACACTGCTGTCATCTGTAATGGTACCCTGTTCCCTATGTCCTGTAGTACACTGCTGTCATCTGTAATGGTACCCTGTTCCCTATGTCCTGTAGTACACTGCTGTCATCTGTAATGGTACCCTGTTCCCTATGTCCTGTAGTACACTGCTGTCATCTGTAATGGTACCCTGTTCCCTATGTCCTGTAGTACACTGCTGTCATCTGTAATGGTACCCTGTTCTCTATGTCCTGTAGTACACTGCTGTCATCTGTAATGGTACCCCGTTCCCTATGTCCTGTAGTACACTGCCAGACTGTAATGATACCCTGTTCCCTATGTCCTGTAGTACACTGCTGTCATCTGTAATGGTACCCTGTTCCCTATGTCCTGTAGTACACTGCTGTCATCTGTAATGGTACCCTGTTCCCTATGTCCTGTAGTACACTGCTGTCATCTGTAATGATACCCCGTTCCCTATGTCCTGTAGTACACTGCTGTCATCTGTAATGGTACCCTGTTCTCTATGTCCTGTAGTACACTGCTGTCATCTGTAATGGTACCCTGTTCCCTATGTCCTGTAGTACACTGCCAGACTGTAATGGTACCCTGTTCACTATGTCCTGTAGTACACTGCTGTCATCTGTAATGGTACCCTGTTCCCTATGTCCTGTAGTACACTGCTGTCATCTGTAATGGTACCCTGTTCCCTATGTCCTGTAGTACACTGCTGTCATCTGTAATGGTACCCTGTTCCCTATGTCCTATAGTACACTGCTGTCATCTGTAATGATACCCTGTTCCCTATGTCCTGTAGTACACTGCTGTCATCTGTAATGGTACCCTGTTCCCTATGTCCTGTAGTACACTGCCAGACTGTAATGGTACCCTGTTCCCTATGTCCTGTAGTACACTGCTGTCATCTGTAATGGTACCCTGTTCTCTATGTCCTGTAGTACACTGCCAGACTGTAATGATACCCTGTTCCCTATGTCCTGTAGTACACTGCTGTCATCTGTAATGATACCCTGTTCCCTATGTCCTGTAGTACACTGCCAGACTGTAATGGTACCCTGTTCCCTATGTCCTGTAGTACACTGCTGTCATCTGTAATGATACCCTGTTCCCTATGTCCTGTAGTACACTGCCAGACTGTAATGGTACCCTGTTCCCTATGTCCTGTAGTACACTGCTGTCATCTGTAATGATACCCTGTTCCCTATGTCCTGTAGTACACTGCCAGACTGTAATGGTACCCTGTTCCCTATGTCCTGTAGTACACTGCCAGACTGTAATGATACCCTGTTCCCTATGTCCTGTAGTACACTGCTGTCATCTGTAATGATACCCTGTTCCCTATGTCCTGTAGTACACTGCTGTCATCTGTAATGGTACCCTGTTCCCTATGTCCTGTAGTACACTGCTGTCATCTGTAATGATACCCTGTTCCCTATGTCCTGTAGTACACTGCTGTCATCTGTAATGGTACCCTGTTCCCTATGTCCTGTTGTACACTGCTGTCATCTGTAATGGTACCCTGTTCCCTATGTCCTGTAGTACACTGCTGTCATCTGAAATGGTACCCTGTTCTCTATGTCCTGTAGTACACTGCCAGACTGTAATGATACCCTGTTCCCTATGTCCTGTAGTACACTGCTGTCATCTGTAATGGTACCCTGTTCCCTATGTCCTGTAGTACACTGCTGTCATCTGTAATGATACCCTGTTCCCTATGTCCTGTAGTACACTGCCAGACTGTAATGGTACCCTGTTCTCTATGTCCTGTAGTACACTGCTGTCATCTGTAATGATACCCTGTTCCCTATGTCCTGTAGTACACTGCCAGACTGTAATGGTACCCTGTTCCCTATGTCCTGTAGTACACTGCCAGACTGTAATGATACCCTGTTCCCTATGTCCTGTAGTACACTGCTGTCATCTGTAATGATACCCTGTTCCCTATGTCCTGTAGTACACTGCTGTCATCTGTAATGGTACCCTGTTCCCTATGTCCTGTAGTACACTGCTGTCATCTGTAATGATACCCTGTTCCCTATGTCCTGTAGTACACTGCTGTCATCTGTAATGGTACCCTGTTCCCTATGTCCTGTTGTACACTGCTGTCATCTGTAATGGTACCCTGTTCCCTATGTCCTGTAGTACACTGCTGTCATCTGTAATGATACCCCGTTCTCTATGTCCTGTAGTACACTGCCAGACTGTAATGATACCCTGTTCCCTATATCCTGTAGTACACTGCTGTCATCTGTAATGGTACCCTGTTCCCTATGTCCTGTAGTACACTGCTGTCATCTGTAATGGTACCCTGTTCCCTATGTCCTGTAGTACACTGCCAGACTGTAATGGTACCCTGTTCCCTATGTCCTGTAGTACACTGCTGTCATCTGTAATGATACCCTGTTCCCTATGTCCTGTAGTACACTGCTGTCATCTGTAATGGTACCCTGTTCCCTATGTCCTGTAGTACACTGCTGTCATCTGTAATGGTACCCTGTTCCCTATGTCCTGTAGTACACTGCTGTCATCTGTAATGGTACCCTGTTCCCTATGTCCTGTAGTACACTGCTGTCATCTGTAATGGTACCCTGTTCCCTATGTCCTGTAGTACACTGCTGTCATCTGTAATGATACCCTGTTCCCTATGTCCTGTAGTACACTGCTGTCATCTGTAATGATACCCTGATCCCTATGTCCTGTAGTACACTGCTGTCATCTGTAATGGTACCCTGTTCCCTATGTCCTGTAGTACACTGCTGTCATCTGTAATGGTACCCTGTTCCCTATGTCCTGTAGTACACTGCCAGACTGTAATGATACCCTGTTCCCTATGTCCTGTAGTACACTGCTGTCATCTGTAATGATACCCTGTTCCCTATGTCCTGTAGTACACTGCTGTCATCTGTAATGATACCCTGTTCCCTATGTCCTGTAGTACACTGCCAGACTGTAATGGTACCCTGTTCCCTATGTCCTGTAGTACACTGCTGTCATCTGTAATGATACCCTGTTCCCTATGTCCTGTAGTACACTGCTGTCATCTGTAATGGTACCCTGTTCCCTATGTCCTGTAGTACACTGCTGTCATCTGTAATGATACCCTGTTCCCTATGTCCTGTAGTACACTGCCAGACTGTAATGGTACCCTGTTCCCTATGTCCTATAGTACACTGCTGTCATCTGTAATGGTACCCTGTTCCCTATGTCCTGTAGTACACTTGCCAGTCTGTAATGGTACCCTGTTCCCTATGTCCTGTAGTACACTGCTGTCATCTGTAATGATACCCTGTTCCCTATGTCCTGTAGTACACTGCCAGACTGTAATGGTACCCTGTTCCCTATGTCCTGTAGTACACTGCTGTCATCTGTAATGATACCCTGTTCCCTATGTCCTGTAGTACACTGCCAGACTGTAATGGTACCCTGTTCCCTATGTCCTGTAGTACACTGCTGTCATCTGTAATGATACCCTGTTCCCTATGTCCTGTAGTACACTGCCAGACTGTAATGGTACCCTGTTCCCTATGTCCTGTAGTACACTGCCAGACTGTAATGGTACCCTGTTCCCTATGTCCTGTAGTACACTGCTGTCATCTGTAATGATACCCTGTTCCCTATGTCCTGTAGTACACTGCCAGACTGTAATGATACCCTGTTCCCTATGTCCTGTAGTACACTGCTGTCATCTGTAATGATACCCTGTTCCCTATGTCCTGTAGTACACTGCTGTCATCTGTAATGGTACCCTGTTCCCTATGTCCTGTAGTACACTGCTGTCATCTGTAATGGTACCCTGTTCCCTATGTCCTGTAGTACACTGCTGTCATCTGTAATGATACCCTGTTCCCTATGTCCTGTAGTACACTGCCAGACTGTAATGGTACCCTGTTCCCTATGTCCTGTAGTACACTGCTGTCATCTGTAATGGTACCCTGTTCCCTATTTCCTGTAGTACACTGCCAGACTGTAATGGTACCCTGTTCCCTATGTCCTGTAGTACACTGCTGTCATCTGTAATGGTACCCTGTTCCCTATGTCCTGTAGTACACTGTTGTCATCTGTAATGGTACCCTGTTCCCTATGTCCTGTAGTACACTGCCAGACTGTAATGGTACCCTGTTCCCTATGTCCTGTAGTACACTGCTGTCATCTGTAATGGTACCCTGTTCCCTATTTCCTGTAGTACACTGCCAGACTGTAATGATACCCTGTTCCCTATGTCCTGTAGTACACTGCTGTCATCTGTAATGATACCCTGTTCCCTATGTCCTGTAGTACACTGCCAGACTGTAATGGTACCCTGTTCCCTATGTCCTGTAGTACCCTGCTGTCATCTGTAATGGTACCCTGTTCCCTATGTCCTGTAGTACACTGCCAGACTGTAATGGTACCCTGTTCCCTATATCCTGTAGTACACTGCTGTCATCTGTAATGGTACCCTGTTCCCTATGTCCTGTAGTACACTGCTGTCATCTGTAATGGTACCCTGTTCTCTATGTCCTGTAGTACACTGCTGTCATCTGTAATGATACCCTGTTCTCTATGTCCTGTAGTACACTGCCAGACTGTAATGATACCCTGTTCCCTATGTCCTGTAGTACACTGCTGTCATCTGTAATGGTACCCTGTTCCCTATGTCCTGTAGTACACTGCTGTCATCTGTAATGGTACCCTGTTCCCTATGTCCTGTAGTACACTGCTGTCATCTGTAATGGTACCCTGTTCCCTATGTCCTGTAGTACACTGCTGTCATCTGTAATGGTACCCTGTTCCCTATGTCCTGTAGTACACTGCTGTCATCTGTAATGGTACCCTGTTCCCTATGTCCTGTAGTACACTGCCAGACTGTAATGGTACCCTGTTCTCTATGTCCTGTAGTACACTGCTGTCATCTGTAATGGTACCCTGTTCCCTATGTCCTGTAGTACACTGCTGTCATCTGTAATGGTACCCTGTTCCCTATGTCCTGTAGTACACTGCCAGACTGTAATGATACCCTGTTCCCTATGTCCTGTAGTACACTGCTGTCATCTGTAATGGTACCCTGTTCCCTATGTCCTGTAGTACACTGCTGTCATCTGTAATGGTACCCTGTTCCCTATGTCCTGTAGTACACTGCTGTCATCTGTAATGGTACCCTGTTCCCTATGTCCTGTAGTACACTGCCAGACTGTGATGGTACCCTGTTCCCTATTTCCTGTAGTACACTGCCAGACTGTAATGGTACCCTGTTCCCTATGTCCTGTAGTACACTGCTGTCATCTGTAATGATACCCTGTTCTCTATGTCCTGTAGTACACTGCCAGACTGTAATGATACCCTGTTCTCTATGTCCTGTAGTACACTGCCAGACTGTAATGGTACCCTGTTCCCTATGTCTTGTAGTACACTGCTGTCATCTGTAATGGTACCCTGTTCCCTATGTCCTGTAGTACACTGCTGTCATCTGTAATGGTACCCTGTTCCCTATGTCCTGTAGTACACTGCCAGACTGTAATGGTACCCTGTTCCCTATGTCCTGTAGTACACTGCCAGACTGTAATGATACCCTGTTCCCTATGTCCTGTAGTACACTGCCAGACTGTAATGGTACCCTGTTTGTTCCCTATGTCCTGTAGTACACTGCTGTCATCTGTAATGGTACCCTGTTCTCTATGTCTTGTAGTACACTGCTGTCATCTGTAATGGTACCCTGTTCCCTATGTCCTGTAGTACACTGCTGTCATCTGTAATGGTACCCTGTGCCCTATGTCCTGTAGTACACTGCTGTCATCTGTAATGGTACCCTGTGCCCTATGTCCTGTAGTACACTGCTGTCATCTGTAATGATACCCTGTTCCCTATGTCCTGTAGTACACTGCTGTCATCTGTAATGGTACCCTGTTCCCTATGTCCTGTAGTACACTGCTGTCATCTGTAATGATACCCTGTTCCCTATGTCCTGTAGTACACTGCCAGACTGTAATGGTACCCTGTTCCCTATGTCCTGTAGTACACTGCCAGACTGTAATGATACCCTGTTCCCTATGTCCTGTAGTACACTGCTGTCATCTGTAATGATACCCTGTTCCCTATGTCCTGTAGTACACTGCCAGACTGTAATGGTACCCTGTTCCCTATGTCCTGTAGTACACTGCTGTCATCTGTAATGATACCCTGTTCCCTATGTCCTGTAGTACACTGCTGTCATCTGTAATGGTACCCTGTTCCCTATGTCCTGTAGTACACTGCTGTCATCTGTAATGGTACCCTGTTCCCTATGTCCTGTAGTACACTGCTGTCATCTGTAATGGTACCCTGTTCCCTATGTCCTGTAGTACACTGCTGTCATCTGTAATGGTACCCTGTTCTCTATGTCCTGTAGTCCACTGCTGTCATCTGTAATGATACCCTGTTCCCTATGTCCTGTAGTACACTGCCAGACTGTAATGGTACCCTGTTCCCTATGTCCTATAGTACACTGCTGTCATCTGTAATGGTACCCTGTTCCCTATGTCCTGTAGTACACTTGCCAGTCTGTAATGGTACCCTGTTCCCTATGTCCTGTAGTACACTGCTGTCATCTGTAATGATACCCTGTTCCCTATGTCCTGTAGTACACTGCCAGACTGTAATGGTACCCTGTTCCCTATGTCCTGTAGTACACTGCTGTCATCTGTAATGATACCCTGTTCCCTATGTCCTGTAGTACACTGCCAGACTGTAATGGTACCCTGTTCCCTATGTCCTGTAGTACACTGCTGTCATCTGTAATGATACCCTGTTCCCTATGTCCTGTAGTACACTGCCAGACTGTAATGGTACCCTGTTCCCTATGTCCTGTAGTACACTGCCAGACTGTAATGGTACCCTGTTCCCTATGTCCTGTAGTACACTGCTGTCATCTGTAATGATACCCTGTTCCCTATGTCCTGTAGTACACTGCCAGACTGTAATGATACCCTGTTCCCTATGTCCTGTAGTACACTGCTGTCATCTGTAATGATACCCTGTTCCCTATGTCCTGTAGTACACTGCTGTCATCTGTAATGGTACCCTGTTCCCTATGTCCTGTAGTACACTGCTGTCATCTGTAATGGTACCCTGTTCCCTATGTCCTGTAGTACACTGCTGTCATCTGTAATGATACCCTGTTCCCTATGTCCTGTAGTACACTGCCAGACTGTAATGGTACCCTGTTCCCTATGTCCTGTAGTACACTGCTGTCATCTGTAATGGTACCCTGTTCCCTATGTCCTGTAGTACACTGTTGTCATCTGTAATGGTACCCTGTTCCCTATGTCATGTAGTACACTGCCAGACTGTAATGGTACCCTGTTCCCTATGTCCTGTAGTACACTGCTGTCATCTGTAATGGTACCCTGTTCCCTATTTCCTGTAGTACACTGCCAGACTGTAATGATACCCTGTTCCCTATGTCCTGTAGTACACTGCTGTCATCTGTAATGATACCCTGTTCCCTATGTCCTGTAGTACACTGCCAGACTGTAATGGTACCCTGTTCCCTATGTCCTGTAGTACCCTGCTGTCATCTGTAATGGTACCCTGTTCCCTATGTCCTGTAGTACACTGCCAGACTGTAATGGTACCCTGTTCCCTATATCCTGTAGTACACTGCTGTCATCTGTAATGGTACCCTGTTCCCTATGTCCTGTAGTACACTGCTGTCATCTGTAATGGTACCCTGTTCTCTATGTCCTGTAGTACACTGCTGTCATCTGTAATGATACCCTGTTCTCTATGTCCTGTAGTACACTGCCAGACTGTAATGATACCCTGTTCCCTATGTCCTGTAGTACACTGCTGTCATCTGTAATGGTACCCTGTTCCCTATGTCCTGTAGTACACTGCTGTCATCTGTAATGGTACCCTGTTCCCTATGTCCTGTAGTACACTGCTGTCATCTGTAATGGTACCCTGTTCCCTATGTCCTGTAGTACACTGCTGTCATCTGTAATGGTACCCTGTTCCCTATGTCCTGTAGTACACTGCCAGACTGTAATGGTACCCTGTTCTCTATGTCCTGTAGTACACTGCTGTCATCTGTAATGGTACCCTGTTCCCTATGTCCTGTAGTACACTGCTGTCATCTGTAATGGTACCCTGTTCCCTATGTCCTGTAGTACACTGCCAGACTGTAATGATACCCTGTTCCCTATGTCCTGTAGTACACTGCTGTCATCTGTAATGGTACCCTGTTCCCTATGTCCTGTAGTACACTGCTGTCATCTGTAATGTACCCTGTTCCCTATGTCCTGTAGTACACTGCTGTCATCTGTAATGGTACCCTGTTCCCTATGTCCTGTAGTACACTGCCAGACTGTAATGGTACCCTGTTCCCTATGTCCTGTAGTACACTGCTGTCATCTGTAATGGTACCCTGTTCCCTATGTCCTGTAGTACACTGCTGTCATCTGTAATGGTACCCTGTTCCCTATGTCCTGTAGTACACTGCCAGACTGTGATGGTACCCTGTTCCCTATTTCCTGTAGTACACTGCCAGACTGTAATGGTACCCTGTTCCCTATGTCCTGTAGTACACTGCTGTCATCTGTAATGATACCCTGTTCTCTATGTCCTGTAGTACACTGCCAGACTGTAATGATACCCTGTTCCCTATGTCCTGTAGTACACTGCCAGACTGTAATGGTACCCTGTTCCCTATGTCCTGTAGTACACTGCCAGACTGTAATGGTACCCTGTTCCCTATGTCCTGTAGTACACTGCCAGACTGTAATGATACCCTGTTCCCTATGTCCTGTAGTACACTGCTGTCATCTGTAATGATACCCTGTTCCCTATGTCCTGTAGTACACTGCTGTCATCTGTAATGGTACCCTGTTCCCTATGTCCTGTAGTACACTGCTGTCATCTGTAATGGTACCCTGTTCCCTATGTCCTGTAGTACACTGCTGTCATCTGTGATGGTACACTGTTCTCTATGTCCTGTAGTACACTGCCAGACTGTAATGGTACCCTGTTCCCTATGTCCTGTAGTACACTGCCAGACTGTAATGGTACCCTGTTCCCTATGTCCTGTAGTACACTGCTGTCATCTGTAATGATACCCTGTTCTCTATGTCCTGTAGTACACTGCCAGACTGTAATGATACCCTGTTCCCTATGTCCTGTAGTACACTGCCAGACTGTAATGGTACCCTGTTCCCTATGTCCTGTAGTACACTGCCAGACTGTAATGGTACCCTGTTCCCTATGTCCTGTAGTACACTGCTGTCATCTGTAATGATACCCTGTTCCCTATGTCCTGTAGTACACTGCCAGACTGTAATGATACCCTGTTCCCTATGTCCTGTAGTACACTGCTGTCATCTGTAATGGTACCCTGTTCTCTATGTCCTGTAGTACACTGCTCTCATCTGTGATGGTACCCTGTTCCCTATGTCCTGTAGTACACTGCCAGACTGTAATGGTACCCTGTTCCCTATGTCCTGTAGTACACTGCCAGACTGTAATGATACCCTGTTCCCTATGTCCTGTAGTACACTGCTGTCATCTGTAATGATACCCTGTTCCCTATGTCCTGTAGTACACTGCTGTCATCTGTAATGGTACCCTGTTCCCTATGTCCTGTAGTACACTGCTGTCATCTGTAATGGTACCCTGTTCCCTATGTCCTGTAGTACACTGCTGTCATCTGTAATGGTACCCTGTTCCCTATGTCCTGTAGTACACTGCTGTCATCTGTAATGGTACCCTGTTCCCTATGTCCTGTAGTACACTGCCAGACTGTAATGATACCCTGTTCCCTATGTCCTGTAGTACACTGCTGTCATCTGTAATGATACCCTGTTCTCTATGTCCTGTAGTACACTGCTGTCATCTGTAATGGTACCCTGTTCCCTATGTCCTGTAGTACACTGCCAGACTGTAATGGTACCCTGTTCCCTATGTCCTGTAGTACACTGCTGTCATCTGTAATGGTACCCTGTTCCCTATGTCCTGTAGTACACTGCCAGACTGTAATGATACCCTGTTCCCTATGTCCTGTAGTACACTGCCAGACTGTAATGGTACCCTGTTCCCTATGTCCTGTAGTACACTTTCAGACTGTAATGATACCCTGTTCCCTATATCCTGTAGTACACTGCTGTCATCTGTAATGGTACCCTGTTCTCTATGTCCTGTAGTACACTGCTGTCATCTGTAATGATACCCTGTTCCCTATGTCCTGTAGTACACTGCCAGACTGTAATGATACCCTGTTCCCTATGTCCTGTAGTACACTGCCAGACTGTAATGGTACCCTGTTCCCTATGTCCTGTAGTACACTGCTGTCATCTGTAATGATACCCTGTTCCCTATGTCCTGTAGTACACTGCTGTCATCTGTAATGATACCCTGTTCCCTATGTCCTGTAGTACACTGCCAGACTGTAATGATACCCTGTTCCCTATGTCCTGTAGTACACTGCCAGACTGTAATGGTACCCTGTTCCCTATGTCCTGTAGTACACTGCCAGACTGTAATGATACCCTGTTCCCTATGTCCTGTAGTACACTGCTGTCATCTGTAATGATACCCTGTTCCCTATGTCCTGTAGTACACTGCTGTCATCTGTAATGATACCCTGTTCCCTATGTCCTGTAGTACACTGCTGTCATCTGTAATGATACCCTGTTCCCTATGTCCTGTAGTACACTGCCAGACTGTAATGGTTCCCTGTTCTCTATGTCCTGTAGTACACTGCTGTCATCTGTAATGATACCCTGTTCCCTATGTCCTGTAGTACACTGCTGTCATCTGTAATGATACCCTGTTCCCTATGTCCTGTAGTACACTGCTGTCATCTGTAATGGTACCCTGTTCCCTATGTCCTGTAGTACACTGCTGTCATCTGTAATGGTACCCTGTTCCCTATGTCCTGTAGTACACTGCCAGACTGTAATGGTACCCTGTTCCCTATGTCCTGTAGTACACTGCTGTCATCTGTAATGATACCTTGTTCCCTATGTCCTGTAGTACACTGCCAGACTGTAATGGTACCCTGTTCCCTATGTCCTGTAGTACACTGCCAGACTGTAATGATACCCTGTTCCCTATGTCCTGTAGTACACTGCTGTCATCTGTAATGGTACCCTGTTCCCTATGTCCTGTAGTACACTGCCAGACTGTAATGATACCCTGTTCCCTATGTCCTGTAGTACACTGCTGTCATCTGTAATGGTACCCTGTTCCCTATGTCCTGTAGTACACTGCCAGACTGTAATGATACCCTGTTCCCTATGTCCTGTAGTACACTGCTGTCATCTGTAATGGTACCCTGTTCCCTATGCCCTGTAGTACACTGCTGTCATCTGTAATGGTACCCTGTTCTCTATGTCCTGTAGTACACTGCTGTCATCTGTGATGGTACCCTGTTCCCTATGTCCTGTAGTACACTGCCAGACTGTAATGGTACCCTGTTCCCTATGTCCTGTAGTACACTGCCAGACTGTAATGGTACCCTGTTCCCTATGTCCTGTAGTACACTGCTGTCATCTGTAATGATACCCTGTTCTCTATGTCCTGTAGTACACTGCCAGACTGTAATGGTACCCTGTTCCCTATGTCCTGTAGTACACTGCCAGACTGTAATGATACCCTGTTCCCTATGTCCTGTAGTACACTGCTGTCATCTGTAATGGTACCCTGTTCTCTATGTCCTGTAGTACACTGCTGTCATCTGTAATGGTACCCTGTTCCCTATGTCCTGTAGTACACTGCTGTCATCTGTAATGATACCCTGTTCCCTATGTCCTGTAGTACACTGCTGTCATCTGTAATGGTACCCTGTTCCCTATGTCCTGTAGTACACTGCTGTCATCTGTAATGATACCCTGTTCCCTATGTCCTGTAGTACACTGCTGTCATCTGTAATGGTACCCTGTTCCCTATGTCCTGTAGTACACTGCTGTCATCTGTAATGATACCCTGTTCCCTATGTCCTGTAGTACACTGCCAGACTGTAATGATACCCTGTTCCCTATGTCCTGTAGTACACTGCCAGACTGTAATGGTACCCTGTTCTCTATGTCCTGTAGTACACTGCTGTCATCTGTAATGGTACCCTGTTCCCTATGTCCTGTAGTACACTGCTGTCATCTGTAATGATACCCTGTTCCCTATGTCCTGTAGTACACTGCTGTCATCTGTAATGGTACCCTGTTCCCTATGTCCTGTAGTACACTGCTGTCATCTGTAATGATACCCTGTTCCCTATGTCCTGTAGTACACTGCTGTCATCTGTAATGGTACCCTGTTCCCTATGTCCTGTAGTACACTGCTGTCATCTGTAATGATACCCTGTTCCCTATGTCCTGTAGTACACTGCCAGACTGTAATGATACCCTGTTCCCTATGTCCTGTAGTACACTGCTGTCATCTGTAATGGTACCCTGTTCTCTATGTCCTGTAGTACACTGCTCTCATCTGTGATGGTACCCTGTTCCCTATGTCCTGTAGTACACTGCCAGACTGTAATGGTACCCTGTTCCCTATGTCCTGTAGTACACTGCTGTCATCTGTAATGGTACCCTGTTCCCTATGTCCTGTAGTACACTGCTGTCATCTGTAATGGTACCCTGTTCCCTATGTCCTGTAGTACACTGCTGTCATCTGTAATGATACCCTGTTCCCTATGTCCTGTAGTACACTGCTGTCATCTGTAATGGTACCCTGTTCTCTATGTCCTGTAGTACACTGCTGTCATCTGTAATGGTACCCTGTTCCCTATGTCCTGTAGTACACTGCTGTCATCTGTAATGATACCCTGTTCCCTATGTCCTGTAGTACACTGCCAGACTGTAATGGTACCCTGTTCCCTATGTCCTGTAGTACACTGCCAGACTGTAATGGTGCCCTGTTCCCTATGTCCTGTAGTACACTGCTGTCATCTGTAATGATAGCCTGTTCCCTATGTCCTGTAGTACACTGCCAGACTGTAATGGTACCCTGTTCCCTATGTCCTGTAGTACACTGCCAGACTGTAATGGTACCCTGTTCCCTATGTCCTGTAGTACACTGCTGTCATCTGTAATGATAGCCTGTTCCCTATGTCCTGTAGTACACTGCTGTCATCTGTAATGATAGCCTGTTCCCTATGTCCTGTAGTACACTGCCAGACTGTAATGATACCCTGTTCTCTATGTCCTGTAGTACACTGCTGTCATCTGTAATGATACCCTGTTCCCTATGTCCTGTAGTACACTGCCAGACTGTAATGATACCCTGTTCCCTATGTCCTGTAGTACACTGCTGTCATCTGTAATGATAGCCTGTTCCCTATGTCCTGTAGTACACTGCCAGACTGTAATGATACCCTGTTCTCTATGTCCTGTAGTACACTGCTGTCATCTGTAATGATACCCTGTTCCCTATGTCCTGTAGTACACTGCCAGACTGTAATGGTACCCTGTTCCCTATGTCCTGTAGTACACTGCTGTCATCTCTTATGGTACCCTGTTCCCTATGTCCTGTAGTACACTGCCAGACTATAATGATACCCTGTTCCCTATGTCCTGTAGTACACTGCTGTCATCTGTAATGATACCCTGTTCCCTATGTCCTGTAGTACACTGCTGTCATCTGTAATGGTACCCTGTTCCCTATGTCCTGTAGTACACTGCTGTCATCTGTAATGGTACCCTGTTCCCTATTTCCTGTAGTACACTGCCAGACTGTAATGGTACCCTGTTCCCTATGTCCTGTAGTACACTGCTGTCATCTGTAATGGTACCCTGTTCCCTATGTCCTGTAGTACACTGCCAGACTGTAATGGTACCCTGTTCTCTATGTCCTGTAGTACACTGCCAGACTGTAATGGTACCCTGTTCCCTATGTCCTGTAGTACACTGCTGTCATCTGTAATGATACCCTGTTCCCTATGTCCTGTAGTACACTGCCAGACTGTAATGATACCCTGTTCCCTATGTCCTGTAGTACACTGCTGTCATCTGTAATGGTACCCTGTTCTCTATGTCCTGTAGTACACTGCTGTCATCTGTAATGATACCCTGTTCTCTATGTCCTGTAGTACACTGCCAGACTGTAATGATACCCTGTTCCCTATGTCCTGTAGTACACTGCTGTCATCTGTAATGGTACCCTGTTCCCTATGTCCTGTAGTACACTGCTGTCATCTGTAATGGTACCCTGTTCCCTATGTCCTGTAGTACACTGCTGTCATCTGTAATGGTACCCTGTTCCCTATGTCCTGTAGTACACTGCTGTCATCTGTAATGTACCCTGTTCCCTATGTCCTGTAGTACACTGCTGTCATCTGTAATGGTACCCTGTTCCCTATGTCCTGTAGTACACTGCCAGACTGTAATGGTACCCTGTTCCCTATGTCCTGTAGTACACTGCTGTCATCTGTAATGATACCCTGTTCTCTATGTCCTGTAGTACACTGCCAGACTGTAATGATACCCTGTTCCCTATGTCCTGTAGTACACTGCCAGACTGTAATGGTACCCTGTTCCCTATGTCCTGTAGTACACTGCCAGACTGTAATGATACCCTGTTCCCTATGTCCTGTAGTACACTGCTGTCATCTGTAATGATACCCTGTTCCCTATGTCCTGTAGTACACTGCTGTCATCTGTAATGGTACCCTGTTCCCTATGTCCTGTAGTACACTGCTGTCATCTGTAATGGTACCCTGTTCCCTATGTCCTGTAGTACACTGCTGTCATCTGTGATGGTACCCTGTTCTCTATGTCCTGTAGTACACTGCTGTCATCTGTAATGGTACCCTGTTCCCTATGTCCTGTAGTACACTGCCAGACTGTAATGGTACCCTGTTCCCTATGTCCTGTAGTACACTGCCAGACTGTAATGATACCCTGTTCCCTATGTCCTGTAGTACACTGCCAGACTGTAATGATACCCTGTTCCCTATGTCCTGTAGTACACTGCCAGACTGTAATGGTACCCTGTTCCCTATGTCCTGTAGTACACTGCTGTCATCTGTAATGGTACCCTGTTCCCTATGTCCTGTAGTACACTGCCAGACTGTAATGATACCCTGTTCCCTATGTCCTGTAGTACACTGCTGTCATCTGTAATGATACCCTGTTCCCTATGTCCTGTAGTACACTGCTGTCATCTGTAATGGTACCCTGTTCCCTATGTCCTGTAGTACACTGCTGTCATCTGTAATGGTACCCTGTTCCCTATGTCCTGTAGTACACTGCCAGACTGTATTGATACCCTGTTCTCTATGTCCTGTAGTACACTGCCAAACTGTAATGGTACGTTGTTCCCTATGTCCTGTAGTACACTGCTGTCATCTGTAATGATACCCTGTTCCCTATGTCCTGTAGTACACTGCTGTCATCTGTAATGATACCCTGTTCCCTATGTCCTGTAGTACACTGCTGTCATCTGTAATGATACCCTGTTCTCTATGTCCTGTAGTACACTGCTGTCATCTGTAATGATACCCTGTTCCCTATGTCCTGTAGTACACTGCCAGACTGTAATGGTACCCTGTTCCCTATGTCCTGTAGTACACTGCTGTCATCTGTAATGGTACCCTGTTCCCTATGTCCTGTAGTACACTGCTGTCATCTGTAATGATACCCTGTTCCCTATGTCCTGTAGTACACTGCTGTCATCTGTAATGGTACCCTGTGCCCTATGTCCTGTAGTACACTGCTGTCATCTGTAATGATACCCTGTTCTCTATGTCCTGTAGTACACTGCCAGACTGTAATGATACCCTGTTCTCTATGTCCTGTAGTACACTGCTGTCATCTGTAATGGTACCCTGTTCCCTATGTCCTGTAGTACACTGCTGTCATCTGTAATGATACCCTGTTCCCTATGTCCTGTAGTACACTGCCAGACTGTAATGGTACCCTGTTCCCTATGTCCTGTAGTACACTGCCAGACTGTAATGATACCCTGTTCCCTATGTCCTGTAGTACACTGCTGTCATCTGTAATGATACCCTGTTCCCTATGTCCTGTAGTACACTGCCAGACTGTAATTGTAATGGATTAGTCCACTCAGACAGGCCTCTACAATGGATTAGTCCACTCAGACAGGCCTCTACAATGGATTAGTCCACTCAGACAGGCCTTTACAATGGATTAGTCCACTCAGACAGGCCTCTACAATGGATTAGTCCACTCTGACAGGCCTCTACAATGGATTAGTCCACTCAGACAGGCCTCTATAATGGATTAGTCCACTGAGACAGGCCTCTATAATGGATTAGTCCACTCAGACAGGCCTCTATAATGGATTAGTCCACTGAGACAGGCCTCTATAATGGATTAGTCCACTCAGACAGGCCTCTATAATGGATTAGTCCACTCAGACAGGCCTCTATAATGGATTAGTCCACTCAGACAGGCCTGAATCAGACAGTAGATAGTAGTGTACTGTCCTTGCAGTATGTTCTCTGTTCTCTCTGTTCTACAGTATGGCGTTCTGTCCTTCCAGTATGTTCTCTGTTCTCTCTGCAGGCTCGGGAGCCTCTAACAGCCCAGTCCCATGTGGTGACAGTGTCCAGCCTGCTACCCTCCTCCTCCTATAACTGCAGTGTGATCAGTTATAGCTACAGTACGCCCAGCGAGCCAGCCTTCATACACATCTCTACTACAGGTACAGTCAGCCTTCATACACATCTCTACTACAGGTACAGTCAGTCAGCCTTCATACACATCTCTACTACAGGTACAGTCAGCCTTCATGCACATCTCTACTACAGGTACAGTCAGCCAGCCTTCATACACATCTCTACTACAGGTACAGTCAGCCTTCATACACATCTCTACTACAGGTACAGTCAGCCAGCCTTCATACACATCTCTACTACAGGTACAGTCAGTCAGCCTTCATGCACATCTCTACTACAGGTACAGTCAGCCTTCATACACATCTCTACTACAGGTACAGTCAGCCTTCATACACATCTCTACTACAGGTACAGTCAGCCAGCCTTCATACACATCTCTACTACAGGTACAGTCAGCCTTCATACACATCTCTACTACAGGTACAGTCAGCCTTCATACACATCTCTACTACAGGTACAGTCAGCCTTCATACACATCTCTACTACAGGTACAGTCAGCCTTCATACACATCTCTACTACAGGTACAGTCAGTCAGCCTTCATACACATCTCTACTACAGGTACAGTCAGCCTTCATACACATCTCTACTACAGGTACAGTCAGTCAGCCTTCATACACATCTCTACTACAGGTACAGTCAGCCAGCCTTCATACACATCTCTACTACAGGTACAGTCAGTCAGCCTTCATGCACATCTCTACTACAGGTACAGTCAGCCTTCATGCACATCTCTACTACAGGTACAGTCAGCCAGCCTTCATGCACATCTCTACTACAGGTACAGTCAGCCAGCCTTCATGCACATCTCTACTACAGGTACAGTCAGCCTTCATACACATCTCTACTACAGGTACAGTCAGCCTTCATACACATCTCTACTACAGGTACAGTCAGCCTTCATACACATCTCTACTACAGGTACAGTCAGTCAGCCTTCATACACATCTCTACTACAGGTACAGTCAGCCTTCATACACATCTCTACTACAGGTACAGTCAGCCTTCATACACATCTCTACTACAGGTACAGTCAGCCTTCATACACATCTCTACTACAGGTACAGTCAGTCAGCCTTCATGCACATCTCTACTACAGGTACAGTCAGCCTTCATACACATCTCTACTACAGGTACAGTCAGTCAGCCTTCATACACATCTCTACTACAGGTACAGTCAGCCTTCATACACATCTCTACTACAGGTACAGTCAGTCAGCCTTCATACACATCTCTACTACAGGTACAGTCAGTCAGCCTTCATACACATCTCTACTACAGGTACAGTCAGCCAGCCTTCATACACATCTCTACTACAGGTACAGTCAGTCAGCCTTCATGCACATCTCTACTACAGGTACAGTCAGCCTTCATACACATCTCTACTACAGGTACAGTCAGTCAGCCTTCATACACATCTCTACTACAGGTACAGTCAGCCTTCATACACATCTCTACTACAGGTACAGTCAGTCAGCCTTCATACACATCTCTACTACAGGTACAGTCAGTCAGCCTTCATACACATCTCTACTACAGGTACAGTCAGTCAGCCTTCATACACATCTCTACTACAGGTACAGTCAGCCAGCCTTCATACACATCTCTACTACAGGTACAGTCAGTCAGCCTTCATGCACATCTCTACTACAGGTACAGTCAGCCTTCATACACATCTCTACTACAGGTACAGTCAGTCAGCCTTCATACACATCTCTACTACAGGTACAGTCAGCCTTCATACACATCTCTACTACAGGTACAGTCAGTCAGCCTTCATACACATCTCTACTACAGGTACAGTCAGTCAGCCTTCATACACATCTCTACTACAGGTACAGTCAGCCAGCCTTCATACACATCTCTACTACAGGTACAGTCAGCCAGCCTTCATACACATCTCTACTACAGGTACAGTCAGCCTTCATACACATCTCTACTACAGGTACAGTCAGCCAGCCTTCATACACATCTCTACTACAGGTACAGTCAGTCAGCCTTCATACACATCTCTACTACAGGTACAGTCAGCCTTCATACACATCTCTACTACAGGTACAGTCAGCCAGCCTTCATACACATCTCTACTACAGGTACAGTCAGCCAGCCTTCATACACATCTCTACTACAGGTACAGTCAGCCTTCATACACATCTCTACTACAAGTACAGTCAGCCAGCCTTCATACACATCTCTACTACAGGTACAGTCAGCCTTCATACACATCTCTACTACAGGTACAGTCAGCCAGCCTTCATACACATCTCTACTACAGGTACAGTCAGCCAGCCTTCATACACATCTCAACTACAGGTACAGTCAGCCTTCATACACATCTCTACTACAGGTACAGTCAGTCAGCGTTCATACACATCTCTACTACAGGTACAGTCAGCCAGCCTTCATACACATCTCTACTACAGGTACAGTCAGCCTTCATACACATCTCTACTACAGGTACAGTCAGCCAGCCTTCATACACATCTCTACTACAGGTACAGTCAGTCAGCCTTCATACACATCTCTACTACAGGTACAGTCAGCCTTCATACACATCTCTACTACAGGTACAGTCAGTCAGCCTTCATACACATCTCTACTACAGGTACAGTCAGCCTTCATACACATCTCTACTACAGGTACAGTCAGCCAGCCTTCATACACATCTCTACTACAGGTACAGTCAGCCTTCATACACATCTCTACTACAGGTACAGTCAGCCAGCCTTCATACACATCTCTACTACAGGTACAGTCAGTCAGCCTTCATACACATCTCTACTACAGGTACAGTCAGCCTTCATACACATCTCTACTACAGGTACAGTCAGTCAGCCTTCATACACATCTCTACTACAGGTACAGTCAGCCTTCATACACATCTCTACTACAGGTACAGTCAGCCTTCATACACATCTCTACTACAGGTACAGTCAGCCTTCATACACATCTCTACTACAGGTACAGTCAGCCAGCCTTCATACACATCTCTACTACAGGTACAGTCAGCCTTCATACACATCTCTACTACAGGTACAGTCAGTCAGCCTTCATACACATCTCTAGTACAGGTACAGTCAGCCTTCATACACATCTCTACTACAGGTACAGTCAGCCAGCCTTCATACACATCTCTACTACAGGTACAGTCAGCCTTCATACACATCTCTACTACAGGTACCGTCAGCCTTCATACACATCTCTACTACAGGTACAGTCAGCCTTCATACACATCTCTACTACAGGTACAGTCAGTCAGCCTTCATACACATCTCTAGTACAGGTACAGTCAGCCTTCATACACATCTCTACTACAGGTACAGTCAGCCAGCCTTCATACACATCTCTACTACAGGTACAGTCAGCCTTCATACACATCTCTACTACAGGTACAGTCAGCCTTCATACACATCTCTACTACAGGTACAGTCAGCCAGCCTTCATACACATCTCTACTACAGGTACAGCAAGCCATCATTCACATCTCTACTACAGGTACAGTCAGCCTTCATACACATCTCTACTACAGGTACAGTCAGTCAGCCTTCATACACATCTCTAGTACAGGTACAGTCAGCCTTCATACACATCTCTACTACAGGTACAGTCAGCCAGCCTTCATACACATCTCTACTACAGGTACCGTCAGCCTTCATACACATCTCTACTACAGGTACAGTCAGCCTTCATACACATCTCTACTACAGGTACAGTCAGCCAGCCTTCATACACATCTCTACTACAGGTACAGCAAGCCATCATTCACATCTCTACTACAGGTACAGTCAGCCTTCATACACATCTCTACTACAGGTACAGTCAGCCTTCATACACATCTCTACTACAGGTACAGTCAGCCTTCATACACATCTCTACTACAGGTACAGTCAGCCAGCCTTCATACACATCTCTACTACAGGTACAGTCAGCCTTCATACACATCTCTACTACAGGTACAGTCAGCCAGCCTTCATACACATCTCTAATAGAGATATGTTAAACCTCTACAGTTCTACAGTTTTACACTACAGAACAAGTCTGTTTTTAAGTGGTTTTAACTGCCACTCTCTCTCTCCTGTGGTCAAATCTGGTTCCTGTTTTCTAGAAGGCCAATGTCAGCTGGCTGTAGTGGACCACACCCAACCACTCTGACTCAAATGCTGAGTTTCAGATCCTCATTGCTGTGTCTGCAGGCTGTGTGTATGCCTGTCGTATCATCCTGAATCTGTACTGTGTACTGAACCCCAGCGTAGCTCCATCTCTGCTCTAGAGGTCCTCAGTGATAATGACTGTATGTTATTGTCCTCCCAGCCAGAGAGATGAACCCCAGCGTAGCTCCATCTCTGCTCTAGAGGTCCTCAGTGATAATGACTGTATGTTATTGTCCTCCCAGCCAGAGAGATGAACCCCAGCGTAGCTCCATCTCTGCTCTAGAGGTCCTCAGTGATAATGACTGTATGTTATTGTCCTCCCAGCCAGAGAGATGAACCCCAGCATAGCTCCATCTCTGCTCTAGAGGTCCTCAGTGATAATGACTGTATGTTATTGTCCTCCCAGCCAGAGAGATGAACCCCAGCATAGCTCCATCTCTGCTCTAGAGGTCCTCAGTGATAATGACTGTATGTTATTGTCCTCCCAGCCAGAGAGATGAACCCCAGCATAGCTCCATCTCTGCTCTAGAGGTCCTCAGTGATAATGACTGTATGTTATTGTCCTCCCAGCCAGAGAGATGAACCCCAGCGTAGCTCCATCTCTGCTCTAGAGGTCCTCAGTGATAATGACTGTATGTTATTGTCCTCCCAGCCAGAGAGATGAACCCCAGCGTAGCTCCATCTCTGCTCTAGAGGTCCTCAGTGATAATGACTGTATGTTATTGTCCTCCCAGCCAGAGAGATGAACCCCAGCGTAGCTCCATCTCTGCTCTAGAGGTCCTCAGTGATAATGACTGTATGTTATTGTCCTCCCAGCCAGAGAGATGAACCCCAGCGTAGCTCCATCTCTGCTCTAGAGGTCCTCAGTGATAATGACTGTATGTTATTGTCCTCCCAGCCAGAGAGATGAACCCCAGCGTAGCTCCATCTCTGCTCTAGAGGTCCTCAGTGATAATGACTGTATGTTATTGTCCTCCCAGCCAGAGAGATGAACCCCAGCGTAGCTCCATCTCTGCTCTAGAGGTCCTCAGTGATAATGACTGTATGTTATTGTCCTCCCAGCCAGAGAGATGAACCCCAGCGTAGCTGCCATCTCTGCTCTAGAGGTCCTCAGTGATAATGACTGTATGTTATTGTCCTCCCAGCCAGAGAGATGAACCCCAGCGTAGCTCCATCTCTGCTCTAGAGGTCCTCAGTGATAATGACTGTATGTTATTGTCCTCCCAGCCAGAGAGATGAACCCCAGCGTAGCTCCATCTCTGCTCTAGAGGTCCTCAGTGATAATGACTGTATGTTATTGTCCTCCCAGCCAGAGAGATAAACCCCAGCGTAGCTCCATCTCTGCTCTAGAGGTCCTCAGTGATAATGACTGTATGTTATTGTCCTCCCAGCCAGAGAGATGAACCCCAGCGTAGCTCCATCTCTGCTCTAGAGGTCCTCAGTGATAATGACTGTATGTTATTGTCCTCCCAGCCAGAGAGATGAACCCCAGCATAGCTCCATCTCTGCTCTAGAGGTCCTCAGTGATAATGACTGTATGTTATTGTCCTCCCAGCCAGAGAGATGAACCCCAGCGTAGCTCCATCTCTGCTCTAGAGGTCCTCAGTGATAATGACTGTATGTTATTGTCCTCCCAGCCAGAGAGATGAACCCCAGCGTAGCTCCATCTCTGCTCTAGAGGTCCTCAGTGATAATGACTGTATGTTATTGTCCTCCCAGCCAGAGAGATGAACCCCAGCGTAGCTGCCATCTCTGCTCTAGCAGTCCTCAGTGTCCTCCTCCTCAGCCTGCTGGTCCTCTTCCTACTGATGCTGCGTAAGAAACACCTGCAGATGGCCAGGTGAGATATGGGGGAGCTGTCCACATAATGGACACACAAGCCTGACACTAACCTTTCTACAGTTCTGGCTTTTAATATATTTCTGTCAGAAGAGTAAGAAAAATAGAGCTGAAATAGATAGAGCTGAACTAGTACAGCCACTGGCTCCTCCTCTCCCCCTGACTACCAAGACCACTGGCTCCAAGACCACTGACCACTGACTCCTCTCTCCCCTGACTACCAGGGGGGAGAGAAGGATTTGAGTTCCATCAATGGCTCTGAACAAACTTTATTTGACTCTTTGCAAACTGGAATCCATACATCCTGAGGCTACATTCATTGTAGCTGGGGATTTTAACAAGGCTAATCTGAAAACAAGACTCCCTAAATTGTATCAGCATATCGATTGCGCAACCAGGGCGGGCAAAACCTTGGATCATTGTTATTCTAACTTCCGCGACGCATTTAAGGCCCTGCCCCGCCCTCCTTTCGGAAAAGCTGACCACGACTCCATTTTGCTGATCCCTGCCTACAGACAGAAACTAAAACAAGAAGCTCCCACGCTGAGGTCTGTCCAACGCTGGTCCGACCAAGCTGATTCCACACTCCAAGACTGCTTCCATCACGTGGACTGGGATATGTTTCGTATTGCGTCAGACAACAACATTGACGAATACGCTGATTCGGTGTGCGAGTTCATTAGAACGTGCGTTGAAGATGTTGTTCCCATAGCAACGATTAAAACATTCCCAAACCAGAAACCGTGGATTGATGGCAGCATTCGCGTGAAACTGAAAGCGCGAACCACTGCTTTTAATCAGGGCAAGGTGTCTGGTAACATGACCGAATACAAACAGTGCAGCTATTCCCTCCGCAAGGCTATCAAACAAGCTAAGCGTCAGTACAGAGACAAAGTAGAATCTCAATTCAACGGCTCAGACACAAGAGGTATGTGGCAGGGTCTACAGTCAATCATGGATTACAAAAAGAAAACCAGCCCAGTCACGGACCAGGATGTCTTGCTCCCAGGCAGACTAAGTAACTTTTTTGCCCGCTTTGAGGACAATACAGTGCCACTGACACGGCCTGCAACGAAAACATGCGGACTCTCCTTCACTGCAGCCGAGGTGAGTAAAATATTTAAACGTGTTAACCCTCGCAAGGCTGCAGGCCCAGACGGCATCCCCAGCCGCGCCCTCAGAGCATGCGCAGACCAGCTGGCTGGTATGTTTACGGACATATTCAATCAATCCCTATACCAGTCTGCTGTTCCCACATGCTTCAAGAGGGCCACCATTGTTCCTGTTCCCAAGAAAGCTAAGGTAACTGAGCTAAACGACTACCGCCCCGTAGCACTCACTTCCGTCATCATGAAGTGCTTTGAGAGACTAGTCAAGGATCATATCACCTCCACCCTACCTGACACCCTAGACCCACTCCAATTTGCTTACTGCCCAAATAGGTCCACAGACGATGCAATCTCAACCACACTGCACACTGCCCTAACCCATCTGGACAAGAGGAATACCTATGTGAGAATGCTGTTCATCGACTACAGCTCGGCATTTAACACCATAGTACCCTCCAAGCTCGTCATCAAGCTCGAGACCCTGGGTCTCGACCCCGCCCTGTGCAACTGGGTACTGGACTTCCTGACGGGCCGCCCCCAGGTGGTGAGGGTAGGCAACAACATCTCCACCCCGCTGATCCTCAACACTGGGGCCCCACAAGGGTGCGTTCTGAGCCCTCTCCTGTACTCCCTGTTCACCCACGACTGCGTGGCCACGCACGCCTCCAACTCAATCATCAAGTTTGCGGACGACACAACAGTGGTAGGCTTGATTACCAACAACGACGAGACGGCCTACAGGGAGGAGGTGAGGGCCCTCGGAGTGTGGTGTCAGGAAAATAACCTCACACTCAACGTCAACAAAACTAAGGAGATGATTGTGGACTTCAGGAAACAGCAGAGGGAACACCCCCTATCCACATCGATGGAACAGTAGTGTAGAGAGTAGTAAGTTTTAAGTTCCTCGGCATACACGTCACAGACAAACTGAATTGGTCCACCCACACAGACGGCATCGTGAAGAAGGCGCAGCAGCGCCTCTTCAACCTCAGGAGGCTGAAGAAATTCGGCTTGTCACCAAAAGCACTCACAAACTTCTACAGATGCACAATCGAGAGCATCCTGGCGGGCTGTATCACCGCCTGGTACGGCAACTGCTCCGCCCACAACCGTAAGGCTCTCCAGAGGGTAGTGAGGTCTGCACAACGCATCACCGGGGCAAACTACCTGCCCTCCAGGACACCTACACCACCCGATGTTACAGGAAGGCCATAAAGATCATCAAGGACAACAACCACC
Organism: Oncorhynchus masou masou; assembly: GCF_036934945.1. NCBI lineage: Eukaryota > Metazoa > Chordata > Actinopteri > Salmoniformes > Salmonidae > Oncorhynchus > Oncorhynchus masou. The sequence goes on from NW_027012384.1 coordinate 463,905, forward strand.
CGAGCCACTGCCTATCATCCAGAAGGCGAGGTCAGTACAGGTGCATCAAAGCTGGGACCGAGAGACTGAAAAACAGCTTCTATCTCAAGGCCATCAGACTGTTAAACAGCAACCACTAACATTGAGTGGCTGCTGCCAACACACTGACTCAACTCCAGCCACTTTAATAATGGGAATTGATGGGAAATGATGTAAAATATATCACTAGCCACTTTAAACAATGCTACCTAATATAATGTTTACATACCCTACATTATTCATCTCATATGTATACGTATATACTGTACTCTATATCATCTACTGCATCTTTATGTAATACATGTATCACTAGCCACTTTAACTATGCCACTTTGTTTACATACTCATCTCATATGTATATACTGTACTCGATACCATCTACTGTATCTTGCCTATGCTGCTCTGTACCATCACTCATTCATATATCTTTATGTACATATTCTTTATCCCCTTACACTTGTGTGTATAAGACAGTAGTTTTGGAATTGTTAGTTAGATTACTTGTTGGTTATTACTGCATTGTCAGAACTAGAAGCCCAAGCATTTCGCTACACTCGCATTAACATCTGCTAACCATGTGTATGTGACAAATAAAATTTGATTTGATTTACCATGACCACTGGCTCCTCTACCCCCTGACTGCCAGGACCACTGGCTCCTCTCCCCCTGACTACCAAGACCACTGGCTCCTCTCCCCCTGACTACCAAGACCACTGGCTCCTCTCCCCCTGACTACCAAGACCACTGGCTCCTCTACCCCCTGACTACCATGACCACTGGCTCCTCTACCCCCTAACTACCATGACCACTGGCTCCTCTACCCCCTAACTACCATGACCACTGGCTCCTCTACCCCCTGACTGCCAGGACCACTGGCTCCTCTCCCCCTGACTACCAAGACCACTGGCTCCTCTCCCCCTGACTACCAAGACCACTGGCTCCTCTCCCCCTGACTACCAAGACCACTGGCTCCTCTCCCCCTGACTACCAAGACCACTGGCTCCTCTACCCCCTGACTACCATGACCACTGGCTCCTCTACCCCCTAACTACCATGACCACTGGCTCCTCTACCCCTAACTACCATGACCACTGGCTCCTCTCCCCCTGACTACCATGACCACTGGCTCCTCTACCCCCTGACTACCATGACCACTGGCTCCTCTACCCCCTAACTACCATGACCACTGGCTCCTCTCCCCCTGACTACCATGACCACTGGCTCCTCTACCCCCTGACTACCATGACCACTGGCTCCTCTACCCCCTAACTACCATGACCACTGGCTCCTCTACCCCCTGACTACCAAGACCACTGGCTCCTCTCCCCCTAACTACCAAGACCACTGGCTCCTCTCCCCCTAACTACCAAGACCACTGGCTCCTCTACCCCCTGACTACCATGACCACTGGCTCCTCTCCCCCTGACTACCATGACCACTGGCTCCTCTACCCCCTGACTACCAAGACCACTGGCTCCTCTCCCCCTGACTACCATGACCACTGGCTCCTCTCCCCCTGACTACCATGACCACTGGCTCCTCTACCCCCTGACTACCAAGACCACTGGCTCCTCTACCCCTGACTACCATGACCACTGGCTCCTCTACCCCCTAACTACCATGACCACTGGCTCCTCTACCCCCTGACTACCAAGACCACTGGCTCCTCTCCCCCTAACTACCAAGACCACTGGCTCCTCTCCCCCTAACTACCAAGACCACTGGCTCCTCTACCCCCTGACTACCAAGACCACTGGCTCCTCTCCCCCTGACTACCATGACCACTGGCTCCTCTCCCCCTGACTACCATGACCACTGGCTCCTCTACCCCTGACTACCAAGACCACTGGCTCCTCTCCCCCTGACTACCAAGACCACTGGCTCCTCTCCCCCTGACTACCAAGACCACTGGCTCCTCTCCCCCTGACTACCAAGACCACTGGCTCCTCTCCCCCTGACTACCATGACCACTGGCTCCTCTACCCCCTGACTACCAAGACCACTGGCTCCTCTCCCCCTGACTACCAAGACCACTGGCTCCTCTCCCCCTAACTACCAAGACCACTGGCTCCTCTACCCCCTGACTACCAAGACCACTGGCTCCTCTCCCCCTGACTACCATGACCACTGGCTCCTCTACCCCCTGACTACCAAGACCACTGGCTCCTCTCCCCCTGACTACCAAGACCACTGGCTCCTCTCCCCCTGACTACCAAGACCACTGGCTCCTCTCCCCCTGACTACCAAGACCACTGGCTCCTCTCCCCCTGACTACCATGACCACTGGCTCCTCTACCCCCTGACTACCAAGACCACTGGCTCCTCTCCCCCTAACTACCAAGACCACTGGCTCCTCTCCCCCTAACTACCAAGACCACTGGCTCCTCTACCCCCTGACTACCAAGACCACTGGCTCCTCTCCCCCTGACTACCATGACCACTGGCTCCTCTCCCCCTGACTACCAAGACCACTGGCTCCTCTACCCCCTAACTACCAAGACCACTGGCTCCTCTCCCCCTGACTACCATGACCACTGGCTCCTCTCCCCCTGACTACCAAGACCACTGGCTCCTCTACCCCCTAACTACCAAGACCACTGGCTCCTCTCCCCCTGACTACCAAGACCACTGGCTCCTCTACCCCCTAACTACCAAGACCACTGGCTCCTCTACCCCCTGACTACCAAGACCACTGGCTCCTCTCCCCCTGACTACCATGACCACTGGCTCCTCTCCCCCTGACTACCAAGACCACTGGCTCCTCTCCCCCTGACTACCAAGACCACTGGCTCCTCTCCCCCTGACTACCAAGACCACTGGCTCCTCTCCCCCCCTAACTACCAAGACCACTGGCTCCTCTCCCCCTGACTACCAAGACCACTGGCTCCTCTCCCCCTGACTACCAAGACCACTGGCTCCTCTCCCCCTGACTACCATGACCACTGGCTCCTCTCCCCCTGACTACCAGGTCAGGTCATTACCCACAGAGCCCCAGGTTAGATCAGGTCATTACCCACAGAGCCCCAGGTTAGATCAGGTCATTACCCACAGAGCCCCAGGTTAGATCTGTCCAGTGTAAATCAGGTCATTACCCACAGAGCCCCAGGTTAGATCTGTCCAGTGTAAATCAGGTCATTACCCACAGAGCCCCAGGTTAGATCTGTCCAGTGTAAATCAGGTCATTACCCACAGAGCCCCAGGTTAGATCTGTCCAGTGTAGATCAGGTCATTACCCACAGAGCCCCAGGTTAGATCTGCCTAGTGTATATCAGGTCATTACCCACAGAGCCCCAGGTTAGATCTGTCCAGTGTAAATCAGGTCATTACCCACAGAGCCCCAGGTTAGAAAATGCACAGAGTAGATCAGGTCATTACCCACAGAGCCCCAGGTTAGAAAATGCCCAGTGTAGATCAGGTCATTACCCACAGAGCCCCAGGTTAGAAAATGCCCAGGGAAGATCAGGTCATTACCCACAGAGCCCCAGGTTAGAAAATGCCCAGTGTAGATCAGGTCATTACCCACAGAGCCCCAGGTTAGAAAATGCCCAGTGTAGATCAGGTCATTACCCACAGAGCCCCAGGTTAGAAAATGCCCAGTGTAGATCAGGTCATTACCCACAGAGCCCCAGGTTAGATCTGTCCAGTGTAGATCAGGTCATTACCCACAGAGCCCCAGGTTAGATCTGTCCAGTGTAAATCAGGTCATTACCCACAGAGCCCCAGGTTAGAAAATGCCCAGGGAAGATCAGGTCATTACCCACAGAGCCCCAGTGTAGATCAGGTCATTACCCACAGAGCCCCAGGTTAGAAAATGCCCAGGGAAGATCAGGTCATTACCCACAGAGCCCCAGGTTAGAAAATGAACAGAGTAGATCAGGTCATTACCCACAGAGCCCCAGGTTAGAAAATGCCCAGGGAAGATCAGGTCATTACCCACAGAGCCCCAGGTTAGAAAATGCCCAGGGAAGATCAGGTCATTACCCACAGAGCCCCAGGTTAGAAAATGCCCAGGGAAGATCAGGTCATTACCCACAGAGCCCCAGTGTATATCAGGTCATTACCCACAGAGCCCCAGGTTAGATCTGTCCAGTGTAGATCAGGTCATTACCCACAGAGCCCCAGGTTAGATCAGGTCATTATCCACAGAGCCTGTTAATAGATAGAATACTAGCATTTTTGATTAAAGCATTTTCAATTCCTCTTTATTGTTTTAGTCATCAAAACATTTGACTTCCTCTTTTTATTGTTTTAGTCATCATGTGGGTAATACAGTAAATGTGAGTTATCTTTGTGTTTGTAGCTAAACACGGTCTTTCTTCCAGGGAGTGCGGAGCAGAAACATTTGTCAACTTTGCTTCGTTTGAGAGAGACAGCAAACTGCCCTACAACTGGTAGGAATTACCACATCTCTACACTGAACCAGAAACCCAAAACAACAAGTCTGCTGTCCTCAGTCAACCAGACTATCTGAATGTTCATATCCATTCCTCTAATCCATCAGACCAGGGGAGAGAGAGAGGCTACAACTCTGTTTAACACTGGCTAGAGTTAGTAGGACTAACATCTAATCCAACTATCAGACCAGGGAGAGAGAGAGGCTACAACTCTGTTTAACACTGGCTAGAGTTAGTAGGAATAACATCTAGTCCAACTATCAGACCAGGGAGAGAGAGAGAGAGGCTACAACTCTGTTTAACACTGGCTAGAGTTAGTAGGACTAACCTCTAATCCATCAGACCAGGGAGAGAGAGAGAGGCTACAACTCTGTTTAACACTGGCTAGAGTTAGTAGGAATAACATCTAATCCATCAGACCAGGGAGAGAGAGAGAGGCTACAACTCTGTTTAACACTGGCTAGAGTTAGTAGGAATAACATCTAATCCAACTATCAGACCAGGGAGAGAGAGTGAGAGGCTACAACTCTGTTCAACACTGGCTAGAGTTAGTAGGAATAACATCTAATCCATCAGACCAGGGAGAGAGAGAGAGGCTACAACTCTGTTTAACACTGGCTAGAGTTAGTAGGAATAACATCTAATCCATCAGACCAGGGAGAGAGAGAGGCTACAACTCTGTTCAACACTGGCTAGAGTTAGTAGGAATAACATCTAATCCAACTATCAGACCAGGGAGAGAGAGAGGCTACAACTCTGTTTAACACTGGCTAGAGTTAGTAGCACTAACCTCTAATCCATCAGACCAGGAGAGAGAGAGAGGCTACAACTCTGTTCAACACTGGCTAGAGTTAGTAGGAATAACATCTAATCCAACTATCAGACCAGGGAGAGAGAGAGGCTACAACTCTGTTTAACACTGGCTAGAGTTAGTAGCACTAACCTCTAATCCATCAGACCAGGGAGAGAGAGAGAGGCTACAACTCTGTTCAACACTGGCTAGAGTTAGTAGGAATAACATCTAATCCAACTATCAGACCAGGGAGAGAGAGAGAGGCTACAACTCTGTTTAACACTGGCTAGAGCTAGTAGCACTAACCTCTAATCCATCAGACCAGGGAGAGAGAGAGAGAGGCTACAACTCTGTTTAACACTGGCTAGAGTTAGTTGGATTATAGTTTTGATGATGGTGTAGTAAATCTGATCTCAGAGGAACAAAGTGTAAAGTGAGAGGCCAGCATTGCTTCCTCTGTAGGGGAAAGGGGAAGAAATGATTTGGGTTGGAGTTTTGGCTCCTATACACGTTTACTATTTAATGAAACATTTCAACAATGGACAAAACCTTCAACCATTGGGACTCTGTACCTTTTATCAAGAGATGGTTGTTGTACAGTCAGTTATGTCCATAAGACGATGCCCTTCTGAAGGTGTTGATAACAGACTAATGATGATTAATATAAAGGCTTAATGACTGTCCGTTACAGCAGGCCTTGTCTTCATCCTAAACACACATTTAATATAAAGGCTTAATGACTGTCCCTTACAGCAGGCCTTGTCTTCATCCTAAACACACATTTAATATAAAGGCTTAATGACTGTCCCTTACAGCAGGCCTTGTCTTCATCCTAAACACACATTTAATATAAAGGCTTAATGACTGTCCCTTACAGCAGGCCTTGTCTTCATCCTAAACACACATTTAATATAAAGGCTTAATGACTGTCCCTTACAGCAGGCCTTGTCTTCATCCTAAACACACATTTAATATAAATGCTTAATGACTGTCCCTTACAGCAGGCCTTGTCTTCATCCTAAACACACATTTAATATAAAGGCTTAATGACTGTCCCTTACAGCAGGCCTTGGCTTCATCCTAAACACACATTTAATATAAAGGCTTAATGACTGTCCCTTACAGCAGGCCTTGTCTTCATCCTAAACACACATTTAATATAAAGGCTTAATGACTGTCCCTTACAGCAGGCCTTGTCTTCATCCTAAACACACATTTAATATAAAGGCTTAATGACTGTCCCTTACAGCAGGCCTTGTCTTCATCCTAAACACACATTTAATATAAAGGCTTAATGACTGTCCCTTACAGCAGGCCTTGTCTTCATCCTAAACACACATTTAATATAAAGGCTTAATGACTGTCCCTTACAGCAGGCCTTGTCTTCATCCTAAACACACAGTTAATATAAAGGCTTAATGACTGTCCCTTACAGCAGGCCTTGTCTTCATCCTAATAGGACCATTCGGGACCATTCGGGAACACTGAGTCCTACTGAGGAGCTGTTAGATATCAACACTGAGCCCTAATGAACACTGAGCCCTACTGAGGAGCTGTTAGATATCAACACTGAGCCCTAATGAACACTGAGCCCTAATGAACACTGAGCCCTAATGAACACTGAGCCCTAATGAACACTGAGCCCTACTGAGGAGCTGTTAGATATCAACACTGAGTCCTAATGAACACTGAGTCCTACTGAGGAGCTGTTAGATATCAACACTGAGCCCTAATGAACACTGAGTCCTACTGAGGAGCTGTTAGATATCAACACTGAGCCCTAATGAACACTGAGCCCTAATGAACACTGAGCCCTAATGAACACTGAGTCCTACTGAGGAGCTGTTAGATATCAACACTGAGCCCTAATGAACACTGAGTCCTACTGAGGAGCTGTTAGATATCAACACTGAGCCCTAATGAACACTGAGCCCTACTGAGGAGCTGTTAGATATCAACACTGAGCCCTAATGAACACTGAGCCCTACTGAGGAGCTGTTAGATATCAACACTGAGCCCTAATGAACACTGAGCCCTACTGAGGAGCTGTTAGATATCAACACTGAGCCCTAATGAACACTGAGCCCTACTGAGGAGCTGTTAGATATCAACACTGAGCCCTAATGAACACTGAGCCCTACTGAGGAGCTGTTAGATATCAACACTGAGCCCTAATGAACACTGAGTCCTACTGAGGAGCTGTTAGATATCAACACTGAGCCCTAATGAACACTGAGCCCTAATGAACACTGGGCCCTACTGAGGAGCTGTTAGATATCAACACTGAGCCCTAATGAACACTGAGCCCTAATGAACACTGAGTCCTAATGAACACTGAGCCCTAATGAACACTGAGCCCTAATGAACACTGAGCCCTACTGAGGAGCTGTTAGATATCAACACTGAGCCCTAATGAACACTGAGCCCTACTGAGGAGCTGTTAGATATCAACACTGAGCCCTACTGAACACTGAGCCCTACTGAGGAGCTGTTAGATATCAACACTGAGCCCTAATGAACACTGAGTCCTACTGAGGAGCTGTTAGATATCAACACTGAGCCCTAATGAACACTGAGCCCTACTGAACACTGAGCCCTAATGAACACTGAGTCCTACTGAGGAGCTGTTAGATATCAACACTGAGTCCTACTGAGGAGCTGTTAGATATCAACACTGAGCCCTAATGAACACTGGGCCCTAATGAACACTGAGCCCTACTGAACACTGAGCCCTAATGAACACTGAGTCCTACTGAGGAGCTGTTAGATATCAACATTGGGCCCTAATGAACACTGAGTCCTACTGAGGAGCTGTTAGATATCAACACTGAGCCCTAATGAACACTGAGCCCTAATGAACACTGAGCCCTACTGAGGAGCTGTTAGATATCAACACTGAGCCCTAATGAACACTGAGCCCTAATGAACACTGAGCCCTACTGAGGAGCTGTTAGATATCAACACTGAGTCCTAATGAACACTGAGTCCTACTGAGGAGCTGTTAGATATCAACACTGAGCCCTAATGAACACTGAGCCCTAATGAACACTGAGCCCTACTGAGGAGCTGTTAGATATCAACACTGAGCCCTAATGAACACTGAGCCCTAATGAACACTGAGTCCTACTGAGGAGCTGTTAGATATCAACACTGAGCCCTAATGAACACTGAGCCCTACTGAGGAGCTGTTAGATATCAACACTGAGCCCTAATGAACACTGAGCCCTAATGAACACTGAGCCCTACTGAGGAGCTGTTAGATATCAACACTGAGCCCTAATGAACACTGAGTCCTAATGAGGAGCTGTTAGATATCAACACTGAGCCCTAATGAACACTGAGTCCTACTGAGGAGCTGTTAGATATCAACACTGAGCCCTAATGAACCAACAGAAGGCTGTTAAAGGCCTGATGAAGATAACAGTCATTGATGTCCCCACTGTGAACCAACAGAAGGCTGTTATTGACCAGAGAGTTAAAGACAGGTCACTATAGTAGATCTTATTAACAGCGTTGACCTCTGACAGGAACTACTCTGCCCTACCTCTCTGTCATGATACTAATGGTGTCTGTTAACAGTGTTGACCTCTGACAGGAACTACTCTGCCCTACCTCTCTGTCATGATACTAATGGTGTCTGTTAACAGTGTTGACCTCTGACAGGAACTACTCTGCCCTACCTCTCTGTCATGATACTAATGGTGTCTGTTAACAGCGTTGACCTCTGACAGGAACTATTCTGCCCTACCTCTCTGTCATGATACTAATGGTGTCTGTTAACAGCGTTGACCTCTGACAGGAACTACTCTGCCCTACCTCTCTGTCATGATACTAATGGTGTCTGTTAACAGTGTTGACCTCTGACAGGAACTACTCTGCCCTACCTCTCTGTCATGATACTAATGGTGTCTGTTAACAGCGTTGACCTCTGACAGGAACTACTCTGCCTACCTCTCTGTCATGATACTAATGGTGTCTGTTAACAGCGTTGACCTCTGACAGGAACTACTCTGCCCTACCTCTCTGTCATGATACTAATGGTGTCTGTTAACAGCGTTGACCTCTGACAGGAACTATTCTGCCCTACCTCTCTGTCATGATACTAATGGTGTCTGTTAACAGCGTTGACCTCTGACAGGAACTACTCTGCCCTACCTCTCTGTCATGATACTAATGGTGTCTGTTAACAGTGTTGACCTCTGACAGGAACTACTCTGCCCTACCTCTCTGTCATGATACTAATGGTGTCTGTTAACAGCGTTGACCTCTGACAGGAACTACTCTGCCTACCTCTCTGTCATGATACTAATGGTGTCTGTTAACAGCGTTGACCTCTGACAGGAACTACTCTGCCCTACCTCTCTGTCATGATACTAATGGTGTCTGTTAACAGTGTTGACCTCTGACAGGAACTATTCTGCCCTACCTCTCTGTCATGATACTAATGGTGTCTTAACAGTGTTGACCTCTGACAGGAACTACTCTGCCCTACCTCTCTGTCATGATACTAATGGTGTCTGTTAACAGCGTTGACCTCTGACAGGAACTACTCTGCCTACCTCTCTGTCATGATACTAATGGTGTCTGTTAACAGCGTTGACCTCTGACAGGAACTACTCTGCCCTACCTCTCTGTCATGATACTAATGGTGTCTGTTAACAGCGTTGACCTCTGACAGGAACTACTCTGCCTACCTCTCTGTCATGATACTAATGGTGTCTGTTAACAGCGTTGACCTCTGACAGGAACTACTCTGCCCTACCTCTCTGTCATGATACTAATGGTGTCTGTTAACAGCGTTGACCTCTGACAGGAACTATTCTGCCCTACCTCTCTGTCATGATACTAATGGTGTCTGTTAACAGCGTTGACCTCTGACAGGAACTACTCTGCCCTACCTCTCTGTCATGATACTAATGGTGTCTGTTAACAGTGTTGACCTCTGACAGGAACTACTCTGCCCTACCTCTCTGTCATGATACTAATGGTGTCTGTTAACAGCGTTGACCTCTGACAGGAACTACTCTGCCTACCTCTCTGTCATGATACTAATGGTGTCTGTTAACAGCGTTGACCTCTGACAGGAACTACTCTGCCCTACCTCTCTGTCATGATACTAATGGTGTCTGTTAACAGTGTTGACCTCTGACAGGAACTACTCTGCCTACCTCTCTGTCATGATACTAATGGTGTCTGTTAACAGCGTTGACCTCTGACAGGAACTATTCTGCCCTACCTCTCTGTCATGATACTAATGGTGTCTGTTAACAGCGTTGACCTCTGACAGGAACTACTCTGCCCTACCTCTCTGTCATGATACTAATGGTGTCTGTTAACAGTGTTGACCTCTGACAGGAACTACTCTGCCCTACCTCTCTGTCATGATACTAATGGTGTCTGTTAACAGTGTTGACCTCTGACAGGAACTACTCTGCCCTACCTCTCTGTCATGATACTAATGGTGTCTGTTAACAGTGTTGACCTCTGACAGGAACTACTCTGCCCTACCTCTCTGTCATGATACTAATGGTGTCTGTCTGTCTGTTCTGTCCCCACCTGTCTGCCTGTCTGCCCCCGTCTGTCTGTCTGTCTGTCTGTCTGTCTGTCTGAACCCTTCAGGCGAAGGAGCCTCTTTGCCTTCCTCACCCTCCTGCCATCCTGCCTTTGGACTGACTATCTTTTGGCTTTTTATATTAATCCTTGGTAAGTAACTGATCTGGGGCCTGTGTTAGAAAGGCTGTCCCCTCTGCCTCCTTGGTAAGTAACTGTTCTGGGGCCTGTGTTAGAAAGGCTGTCCCCTCTGCCTCCTTGGTAAGTAACTGATCTGGGGCCTGTGTTAGAAAGGCTGTCCCCTCTGCCTCCTTGGTAAGTAACTGATCTGGGGCCTGTGTTAGAAAGGCTGTCCCCTCTGCCTCCTTGGTAAGTAACTGATCTGGGGCCTGTGTTAGAACGGCTGTCCTCTCTGCCTCCTTGGTAAGTAACTGATCTGGGGCCTGTGTTAGAACGGCTGTCCTCTCTGCCTCCTTGGTAAGTAACTGATCTGGGGCCTGTGTTAGAAAGGCTGTCCCCTCTGCCTCCTTGGTAAGTAACTGATCTGGGGCCTGTGTTAGAAAGGCTGTCCCCTCTGCCTCCTTGGTAAGTAACTGATCTGGGGCCTGTGTTAGAAAGGCTGTCCCCTCTGCCTCCTTGGTAAGTAACTGATCTGGGGCCTGTGTTAGAACGGCTGTCCTCTCTGCCTCCTTGGTAAGTAACTGATCTGGGGCCTGTGTTAGAAAGGCTGTCCTCTCTGCCTCCTTGGTAAGTAACTGATCTGGGGCCTGTGTTAGAACGGCTGTCCTCTCTGCCTCCTTGGTAAGTAACTGATCTGGGGCCTGTGTTAGAACGGCTGTCCTGTCTGCCTCCTTGGTAAGTAACTGATCTGGGGCCTGTGTTAGAAAGGCTGTCCTCTCTGCCTCCTTGGTAAGTAACTGACCTGGGGCCTGTGTTAGAAAGGCTGTCCTCTCTGCCTCCTTGGTAAGTAACTGACCTGGGGCCTGTGTTAGAAAGGCTGTCCTCTCTGCCTCCTTGGTAAGTAACTGATCTGGGGCCTGTGTTAGAAAGGCTGTCCTCTCTGCCTCCTTGGTAAGTAACTGTTCTGGGGCCTGTGTTAGAAAGGCTGTCCCCTCTGCCTCCTTGGCTGTCCTCTGACCATCGACACCGAGCTACCTGAAAGGTCCCTTTTCTTATTGATGAGACTTAAGGAGTCTGTAGCCAGACATTTCACATACAAATGATCTGCATTTCCACTGTCAATCAACTGGTGGAGAAAAGAGACCCAGGATCCTGAGGAGATCAGAGTTCAGATCAGAGGTCTTTCTAGTGCTGCTCTGTCTGGACTCTGTCTGGACTCTGTCTGGACTCTGTCTGGACTCTGTCTGGACTCTGTCTGGACTCTGTCTGCCCTCTGTCTGGACTCTGTCTGGACTCTGTCTGCTCTCTGTCTGGACTCTGTCTGGACTCTGTCTGGACTCTGTCTGAGTGTTCAGATCAGAGGTCTTTCTAGTGCTGCTCTGTCTGGACTCTGTCTGGACTCTGTCTGCTCTCTGTCTGGACTCTGTCTGGACTCTGTCTGGACTCTGTCTGAGTGTTCAGATCAGAGGTCTTTCTAGTGCTGCTCTGTCTGGACTCTGTCTGCTTACTGTCTGGACTCTGTCTGGACTCTGTCTGGACTCTGTCTGAGTGTTCAGATCAGAGGTCTTTCTAGTGCTGCTCTGTCTGGACTCTGTCTGCTTACTGTCTGGACTCTGTCTGGACTCTGTCTGGACTCTGTCTGGACTCTGTCTGGACTCTGTCTGGACTCTGTCTGGACTCTGTCTGGACTCTGTCTGGACTCTGTCTGAGTGTTCAGATCAGAGGTCTTTCTAGTACTGCTCTGTCTGGACTCTGTCTGGACTCTGTCTGGACTCTGTCTGCTCTCTGTCTGGACTCTGTCTGCTCTCTGTCTGGACTCTGTCTGCTCTCTGTCTGGACTCTGTCTGCTCTCTGTCTGCTTACTGTCTGCTGCTCTGTCTGGACTCTGTCTGCTCTCTGTCTGGACTCTGTCTGCTCTCTGTCTGGACTCTGTCTGCTCTCTGTCTGGACTCTGTCTGCTCTCTGTCTGCTTACTGTCTGCTGCTCTGTCTGGACTCTGTCTGCTCTCTGTCTGGACTCTGTCTGCTCTCTGTCTGGACTCTGTCTGCTCTCTGTCTGAGTGTTCAGATCAGAGGTCTTTCTAGTGCTGCTCTGTCTGGACTCTGTCTGCTTACTGTCTGGACTCTGTCTGGACTCTGTCTGGACTCTGTCTGCTTACTGTCTGGACTCTGTCTGGACTCTGTCTGGACTCTGTCTGAGTGTTCAGATCAGAGGTCTTTCTAGTGCTGCTCTGTCTGTGGTTGGAACAGTCCTTCACATGGAGTCTGGACTCTGTCTGGACTCTGTCTGGACTCTGTCTGGACTCTGTCTGGACTCTGTCTGGACTCTGTCTGGACTCTGTCTGGACTCTGTCTGGACTCTGTCTGGACTCTGTCTGGACTCTGTCTGGACTCTGTCTGAGTGTTCAGATCAGAGGTCTTTCTAGTGCTGCTCTGTCTGCTCTCTGTCTGGACTCTGTCTGGACTCTGTCTGGACTCTGTCTGGACTCTGTCTGGACTCTGTCTGGACTCTGTCTGCTCTCTGTCTGGACTCTGTCTGAGTGTTCAGATCAGAGGTCTTTCTAGTGCTGCTCTGTCTGTGGTTGGAACAGTCCTTCACATGGAGTCTGTCTGGACTCTGTCTGGACTCTGTCTGCTTACTGTCTGGACTCTGTCTGCTCTGTCTGGACTCTGTCTGGACTCTGTCTGGACTCTGTCTGGACTCTGTCTGGACTCTGTCTGGACTCTGTCTGGACTCTGTCTGAGTGTTCAGATCAGAGGTCTTTCTAGTGCTGCTCTGTCTGCTCTCTGTCTGGACTCTGTCTGGACTCTGTCTGGACTCTGTCTGGACTCTGTCTGGACTCTGTCTGAGTGTTCAGATCAGAGGTCTTTCTAGTGCTGCTCTGTCTGTGGTTGGAACAGTCCTTCACATGGAGTCTGTCTGGACTCTGTCTGGACTCTGTCTGCTTACTGTCTGGACTCTGTCTGCTCTGTCTGGACTCTGTCTGGACTCTGTCTGGACTCTGTCTGGACTCTGTCAGAGTGTTCAGATCAGAGGTCTTTCTAGTACTGCTCTGTCTGGACTCTGTCTGGACTCTGTCTGAGTGTTCAGATCAGAGGTCTTTCTAGTACTGCTCTGTCTGGACTCTGTCTGCTCTCTGTCTGGACTCTGTCTGCTCTCTGTCTGCTTACTGTCTGCTGCTCTGTCTGGACTCTGTCTGCTCTCTGTCTGGACTCTGTCTGCTCTCTGTCTGGACTCTGTCTGCTCTCTGTCTGGACTCTGTCTGCTCTCTGTCTGGACTCTGTCTGCTCTCTGTCTGAGTGTTCAGATCAGAGGTCTTTCTAGTACTGCTCTGTCTGTGGTTGGAACAGTCCTTCACATGGACTCTGTCTGGACTCTGTCTGGACTCTGTCTGGACTCTGTCTGGACTCTGTCTGCTTACTGTCTGGACTCTGTCTGGACTCTGTCTGGACTCTGTCTGCACGCTGTCTGGACTCTGTCTGCACGCTATCTGGACACTGTCTGCCTACTGTCTGCTTACTGTCTGCTCTCTGTCTGTGGTTGGAACAGTCCTTCACATGGACTCTGTCTGCCCTCTGTCTGGACTCTGTCTGGACTCTGTCTGGACTCTGTCTGGACTCTGTCTGGACTCTGTCTGTGGTTGGAACAGTCCTTCACATAATACACACTCTTCAAGATGGATTCAATAACATGGCCTGGCAACGTACTAACATACTGTAGCATGATACTAGCAACAGTTTGGCCTTCCTGTCTGCACGCTGTCTGCACGCTGTCTGGACTCTGTCTGCACGCTGTCTGGACGCTGTCTGGACGCTGTCTGGACGCTGTCTGTACTCTGTCTGCTTGCTGTCTGCTCTCTGTCTGCACGCTGTCTGCACGCTGTCTGCCCTCTGTCTGCACGCTGTCTGCCCGCTGTCTGCTTGCTGTCTGCCCTCTCTCTGCTTGCTGTCTACACACTGTCTGCTTCCTGTCTGCACGCTGTCTGCTTGCTGTCTAGACGCTGTCTGCTTGCTGTCTAGATGCTGTCTGCTTGCTGTCTAGATGCTGTCTGCTTGCTGTCTAGATGCTGTCTGCTTGCTGTCTAGATGCTGTCTGCTTGCTGTCTAGATGCTGTCTGCTTGCTGTCTAGATGCTGTCTGCTTGCTGTCTAGACGCTATCTGCTTGCTGTCTACACGCTGTCTGCTTGCTGTCTAGATGCTGTCTGCTTGCTGTCTAGATGCTGTCTGCTTGCTGTCTAGATGCTGTCTGCTTGCTGTCTAGACGCTGTCTGCTTGCTGTCTGCTTGCTGTCTACACGCTGTCTGCTTGCTGTCTAGATGCTGTCTGCTTGCTGTCTAGATGCTGTCTGCTTGCTGTCTAGATGCTGTCTGCTTGCTGTCTAGATGCTGTCTGCTTGCTGTCTAGATGCTGTCTGCTTGCTGTCTAGATGCTGTCTGCTTGCTGTCTGCTTGCTGTCTACACGCTGTCTGCTCTCTGTATGCTTGCTGTCTGCACGCTGTCTGCCTTCTGTCTGCCCTCTGTCTGCTTGCTGTCTGCACTCTGTCTGCCTGCTGTCTGCTTGCTGTCTGCCCTCTCTCTGCTTGCTGTCTGCACTCTGTCTGTACTCTGTCTGCCCTCTGTCTGCTTGCTGTCTGCCCTCTCTCTGCTTGCTGTCTGCACTCTGTCTGTACTCTGTCTGCACGCTGTATGCATGCTGTCTGCATTCTTTCTGCTCTCTGTCTGCACTTTGTCTGCGCTATAGGTTGGGTGGTGATGTGGGTCCAGTGGTAGAGGGTTGGTTCTGACAACTGGTTCTATAGGTTGGGTGGTGATGTGGGTCCAGTGGTAGAGGGTTGGTTCTGACAACTGGTTCTATAGGTTGGGTGGTGATGTGAGTCCAGTGGTAGAGGGTTGGTTCTGACAACTGGTTCTATAGGTTGGGTGGTGATGTGGGTCCAGTGGTAGAGGGTTGGTTCTGACAACTGGTTCTATAGGTTGGGTGGTGATGTGGGTCCAGTGGTAGAGGGTTGGTTCTGACAACTGGTTCTATAGGTTGGGTGGTGATGTGGGTCCAGTGGTAGAGGGTTGGTTCTGACAACTGGTTCTATAGGTTGGGTGGTGATGTGGGTCCAGTGGTAGAGGGTTGGTTCTGACAACTGGTTCTATAGGTTGGGTGGTGATGTGGGTCCAGTGGTAGAGGGTTGGTTCTGACAAGTGGTTCTATAGGTTGGGTGGTGATGTGGGTCCAGTGGTAGAGGGTTGGTTCTGACAACTGGTTCTATAGATTGGGTGGTGATGTGGGTCCAGTGGTAGAGGGTTGGTTCTGACAACTGGTTTTATAGGTTGGGTGGTGATGTGGGTCCAGTGGGGGTTGAATAAGGAAGCTCGGACGAGTCAAGTGTGTTTGTATCATCTATGAGTTGGGGATTTGGGACAGACATCACTTGAGCATGTTGCTGTTCTGTAGGTTATCCTCTATTGTCTAGAATGACACCAAGCAGTGATTTGATTGGATGTTGGATCACTTCTGGTGGGAACTAAATGTCTGATTATAAAATGGTGGAACACCAAACAATCAAGGATTTCTTCCCTCTGTGTTTTGTAGGAGCAAGACTGCTTTAAAGAAACGGAAGCTAACAAGGTAACACTACTAGGAAAGGGATGTTTGTCTGCTGCAGTATGTGCTTGGGAGGAAATCTGTGTGTGTGTGTGTGTGTGTTAATCTGTGTGTGTGTGTGTGTGTGTTAATCTGTGTGTGTGAACTGTGTTAATCTGTGTGTGTGAATTGTGTTCATCTCTGTGTGAACTGTGTTCATCTGTGTGTGTGTGTTAATCTGTGTGAACTGTGTTCATCTGTGTGTGTGTGAACTGTGTTAATCTGTGTGTGTGTGTTAATCTGTGTGTGTGTGAACTGTGTTAATGTGTGTGTGTGTGTGTGTTAATGTGTGTGTGAGGTGTTGTAACAATTCTCCTCCTCTTCTGAGGAGGAGTAGGAAAAATCGGACCAATGTTTCAGCCCTGTCCAGCTGGGTGACTGTTCTGTTTCAGCCCTGTCCAGCTGGATGACTGTTCTGTTTCAGCCCTGTCCAGCTGGGTGACTGTTCTGTGTGTTGTGTTTCAGCCCTGTCCAGCTGGGTGACTGTCCTGTGTGTTGTGTTTCAGCCCTGTCCAGCTGGGTGACTGTCCTGTGTGTTGTGTTTCAGCCCTGTCCAGCTGGGTGACTGTCCTGTGTGTTGTGTTTCAGCCCTGTCCAGCTGGACGACTGTTCTGTGTGTTGTGTTTCAGCCCTGTCCAGCTGGATGACTGTCCTGTGTGATGTGTTTCAGCCCTGTCCAACTGGATGACTGTTCCGTGTGTTGTGTTTCAGCCCTGTCCAGCTGGATGACTGTTCTGTGTGTTGTGTTTCAGCCCTGTCCAGCTGGATGACTGTTCCGTGTGTTGTGTTTCAGCCCTGTCCAGCTGGGTGACTGTTCTGTGTGTTGTGTTTCAGCCATGTCCAACTGGATGACTGTTCCGTGTGTTGTGTTTCAGCCCTGTCCAGCTGGATGACTGTCCTGTGTGTTGTGTTTCAGCCCTGTCCAACTGGATGACTGTTCCGTGTGTTGTGTTTCAGCCCTGTCCAGCTGGATGACTGTTCTGTGTGTTGTGTTTCAGCCCTGTCCAGCTGGATGACTGTTCCGTGTGTTGTGTTTCAGCCCTGTCCAGCTGGGTGACTGTTCCGTGTGTTGTGTTTCAGCCCTGTCCAGCTGGGTGACTGTTCTGTGTGTTGTGTTTCAGCCCTGTCCAGCTGGATGACTGTTCTGTGTGTTGTGTTTCAGCCCTGTCCAGCTGGGTGACTGTTCCGTGTGTTGTGTTTCAGCCCTGTCCAGCTGGGTGACTGTTCTGTGTGTTGTGTTTCAGCCCTGTCCAGCTGGATGACTGTTCTGTGTGTTGTGTTTCAGCCCTGTCCAGCTGGGTGACTGTTCTGTGTGTTGTGTTTCAGCCCTGTCCAGCTGGATGTGTGTTGTGTTTCAGCCCTGTCCAGCTGGATGACTGTTCTGTTTCAGCCCTGTCCAGCTGGGTGACTGTTCTGTTTCAGCCCTGTCCAGCTGGGTGACTGTTCTGTGTGTTGTGTTTCAGCTCTGTCTAGCTGGATGACTGTTCTGTGTGTTGTGTTTCAGCTCTGTCTAGCTGGGTGACTGTTCCGTGTGTTGTGTTTCAGCCCTGTCCAGCTGGATGACTGTTCTGTGTGTTGTGTTTCAGCCCTGTCCAGCTGGGTGACTGTTCTGTGTGTTGTGTTTCAGCTCTGTCTAGCTGGATGACTGTTCTGTGTGTTGTGTTTCAGCTCTGTCTAGCTGGGTGACTGTTCCGTGTGTTGTGTTTCAGCCCTGTCCAGCTGGATGACTGTTCTGTGAGTTGTGTTTCAGCCCTGTCCAGCTGGATGACTGTCCTGTGTGTTGTGTTTCAGCCCTGTCCAACTGGATGACTGTTCTGTGTGTTGTGTTTCAGCCCTGTCCAGCTGGATGACTGTTCTGTGTGTTGTGTTTGAGCCCTGTACAGCTGGATGACTGTTCTGTGTGTTGTGTTTCAGCCCTGTCCAGCTGGGTGACTGTTCTGTGTGTTGTGTTTCAGCCCTGTCCAGCTGGGTGACTGTTGTGTTTCAGCCCTGTCCAGCTGGGTGACTGTTCTGTGTGTTGTGTTTCAGCCCTGTCCAGCTGGATGACTGTTTTGTGTGTTGTGTTTCAGCCCTGTCCAGCTGGGTGACTGTTCTGTGTGTTGTGTTTCAGCCCTGTCCAGCTGGATGACTGTCCTGTGTGTTGTGTTTCAGCCGTGTCCAACTGGATGACTGTTCTGTGTGTTGTGTTTCAGCCCTGTCCAGCTGGGTGACTGTTCTGTGTGTTGTGTTTCAGCCCTGTCCAGCTGGATGACTGTTCTGTGTGTTGTGTTTCAGCCCTGTCCAGCTGGATGACTGTTGTGTTTCAGCCCTGTCCAGCTGGGTGACTGTTGTGTTTCAGCCCTGTCCAGCTGGATGACTGTTCTGTGTGTTGTGTTTCAGCACTGTCCAGCTGGATGACTGTTCTGTGTGTTGTGTTTCAGCCCTGTACAGCTGGATGACTGTTCTGTGTGTTGTGTTTCAGCCCTGTCCAGCTGGATGACTGTTGTGTTTCAGCCCTGTCCAGCTGGATGACTGTTCTGTGTGTTGTGTTTCAGCCCTGTCCAGCTGGATGACTGTTGTGTTTCAGCCCTGTCCAGCTGGATGACTGTTCTGTGTGTTGTGTTTCAGCCCTGTCCAGATGGATGACTGTTCCGTGTGTTGTGTTTCAGCCCTGTCCAGCTGGATGACTGTTGTGTTTCAGCCCTGTCCAGCTGGATGACTGTTGTGTTTCAGCCCTGTCCAGCTGGATGACTGTTCTGTGTGTTGTGTTTCAGCCCTGTCCAGATGGATGACTGTTCCGTGTGTTGTGTTTCAGCCCTGTCTAGCTGGATGACTGTTCTGTGTGTTGTGTTTCAGCCCTGTCCAGATGGATGACTGTTCTGTGTGTTGTGTTTCAGCCCTGTCCAGCTGGATGACTGTTCTGTGTGTTGTGTTTCAGCCCTGTCCAGCTGGATGACTGTTCTGTGTGTTGTGTTTCAGCCCTGTCCAGATGGATGACTGTTCCGTGTGTTGTGTTTCAGCCCTGTCCAGCTGGATGACTGTTCTGTGTGTTGTGTTTCAGCCCTGTCCAACTGGATGACTGTTCTGTGTGTTGTGTTTCAGCCCTGTCTAGCTGGATGACTGTTCCGTGTGTTGTGTTTCAGCCCTGTCTAGCTGGATGACTGTTCTGTGTGTTGTGTTTCAGCCCTGTCCAGCTGGATGACTGTTCTGTGTGTTGTGTTTCAGCCCTGTCTAGCTGGATGACTGTTCCGTGTGTTGTGTTTCAGCCCTGTCTAGCTGGATGACTGTTCTGTGTGTTGTGTTTCAGCAATGTCCAGCTGGATGACTGTTCCGTGTGTTGTGTTTCAGCCCTGTCCAGATGGATGACTTTGATGCGTACCTCAAAGACATGAGCAAAGACTCCGCCTACAAGTTCTCTCTGCAGTTTGAGGTAGTATTCTGATGACCTAATGATCATGTTAAAGCTGGATTAGATATTGTGTTTGAGTCGTCGCTCATGGCCTGTCATGTTATAGGAGCTGAAGAGCGTAGGTCTGGATCTTTCCCATGATGCAGCAGACCTACCTATCAACAGACCCAAGAACCGCTACACCAACATCCTGCCGTGTGAGTGACCGACAGGAAACAGTAGCAGACACTAAGCCATATATAACAGTATGCTTTAACATGGTAGTTTATCTGTAGGAACAGACAGGAAACAGATCAGTGATGAGTACTGAATAGAACCATGACTTTCCCCAGATGACTTCAGCAGAGTGAAGGTGATCTATTTACATAACGACGAGGGATCAGACTACATCAACGCCAACTACATACCAGTAAGTACCAGTACATACCAACTACATACCAGTAAGTACCAGTACACACCATCTACATACCAGTAAGTACCAGTACATACCAACTACATACCAGTAAGTACCAGTACACACCATCTACATACCAGTTAGTACCAGTACATACCATCTACATACCAGTAAGTACCAGTACATACCAACTACATACCAGTAAGTACCAGTACATACCAACTACATACCAGTAAGTACCAGTACATACCATCTACATACCAGTAAGTACCAGTACATACCATCTACATACCAGTAAGTACCAGTACATACCAACTACATACCAGTAAGTACCAGTACATACCAACTACATACCAGTAAGTACCAGTACATACCATCTACATACCAGTACATACCAACTACATACCATCTACATACCAGTAAGTACCAGTACATACCAACTACATACCAGTAAGTACCAGTACATACCAACTACATACCAGTAAGTACCAGTACATACCAACTACATACCAGTAAGTACCAGTACATACCAACTACATACCAGTAAGTACCAGTACATACCAACTACATACCAGTAAGTACCAGTACATACCAACTACATACCAGTAAGTACCAGTACATACCAACTACATACCAGTAAGTACCAGTACATACCAACTACATACCAGTAAGTACCAGTACATACCAACTACATACCAGTAAGTACCAGTACATACCAACTACATACCAGTAAGTACCAGTACATACCAACTACATACCAGTAAGTACCAGTACATACCAACTACATACAAGTTAGTACCAGTACACACCAACTACATACCAGTTAGTACCACTACACACCAAATACATACCAGTTAGTACCACTACACACCAACTACATACCAGTTAGTACCAGTACACACCAACTACATACCAGTTAGTACCACTACACACCAACTACATACAAGTACATACCAACTACATACCAGTTAGTTCCAGTACATACATGTCTCCCCCTCCAGGGTTATAAATCACCCAGAGAGTACATCGCTACCCAGGGCCCCCTGCCTGAGACCTGAACCTCAACAGTAACCATAACCCTGGTTGTCTCCCCCTCCAGGGTTATAAATCACCCAGAGAGTACATCGCTACCCAGGGCCCCCTGCCTGAGACCTGAACCTCAACAGTAACCATAACCCTGGTTGTCTCCCCCTCCAGGGTTATAAATCACCCAGAGAGTACATCGCTACCCAGGGCCCTCTGCCTGAGACCTGAACCTCAACAGTAACCATAACCCTGGTTGTCTCCCCCTCCAGGGTTATAAATCACCCAGAGAGTACATCGCTACCCAGGGCCCTCTGCCTGAGACCTGAACCTCAACAGTAACCATAACCCTGGTTGTCTCCCCCTCCAGGGTTATAAATCACCCAGAGAGTACATCGCTACCCAGGGTCCCCTGCCTGAGACCTGAACCTCAACAGTAACCATAACCCTGGTTGTCTCCCCTTCCAGGGTTATAAATCACCCAGAGAGTACATCGCTACCCAGGGCCCTCTGCCTGAGACCTGAACCTCAACAGTAACCATAACCCTGGTTGTCTCCCCCTCCAGGGTTATAAATCACCCAGAGAGTACATCGCTACCCAGGGCCCTCTGCCTGAGACCTGAACCTCAACAGTAACCATAACCCTGGTTGTCTCCCCCTCCAGGGTTATAAATCACCCAGAGAGTACATCGCTACCCAGGGCCCTCTGCCTGAGACCTGAACCTCAACAGTAACCATAACCCTGGTTGTCTCCCCCTCCAGGGTTATAAATCACCCAGAGAGTACATCGCTACCCAGGGCCCCCTGCCTGAGACCTGAACCTCAACAGTAACCATAACCCTGGTTGTCTCCCCCTCCAGGGTTATAAATCACCCAGAGAGTACATCGCTACCCAGGGCCCCCTGCCTGAGACCTGAACCTCAACAGTAACCATAACCCTGGTTGTCTCCCCCTCCAGGGTTATAAATCACCCAGGGAGTACATCGCTACCCAGGGCCCTCTGCCTGAGACCTGAACCTCAACAGTAACCATAACCCTGGTTGTCTCCCCCTCCAGGGTTATAAATCACCCAGAGAGTACATCGCTACCCAGGGCCCTCTGCCTGAGACCTGAACCTCAACAGTAACCATAACCCTGGTTGTCTCCCCCTCCAGGGTTATAAATCACCCAGGGAGTACATCGCTACCCAGGGCCCTCTGCCTGAGACCTGAACCTCAACAGTAACCATAACCCTGGTTGTCTCCCCCTCCAGGGTTATAAATCACCCAGGGAGTACATCGCTACCCAGGGCCCTCTGCCTGAGACCTGAACCTCAACAGTAACCATAACCCTGGTTGTCTCCCCCTCCAGGGTTATAAATCACCCAGAGAGTACATCGCTACCCAGGGCCCCCTGCCTGAGACCTGAACCTCAACAGTAACCATAACCCTGGTTGTCTCCCCCTCCAGGGTTATAAATCACCCAGAGAGTACATCGCTACCCAGGGCCCCCTGCCTGAGACGAGGAACGACTTCTGGAACATGATCCTGCAGCAGAAGAGCCACATCATTGTGATGCTGACGCAGTGTAACGAGAGACGCAGGGTGAAGTGTGACCACTACTGGCCATTCACAGATGAGCCGGTGACCTACGGAGAGATCAGTGTTGAGATGCTGTCGGAGACAGAGTCACCAGAGTGGACCATAAGGAACTTCAGACTGGGATATGTGAGTGGATCGACAGCATCACATGACAAACAAACAACACTGAGAGTTTAACCAACCAAACAACTCTAGTTGCACGAGAACTACTTTTAACAATTCACACTGAACATATATTATTTAGTATATGGTAAGACAAGATTAAAACAAGAATAGTCTGATGGGTGACAATATTAGCGTATCACTTGTGAATCATGTCCAGCATGAGAAACAACTAAGGTTAGTATCACACCTCATGTAGTCTAGTCCTATATGTTTTAATAAGGTTAGTATCACACCTCATGTAGTCTAGTCCATAGTCCTATATGTTTTAATAATGTTAGTATCACACCTCATGTAGTCTAGTCCATAGTCCTATATGTTTTAATAAGGTTAGTATCACACCTCATGTAGTCTAGTCCATAGTCCTATATGTTTTAATAAGGTTAGTATCACACCTCATGTAGTCTAGTCCATAGTCCTATAAGGTTAGTATCACACCTCATGTAGTCTAGTCCATAGTCCTATAAGGTTAGTATCACACCTCATGTAGTCTAGCCCATAGTCCTATATGTTTTAATAAGGTTAGTATCACACCTCATGTAGTCTAGCCCATAGTCCTATAAGGTTAGTATCACACCTCATGTAGTCTAGCCCATAGTCCTATAAGGTTAGTATCACACCTCATGTAGTCTAGCCCATAGTCCTATAAGGTTAGTATCACACCTCATGTAGTCTAGCCCATAGTCCTATATGTTTTAATAAGGTTAGTATCACACCTCATGTAGTCTAGTCCATAGTCCTATAAGGTTAGTATCACACCTCATGTAGTCTAGTCCATAGTCCTATAAGGTTAGTATCACACCTCATGTAGTCTAGTCCATAGTCCTATAAGGTTAGTATCACACCTCATGTAGTCTAGTCCATAGTCCTATATGTTTTAATAAGGTTAGTATCACACCTCATGTAGTCTAGTCCATAGTCCTATATGTTTTAATAAGGTTAGTATCACACCTCTTGTAGTCTAGTCCATAGTCCTATAAGGTTAGTATCACACCTCATGTAGTCTAGTCCATAGTCCTATAAGGTTAGTATCACACCTCATGTAGTCTAGCCCATAGTCCTATAAGGTTAGTATCACACCTCATGTAGTCTAGCCCATAGTCCTATATGTTTTAATAAGGTTAGTATCACACCTCATGTAGTCTAGTCCATAGTCCTATATGTTTTAATAAGGTTAGTATCACACCTCTTGTAGTCTAGTCCATAGTCCTATAAGGTTAGTATCATACATCATGTAGTCTAGTCCATAGTCCTATAAGGTTAGTATCACACCTCATGTAGTCTAGTCCATAGTCCTATATGTTTTAATAAGGTTAGTATCACACCTCTTGTAGTCTAGTCCATAGTCCTATAAGGTTAGTATCACACCTCATGTAGTCTAGCCCATAGTCCTATAAGGTTAGTATCACACCTCATGTAGTCTAGTCCATAGTCCTATAAGGTTAGTATCACACCTCATGTAGTCTAGCCCATAGTCCTATATGTTTTAATAAGGTTAGTATCACACCTCATGTAGTCTAGCCCATAGTCCTATATGTTTTAATAAGGCTAGTATCACCTCATGTAGTCTAGTCCATAGTCCTATAAGGTTAGTATCACACCTCATGTAGTCTAGGTGTGATAAGTTGGGTGAATTTTGAAGGCCTCCTTGCTCACACACGCCTTTTCAGTTCTGCCCACAAATGTTCTATGGGATTGAGGTGAGGGCTTTGTGTTGGCCACTCCAATACCTTGACTTTGTTGTCCTTAAGCCATTTTGCCACAACTTTGGAAGTATGCTTGGGGTCATTGTCCATTTGGAAGACCCATTTAAGACCTAGCTTTAACTTCCTGACTGATGTCTTGAGATGTTGCTTCAATATATCCACATAATTTTCTTTCCTCATGATGCCATCTATTTTGTGAAGTGCACCCCCACAACGTGATGCTGCCACCCCCGCAACGTGATGCTGCCACCCCCGCAACGTGATGCTGCCACCCCCGCAACGTGATGCTGCCACCCCCACAACGTGATGCTGCCACCCCTACAACGTGATGCTGCCACACCCACAACGTGATGCTGCCACCCCACAACATGATGCTGCCACCCCCACAACATGATGCTGCCACCCCTAGAACATGATGCTGCCATCCCCACAACATAATGCTTCCATCCCCACAACGTGATGCTGCCACCCCCACAACATGATGCTGCCACCCCCACAACATGATGCTGCCACCCCTAGAACATGATGCTGCCATCCCCACAACATAATGCTTCCATCCCCACAACGTGATGCTGCCACCCCTACAACGTGATGCTGCCACCCCACAACGTGATGCTGCCACCCCCACAACGTGATGCTGCCACCCCACAACATGATGCTGCCACCCCCACAACATGATGCTGCCACCCCTAGAACATGATGCTGCCACCCCACAACATGATGCTGCCATCCCCACAACGTGATGCTGCCACCCCTACAACGTGATGCTGCCACCCCTAGAACATGATGCTGCCACCCCACAACATGATGCTGCCACCCCTAGAACATGATGCTGCCACCCCACAACATGATGCTGCCACCCCTAGAACACGATGCTGCCACCCCACAACATGATGCTGCCATCCCCACAACGTGATGCTGCCACCCCTACAACGTGATGCTGCCACCCCCACAACATGATGCTGCCACCCCTACAACATGATGCTGCCACTCCCACAACATGATGCTGCCACCCCCACATTATGCTGCCACCCCCACAACGTGATGCTGCCACCCCTACAACGTGATGCTGCCACCCCACAACGTGATGCTGCCACCCCTACAACGTGATGCTGCCACCCCACAACATGATGCTGCCACTCCCACAACATGATGCTGCCACCCCCACAACATTATGCTGCCACCCCCACAACGTGATGCTGCCACCCCTACAACGTGATGCTGCCACCCCACAACGTGATGCTGCCACCCCTACAACGTGATGCTGCCACCCCACAACATGATGCTGCCACCCCTAGAACATGATGCTGCCACCCCACAACATGATGCTGCCACCCCTAGAACATGATGCTGCCACCCCACAACGTGATGCTGCCATCCCCACAACGTGATGCTGCCACCCCCACAACGTGATGCTGCCACCCCTACAACGTGATGCTGCCAGCCCCACAACATGCTGCTGCCACCCCACAACATGATGCTGCCACCCCTAGAACATGCTGCCACCCCACAACGTGATGCTGCCACCCCCACAACATGATGCTGCCACCCCTACAACATGATGCTGCCACTCCCACAACATGATGCTGCCACCCCCACAACATTATGCTGCCACCCCCACAACGTGATGCTGCCATCCCCACAACATGATGCTGCCACCCCCACAACGTGATGCTGCCACCCCACAACGTGATGCTGCCACCTCCACAACGTGATGCTGCCACCCCCACAACGTGATGCTGCCACCCCCACAACGTGATGCTGCCATCCCCACAACATGATGCTGCCACCCCCACAACATGATGTTGCCATCCCCACAACATGATGCTGCCATCCCCACAACATGATGCTGCCACCCCCACAACATGATGCTGCCACTCCCGTACTTCACGGTTGGGGTGGTGTTCTTTGGCTTGCAAGTCTCCCCCTCTTTAGGAGGTGGAGGAGGTGCCCTGCTGCTAGCTAGACCCGGATGGAGAGATCTGATGTATACTGATCCATCAGCCTTGTCTAACTGTCTGTCTTTCCGTGGTGTCGCCCCCTGCAGGCTGACGAGTCTCAGGACGTCCTCCATCTCAACTACACGTCCTGGCCGGACCACGGTGTCCCCACGGTCAACGCCATCGATAGCATCCTGCAGTTCGTACACATCGTCCGCCAGCAGGCCAACCGCACCAAAGAACCCATTGTGGTTCACTGCAGGTACGTACAGGGTCTACCAGGGACATGTTACTCAGACAGAGTTGTGTGGTTCACTGCAGGTACGTACAGGGTCTACCAGGCTCAACCACAGGGGCCATGCTGTCAGCTGCTCAGTCCTGACCCTCTTTCGGTAGAAAACTGGGTTACATTCAATATGCCCTCGGTGGATGTAAAACTCAGCAAAAACCTGTAAAACAAGCAAACGTCAATGAATTTATTTTAAAAAGCATTAAAAGCCTGTTTCACAACCGGCCGTGATTGGGAGAGCCACAGGGCTGCACACACTTGGCCCGGCGTCGTCCGGGTTTGGCCGGTGGAGGCCATCATTGTAAATAAGAATTTGTTCTTAACTGACTTGTTGAATAAAGTTTCAATATAATAAAACATGTATTTGACAGTTCTGCTCTGTCTGTATCAAATGATATAAAGGAAATGTCATCCACATATGAAACCCAAATGGAAGCCAGTAGGCCTTAGAGAAACAGCCTTCAGACCAAACTTCCAGTCCACATATGAAAACCAAATGGAAGCCAGTAGGTCTTAGAGAAACAGCCTTCAGGCCAAACTTCCAGTCAACATATGAAACCCAAATGGAAGCCAGTAGGCCTTAGAGAAACAGCCTTCAGACCAAACTTCCAGTCTACACAAGTAGTAATCCACAAGGTAACTAACACTTAACAAAACAACTCTGTTTCCTTTGAGAAGATTGTCACTTGTAAAGAATTGAGAAAACCAGGCCTATAAATAGTTTCCTAGTAACAAACGTTTCTCTATAGTTACACTCTTTCACTGCATTGATGAGAGTCAACCATGTTGTCTTCAGCTGTCAAGTCCTTTCCAATCAGTGCAGAGGCAACTGAGCCACTCAAACCATAGTGAGATATCAAACGGTTATCAGAGGTTATTAATGAGTTTACAGTGCCATGTCTCTCCACAGTGCTCTCCACAGTGCTCTCCACTAACAGGATGTTGTGTCTCTCCACAGTGCTGGTGTCTCTCCACTAACAGGATGTTGTGTCTCTCCACAGTGCTGGTGTCTCTCCACTAACAGGATGTTGTGTCTCTCCACAGTGCTGGTGTCTCTCCACTAACAGGATGTTGTGTCTTCCACAGTGCTGGTTTCTCTCCACTAACAGGATGTTGTGTCTCTCCACAGTGCTGGTGTCTCTCCACTAACAGGATGTTGTGTCTCTCCACTAACAGGATGTTGTGTCTCTCCACTAACAGGATGTTGTGTCTCTCCACAGTGCTGGTGTCTCTCCACTAACAGGATGTTGTGTCTCTCCACTAACAGGATGTTGTGTCTCTCCACTAACAGGATGTTGTGTCTCTCCACTAACAGGATGTCGTGTCTCTCCACTAACAGGATGTTGTGTCTCTCCACTAACAGGATGTTGTGTCTCTCCACTAACAGGATGTTGTGTCTCTCCACAGTGCTGGTGTCTCTCCACTAACAGGATGTTGTGTCTCTCCACTAACAGGATGTTGTGTCTCTCCACTAACAGGATGTTGTGTCTCTCCACTAACAGGATGTTGTGTCTCTCCACTAACAGGATGTTGTGTCTCTCCACTAACAGGATGTTGTGTCTCTCCACTAACAGGATGTCGTGTCTCTCCACTAACAGGATGTTGTGTCTCTCCACTAACAGGATGTTGTGTCTCTCCACAGTGCTGGTGTCTCTCCACTAACAGGATGTTGTGTCTCTCCACTAACAGGATGTTGTGTCTCTCCACTAACAGGATGTTGTGTCTCTCCACAGTGCTGGTGTCTCTCCACTAACAGGATGTTGTGTCTCTCCACAGTGCTGGTGTCTCTCCACTAACAGGATGTTGTGTCTTCCACAGTGCTGGTGTCTCTCCACTAACAGGATGTTGTGTCTCTCCACTAACAGGATGTTGTGTCTCTCCACAGTGCTGGTGTCTCTCCACTAACAGGATGTTGTGTTGTCTCCACTAACAGGATGTCGTGTCTCTCCACTAACAGGATGTTGTGTCTCTCCACTAACAGGATGTTGTGTCTCTCCACTAACAGGATGTTGTGTCTCTCCACAGTGCTGGTGTCTCTCCACTAACAGGATGTTGTGTCTCTCCACAGTGCTGGTGTCTCTCCACTAACAGGATGTTGTGTCTCTCCACAGTGCTGGTGTCTCTCCACTAACAGGATGTTGTGTCTCTCCACTAGCAGGATGTTGTGTCTCTCCACTAACAGGATGTTGTGTTTCTCCACAGTGCTGGTGTCTCTCCACAGTGCTGGTGTCTCTCCACTAACAGGATGTTGTGTCTCTCCACTAACAGGATGTTGTGTTGTCTCCACTAACAGGATGTCGTGTCTCTCCACTAACAGGATGTTGTGTCTCTCCACTAACAGGATGTTGTGTCTCTCCACAGTGCTGGTGTCTCTCCACTAACAGGATGTTGTGTCTCTCCACTAACAGGATGTCGTGTCTCTCCACAGTGCTGGTGTCTCTCCACTAACAGGATGTTGTGTCTCTCCACTAACAGGATGTTGTGTCTCCACTAACAGGATGTTGTGTTGTCTCCACAGTGCTGGTGTCTCTCCACTAACAGGATGTTGTGTCTCTCCACTAACAGGATGTTGTGTCTCTCCACTAACAGGATGTTGTGTCTCTCCACTAACAGGATGTCGTGTCTCTCCACTAACAGGATGTTGTGTCTCCACTAACAGGATGTTGTGTCTCTCCACTAACAGGATGTTGTGTCTCTCCACTAACAGGATGTCGTGTCTCTCCACTAACAGGATGTTGTGTCTCCACTAACAGGATGTTGTGTCTCCACTAACAGGATGTTGTGTCTCTCCACTAACAGGATGTTGTGTCTCTCCACTAACAGGATGTCGTGTCTCTCCACTAACAGGATGTTATGTCTTCCACAGTGCTGGTGTCTCCACTAACAGGATGTTGTGTCTTCCACAGTGCTGGTGTCTCCACTAACAGGATGTTGTGTCTTCCACAGTGCTGGTGTCTCCACTAACAGGATGTTGTGTCTCTCCACAGTGCTGGTGTCTCTCCACTAACAGGATGTCGTGTCTCTCCACAGTGCTGGTGTCTCTCCACTAACAGGATGTTGTGTCTCTCCACAGTGCTGGTGTCTCTCCACTAACAGGATGTTGTGTCTCTCCACAGTGCTGGTGTCTCTCCACTAACAGGATGTCGTGTCTCTCCACTAACAGGATGTTGTGTCTCTCCACTAACAGGATGTTGTGTCTCTCCACAGTGCTGGTGTCTCTCCACTAACAGGATGTTGTGTCTCTTCACAGTGCTGGTGTCTCTCCACTAACAGGATGTTGTGTTGTCTCCACAGTGCTGGTGTCTCTCCACTAACAGGATGTTGTGTTGTCTCCACAGTGCTGGTGTCTCTCCACTAACAGGATGTTGTGTTGTCTCCACAGTGCTGGTGTCTCTCCACTAACAGGATGTTGTGTTGTCGCCACAGTGCTGGTGTCTCTCCACTAACAGGATGTTGTGTTGTCTCCACAGTGCTGGTGTCTCTCCACTAACAGGATGTTGTGTTGTCGCCACAGTGCTGGTGTCTCTCCACTAACAGGATGTTGTGTCTCTCCACTAACAGGATGTTGTGTCTTCCACAGTGCTGGTTTCTCTCCACTAACAGGATGTTGTGTCTCTCCACAGTGCTGGTGTCTCTCCACTAACAGGATGTTGTGTCTCTCCACTAACAGGATGTTGTGTCTCTCCACTAACAGGATGTTGTGTTGTCTCCACAGTGCTGGTGTCTCTCCACTAACAGGATGTTGTGTCTCTCCACTAACAGGATGTTGTGTCTCTCCACTAACAGGATGTTGTGTTGTCGCCACAGTGCTGGTGTCTCTCCACTAACAGGATGTTGTGTCTCTCCACTAACAGGATGTTGTGTCTTCCACAGTGCTGGTGTCTCTCCACTAACAGGATGTTGTGTCTCTCCACTAACAGGATGTTGTGTCTCTCCACTAACAGGATGTTGTGTCTCTCCACTAACAGGATGTTGTGTTGTCTCCACAGTGCTGGTGTCTCACCACTAACAGGATGTTGTGTTGTCTCCACAGTGCTGGTGTCTCTCCACTAACAGGATGTTGTGTTGTCTCCACAGTGCTG
This sequence comes from Oncorhynchus masou masou, assembly GCF_036934945.1. Classification (NCBI taxonomy): domain Eukaryota; kingdom Metazoa; phylum Chordata; class Actinopteri; order Salmoniformes; family Salmonidae; genus Oncorhynchus; species Oncorhynchus masou. The sequence goes on from NW_027012384.1 coordinate 494,979, forward strand.
GTGTCTCACCACTAACAGGATGTTGTGTCTCTCCACTAACAGGATGTTGTGTTGTCTCCACAGTGCTGGTGTCTCTCCACTAACAGGATGTTGTGTTGTCTCCACAGTGCTGGTGTCTCCACTAACAGGATGTTGTGTCTTCCACAGTGCTGGTGTCTCTCCACTAACAGGATGTTGTGTCTCTCCACTAACAGGATGTTGTGTCTCTCCACAGTGCTGGTGTCTCTCCACTAACAGGATGTTGTGTTGTCTCCACTAACAGGATGTCGTGTCTCTCCACTAACAGGATGTTGTGTCTCTCCACTAACAGGATGTTGTGTCTCTCCACTAACAGGATGTTGTGTCTCTCCACAGTGCTGGTGTCTCTCCACTAACAGGATGTTGTGTCTCTCCACAGTGCTGGTGTCTCTCCACTAACAGGATGTTGTGTCTCTCCACAGTGCTGGTGTCTCTCCACTAACAGGATGTTGTGTCTCTCCACTAGCAGGATGTTGTGTCTCTCCACTAACAGGATGTTGTGTTTCTCCACAGTGCTGGTGTCTCTCCACAGTGCTGGTGTCTCTCCACTAACAGGATGTTGTGTCTCTCCACTAACAGGATGTTGTGTTGTCTCCACTAACAGGATGTCGTGTCTCTCCACTAACAGGATGTTGTGTCTCTCCACTAACAGGATGTTGTGTCTCTCCACAGTGCTGGTGTCTCTCCACTAACAGGATGTTGTGTCTCTCCACTAACAGGATGTCGTGTCTCTCCACAGTGCTGGTGTCTCTCCACTAACAGGATGTTGTGTCTCTCCACTAACAGGATGTTGTGTCTCCACTAACAGGATGTTGTGTTGTCTCCACAGTGCTGGTGTCTCTCCACTAACAGGATGTTGTGTCTCTCCACTAACAGGATGTTGTGTCTCTCCACTAACAGGATGTTGTGTCTCTCCACTAACAGGATGTCGTGTCTCTCCACTAACAGGATGTTGTGTCTCCACTAACAGGATGTTGTGTCTCTCCACTAACAGGATGTTGTGTCTCTCCACTAACAGGATGTCGTGTCTCTCCACTAACAGGATGTTGTGTCTCCACTAACAGGATGTTGTGTCTCCACTAACAGGATGTTGTGTCTCTCCACTAACAGGATGTTGTGTCTCTCCACTAACAGGATGTCGTGTCTCTCCACTAACAGGATGTTATGTCTTCCACAGTGCTGGTGTCTCCACTAACAGGATGTTGTGTCTTCCACAGTGCTGGTGTCTCCACTAACAGGATGTTGTGTCTTCCACAGTGCTGGTGTCTCCACTAACAGGATGTTGTGTCTCTCCACAGTGCTGGTGTCTCTCCACTAACAGGATGTCGTGTCTCTCCACAGTGCTGGTGTCTCTCCACTAACAGGATGTTGTGTCTCTCCACAGTGCTGGTGTCTCTCCACTAACAGGATGTTGTGTCTCTCCACAGTGCTGGTGTCTCTCCACTAACAGGATGTCGTGTCTCTCCACTAACAGGATGTTGTGTCTCTCCACTAACAGGATGTTGTGTCTCTCCACAGTGCTGGTGTCTCTCCACTAACAGGATGTTGTGTCTCTTCACAGTGCTGGTGTCTCTCCACTAACAGGATGTTGTGTTGTCTCCACAGTGCTGGTGTCTCTCCACTAACAGGATGTTGTGTTGTCTCCACAGTGCTGGTGTCTCTCCACTAACAGGATGTTGTGTTGTCTCCACAGTGCTGGTGTCTCTCCACTAACAGGATGTTGTGTTGTCGCCACAGTGCTGGTGTCTCTCCACTAACAGGATGTTGTGTTGTCTCCACAGTGCTGGTGTCTCTCCACTAACAGGATGTTGTGTTGTCGCCACAGTGCTGGTGTCTCTCCACTAACAGGATGTTGTGTCTCTCCACTAACAGGATGTTGTGTCTTCCACAGTGCTGGTTTCTCTCCACTAACAGGATGTTGTGTCTCTCCACAGTGCTGGTGTCTCTCCACTAACAGGATGTTGTGTCTCTCCACTAACAGGATGTTGTGTCTCTCCACTAACAGGATGTTGTGTTGTCTCCACAGTGCTGGTGTCTCTCCACTAACAGGATGTTGTGTCTCTCCACTAACAGGATGTTGTGTCTCTCCACTAACAGGATGTTGTGTTGTCGCCACAGTGCTGGTGTCTCTCCACTAACAGGATGTTGTGTCTCTCCACTAACAGGATGTTGTGTCTTCCACAGTGCTGGTGTCTCTCCACTAACAGGATGTTGTGTCTCTCCACTAACAGGATGTTGTGTCTCTCCACTAACAGGATGTTGTGTCTCTCCACTAACAGGATGTTGTGTTGTCTCCACAGTGCTGGTGTCTCACCACTAACAGGATGTTGTGTTGTCTCCACAGTGCTGGTGTCTCTCCACTAACAGGATGTTGTGTTGTCTCCACAGTGCTGGTGTCTCACCACTAACAGGATGTTGTGTCTCTCCACTAACAGGATGTTGTGTTGTCTCCACAGTGCTGGTGTCTCTCCACTAACAGGATGTTGTGTTGTCTCCACAGTGCTGGTGTCTCCACTAACAGGATGTTGTGTTGTCTCCACAGTGCTGGTGTGGGCCGGACAGGGACCTTCATCGCTCTGGACCGACTGATGCAGCACATCAGAGAACATGAGTATACTGACATCCTGGGTATGGTGTCTGAGATGAGGTCTCATCGACTCTCCATGGTCCAGACAGAGGTAAGAGACAGTCCCAGTGGGGTTTAAGGGTTAGGATCTGAGATGAGGTCTCATCCACTCTCCATGGTCCAGACAGAGGTAAGAGACAGTCCCAGTGGGGTTTAAGGGTTAGGATCTGAGATGAGGTCTCATCGACTCTCCATGGTCCAGACAGAGGTAAGAGACAGTCCCAGTGGGGGTTAAGGGTTAGGATCTGAGATGAGGTCTCATCCACTCTCCATGGTCCAGACAGAGGTAAGAGACAGTCCCAGTGGGGTTTAAGGGTTAGGATCTGAGATGAGGTCTCATCCACTCTCCATGGTCCAGACAGAGGTAAGAGACAGTCCCAGTGGGGGTTAGGGTTAGGATCTGAGATGAGGTCTCATCCACTCTCCATGGTCCAGACAGAGGTAAGAGACAGTCCCAGTGGGGTTTAAGGGTTAGGATCTGAGATGAGGTCTCATTGACTCTCCATGGTCCAGACAGAGGTAAGAGACAGTCCCAGTGGGGTTTAAGGGTTAGGATCTGAGATGAGGTCTCATCCACTCTCCATGGTCCAGACAGAGGTAAGAGACAGTCCCAGTGGGGTTTAAGGGTTAGGATCTGAGATGAGGTCTCATCCACTCTCCATGGTCCAGACAGAGGTAAGAGACAGTCCCAGTGGGGGTTAAGGGTTAGGATCTGAGATGAGGTCTCATCGACTCTCCATGGTCCAGACAGAGGTAAGAGACAGTCCCAGTGGGGGTTAAGGGTTAGGATCTGAGATGAGGTCTCATCGACTCTCCCTGGTCCAGACAGAGGTTAGACTCTGTCTCCTTTCCCCCTCAGACCGAGGTACTGTAGGGCCCCATCTGGTCTCTGGTCTGAACTAGGGCACTATGGGGAATAGGGCTCTGGTCAGAACTAGGGCACTATATAGGGAATAGGGTGCTATTTCAGACATACTTGTGCACTGTCACGAAAACATTCTTCTGTTGACATTCTTCCTGTATGACGTCACTTCCTGTAGGAGCAGTATGTGTTCATCCACCAGTGTGTCCTGCTGATGTGGAAGAAGAAGACACAGTCCATCACCAGTGATGTCATCTACGAGAACATCAGCAAGTCCTAGTGACGCCACCTGCACAACGTAAGAATCTGTGAATCTATGGCCACCCCTCTGAATATATAGACACCCCTCTGAATATATAGACACCCTGTGAATATCTAGACACCCCTCTGAATATATAGACACTGCTCTGAATATATAGACACCCCTCTGAATATATAGACACCCCTCTGAATCTATAGACACCCCTCTGAATCTATAGACACCCCTCTGAATC